>NC_134878.1:57498985-57578985 GCF_041734735.1 Babylonia areolata | reverse complement strand
GATGGAAGGAAGGAGGTATGAAGGGGGATGGAAGGAAGGAGGGGTGAAGGGGGAGGGAAGGAAGGAGGTATGAAGGGGGAAGGATGGAAGGAAGGAGGTGTGAAGGGGGATGGAAGGAAGGAGGGGTGAAGGGGGAGGGAAGGAAGGAGGTATGAAGGGGGAAGGATGGAAGGAAGGAGGTATGAAGGGGGAAGGATGGAAGGAAGGAGGTTACATACATACAATTTTTACACATTCCATGTAAGAGTGATGTCAAAAGAACAATGAGGGGGAAAAAATCATTGTGCAAACAATACACATTGATAATTACTTTATCCTCAGCCATTAACAACAGACGTAACATTACCTTAAGGAACCACAAATGGAGGAAAATAGTGATTAAAGTTTTAACTTCTTTTTTTCAGAAAACAATGAATTACATTATTAGATGTTATGGAGTTTGGGCGGATTCTATAATATTATATAGGTAAACACTTTTGTCTGGCATTTAAAAAACAAAGGACACACAAACAAATAGTGAAACTCATCAGCAGTGTCGTTTTTGAAGCTTGTGCTGACCGCTGGAACCAGCTGATCAAAGGGCGACATCTGAACTGTATGTCATGGGAAACAGCAATAATGGGCAGTTGATTAGTCGTGTCAGTGCTGGTGAATGTGCTTGCAGAATATTACGTATACACATACGGTCCAACGCTCAGCTTACATCACAAATTGGCATAAGTTTACAGATCATTGGGCCAACAGCAAAGTGAAATTTATATGATCAGTGGTTTCTCCACTGAAATGGGAAGTCAGTTACAGTTTAGTCTTTTGTGAAGGACAGTGACTCTCAAACTGGGAGGCGAAATTTCACTGGCTCTTCATGCTGCAGCCTTGGGAGCTAGTTGGTCTTTGGTAACCAGCTCTCAACGCCAGCTGTCCTGTCGAGGGAATGGGGATGTAACTTGGGCAAGACGCTCCCCACTATGATCAAATTCTAGCCCAGATAGTCACGACAGCAGCTGCCTCCTGGTCTGGCCTGACAGTCTTAGTTGGACACGACTGACCATCACGCACACACGCACACGCTCACACGCACACTCACGCACATACACACACACACACACACACACACACAGATATAAATATCTATTTGTTTATCTATGTATGTATATATATATATATATATATATATCTATATATATATATCTAGAGACAGACAGAGAGAGATGATGATGATGATGATGATGATGATAGTCCTTTGTCATACAGTATGGCCACTGTCAAATGTGATAATGTGCGGTATGGTGTCATGTTTTTTCTTCTTCTGTAATGTCAGTGGTGTTTGGAGTTAACTGTAAAAGGTCATGATTATCGTTTGCTTTCTTATGTCCATCATATTTGGTGTGTATGTTGTACATTAAATAGCGGCAAATACAAGATTGTTTTCTCAACTACAGACTAATTTGGTGTATGTTCGTTTCCATCCATTCTTTCAGGTGTGTGTGTGTGTGTGTGTGTGTGTGTGTCGCTCTCTCATTTTGCATCTTGATTTATATTCATTGTTTGATCCACAAAACCGTGAAAAGTCTGAAACAGTGTTTGGTTTGTTTGCAGTTCCCCTTTTCAGGTTGCCAAGGGGTGAAACATTAACTTCCACTCTCTCTCTCTCTCTCTCTCTCTCTCTCTCTCTCACACACACACACACACACACACACACACACACACACACACACACACACACATATACACACACACAAACACACACACACACACACACAAGATGCAGTGTCGAGGATAATCTCCCTTACACCATTGTTGTCCCATGTCGTGGGCACGCCCCGCTCTGTGCCAAAGTGAACTGAATCAGTCAGTCACGATGGTTGTCTCCCCTTAAAAACCACCAGTTGCGAAGACTCTCTCTCTCTCTCAAAGGGAGGTCAGTAGCACTGGGAAGTGCACAGATGCACGTGACCGATTGCGTACACAGTGATGGACGGCAGTACTCACGTGCTCTAGTAAAAACTTGCATATCCAAATGCATATGCACTTATACGCGTGCACGCCTCATTATTATGACTGTCTCACTCTGGCGTATACCTTTAGTCTTGGATCTTGTGTTCGACATGACAAACATTCGCACGGTGCAGCCGTTGACGTCCATTTCCTATCTACTGTGACGATATAATGGATCTTTGTGTGACGTCAACATGGCGAGAATGAAGCCCCGTTTCCCTGGCCTCACACTTTGACCTGTGGACATTGGCTGGTTAGACTGATGTTGATGCATCGTGATCCTAATTTCTACAGTTAAATGCGATAAACTTAGATAGCGAAAAGATAAGCTTTGATCGAAAAACGTTGTTTCAGTGTGGCCGGTATCACCAGTTCATCATAAAACAAGCAGCATGCTGGTGCAGCTGAATATTTAAACATGCTTCAGTTGTGCCATTTTTTTCCTCTTGTACTCTGGGTTCTATTTCGTCTAAATCTTCACATTCCACACTGAATATCTCTATCATACAAAATATATTGAACAGTACATTTTTAGTTGTATAGAATGTCGTTAACATTCCACAACAATTCAAATTATGATTACTTTCCCTTATGTTTTTGTCACGTGTTGGCATTTTCCGCCATCTATTTCTGTGCTTTGATACAACCTTTTTTTTTCTTTCTTTCTTTACATGGGTCATTCTTTTGAAATATCCTCAACTGAAAGTGTGACATCAGTGAATGGTAAAAATATTACTTCAGGATTCCGAATATCTGATAACTACAGTTAATTACGCCCGTGGTGGCCCAATGCACTGACACAGCGGCCCACTCACTCGAGCGAGGAGTTCCTGACTGTTTAAGACACAGATTTCCAGTCTTCAGACCCGGCCCACACACCTGGGTCAGTTTCCGTGGTCAGTGTTTGTCTGTAGGCTGCTGACACTACCGGACAATTATATTAACGGCCTGTACAGCACGGACTATGCGCACTGGCACGCAAATAATTCTCTGGCAATAGCTTTTCAAAATGCACTTCATTGTAAGAATCCTCAGTGTTGATACTCTGTCATAAGTACCGATAGTTGTATATAAATGCGCTTTTAACAGGAAACAAAGCAATGATAATCTGTTGGTGGCGCGGCACTGTGGCGATGCGCCGGCTCTCCCGGGAGATCTCCTGGGAGATCATCCCGAAATCCACACAAAGTAAACTTGATTCCTTTTCTTCTTCTTCGATCTTTTTCTTCTTCTCCCCAGTGTATAATTCACATCAACTGGCTGTCAGTTCATTTCTGTTGTACTGAGTTGGTGCATGCTGGGTATTTCGGTACTTCCACAACTGAACTGAGCTGACCCAACTCTGACATTGATTACTGGATCTGACATGCGTAACTGATCTGTACTTCTTCACAATATGTGTACATGCACACAAGGGTGGTTGTAGCACTGAGCTCTGCACAACTAACCTGGGACATCCGGGAAAACTCTACACCCCGGCTTAACGCTCGGCTATTTTGATCACGGATGTTTGTGACACTGACGAAAGTAACACAATTCAATACACTCAGATAAAATCATACATGCAATACACTGTCTCAGTCCTCCACTCACACGTTGTCACACTCTCATTCAGTCTCACAACACTGAGTCTGTTCAAAACACCGCCATGCTCCATCTTTTTGACCTGCCACGCCCTCACGCTAACTCAGTGCCACACAGTGGCAGGCGCATACACGGCAAACTTATAGGCATTCATACTTACTTGCGCACACTCGCGAACACAGACACACTCACACACACACACACACACACACACACACACACCGTTTCCTCGTTTCAAATGCTCCTTAAACCCAAATTGACACAGCTAGTTTTCTCTCTCTCTCTCTCAACACACACACACACACACACACACAGAGTTCTACGAAACGATCTTCGATTGTCCCGCCCCTGATTTTACAGCAACTGCTCATTAATCCACGGGTTTACCCGGAGATGTACGAGGCAAAGGTCAAGGATACAACAGCGGGTTGGTCCACTGCTGCTGTTCGCGGGAGTTCGCCTGGCGTGCCGGCGACGGAGTCGTGAGAGAGAAGGAGAGAGAGAGAACTCCGCGAGGATCAATACCTGTCTGTTTGTGTCAGGAGCGATTGGGGAGCTCTCGTTGTGAGGTAAGTTGTGTTTACAATGAGTGCATGGACAGGTGAGTGGTTCAATGGCATGGTCATGTTATGGTGCATCACTGTCAGTGAACCGGCATGGCAGTGATGGTGTGTGTGTGTGTGTGTGTGTGTGCATATGTGTGCCTAACATATCAGTTCCGCCTTGTCTGTCAGTTCACTGTGACTGCACGGGAGAATGTGTTTTGTGTTTGCGTGCGCGCGCGCGCGTGTGTGTGTGTGTGTGTGTTAACTGATCTTGATCACGATAAATAAGCGTCGCAAACTGGCGTAAGTTGATGCCGGGGGGTGGGTCGGTCTATTGCTAGGGCCGGGGGCACTGAGAGAGAGAGAGAGAGAGAGAGATGTTTCATCATATATCCATATTAGGTGGCCGGCTTCTTGAAAATTTTAGTTTGGAAGCTTGTGACGGAACCTACATGGACTGTGGTATCACAGGGCGTCCCAGTCCGACACAGGTCTTTGGAAAAGGGAGTTTTTATAAAAGTGCCCCGTCCTGCAGGGCGAGAAGCACCTACTGTTGTTCCACCAGGTATCTGTCAATGATGATGGATGACTGATAGAGGCTGTCCTTTTTTTCTATTATTATAGAATTAGTGCTTTTCCCTGTAGATCCGAGTCCCCAAAACATTGACAGAATTATGAACCGATTTGATTGTGGTCACTCTGTGGAAGGAAGGAAGAAAGTCGGATCGTACGCTTATTAATCTGCCTTGTCTTTTATGGATAAAGATATATTTACTAGCCTCTATAAGACTATTGTACGACCTATACTAGAATATGGAAATATAATTTTGTATCTCCCGCAGATTAAAATGGCAATCATTGGCAACTGAATGGGTTCAAAAGAGAGCAACAAGAATGGTGCCAGAACTGAGCGGGGAATTAGATTACCAAAATCGGTCGATACAACTGAATTTACACTCGTTGAAATACAGACGCTATAGGGGAGATATGATACAAGTTTTCAAGATCATAAACAAAATTGATGACATTGACCCCAACACTTTTCTCAGCTAACAAATCTGATATAACCAGAAGTTCAAATACTAATTTTTATACACAGTTTTGTAGGACAAATGTTCGCAAATCACCCTTCAGCATCAGAGCTGTTAAAGGATGGAATGCACTATTAAATATAACAAAATCAGCTAACAATATAACCCACTTCAAAAATCTTTTGGATAACGACCCTAGATCATTAGCTCAGAAATATGATTTTGACAATAACTGATAGGCAAATTAGCATGCAAATGCAAACCCTAAAATACCTATTTCAAGAAGGGACGTGGAAAAGCCGTGAGGCTTATTATAGTCCCAACTTCTGTATCTGTATCTGTAAAAAAAAAAAAAAAATAAAAAAAAAAACAAGGCATCGCTGGTACCAGCCCCTCAACCACCTGTAAGAAAAAGGATTAGCCGCAGTTGTTTCCTATACGGTTCTGGAGAACAGTTGGGAGATTCAATCTGTGCCGGCATGCAATTGCTTTTCTACACAGCCAGGGGTGTGAGATCGATAGTCCTTGGCGATGAAGCGGGCTACACGTCAGTGTCTTCTCTGTACACGCTCCAGTGCATTGATGTCACTCTGAGTGTAATTGTCCCACATAGTGGAACCGTATTCAGCGGTGTGTGTGTGTGTGTGTGTGTGTGAATAGAATAGAATAGATTTTATTGTCATGAAACCGTAAGGTTTATAAGACACAAGTGCAATGGTAAATGAATGAACGAATGAAAAACACACAATTAATCAATCAGTTAATGCAGTAAATTGCAGCAGCATTCATAAACAAATTTTCCCGATCTTGTTTGTATATATTAATAATCTGTTAGCATCACCTGACTGGGAATATGTCCTGTGTTATTCGAATTTTGAATATCCTTTAAAAATTGTTGCCTTAAGGTTTTATATTTAATACAATGATCAAGAAGATGGATTTCGTCTTCCATGATGTTACACTTGTTGCACAATCTGTCTTCTTGTGGAATATTTAAATATCTACCTTTCTCAATCTTTAGGTCATGCGCGCTTATTCTGAGTTTCGTTAAAGCTGGTCTGTGTTTTGTATCTGATATATTTAAAAGATAGGTTTCAGTTTTGTACTCTGCTACAATCGTATTGTAAAATTTTAGCTTTAATGTTTTTTCTCTTTTATCTTTCCAGTATTTGATATATTCATTTTCTATTTTTTTATACAAGACGTATTTCAGTGTGTGTGTGTGTGTGTGTGTGTGTGTGTGTGTGTGTGTGTGTGTGTGTCCGTGCGTGATGGCCGAACGTCACTGGATCAAACTGTTCACATCCCAGTGTGGACCACATTGCAGTTCACTGCAGTACATTGATGATGTGTGTGGACCACACTGCAATGTGACTGACACTAGTGACAGACTGTAGATGTACTTTATGTGGGGCTGACTGTGGACCTACTTTATATCGGGCTGACTGATCTTAGGATTAGTTTACGTGTGGCTGGTTGACTGTTGATCTGCTTTACATTTGACTGACAGACTGTAGGTATACTTCACGTGTGGCTGACTGATTGTAGACCTACTTTACCTGTGGCTGACTGACTGTAGATCAACTTCACCTGCGGCTGACTGATTGTAGACCTACTTTACCTGTGGCTGACTGACTGTAAATCTACTTCACGTGTGGCTGACTGACTGTAAATCTACTTCACGTGTGGCTGACTGACTGTAAATCTACTTCACGTGTGACTGACTGTAGATCTACTTCACATGTCACGTGAATGACTGATTGCAGATCTGCTTCACATGTGAACGACTGATTATAGATGTATTTCGCTTATGACTGACTGACCGTAGATCTACTTCACAATTGAAGGAACGCTGCCAGATTTATTGATTTTAATTCACTGAAGGCAGACAGGACCAATATAGTGTAGCAGGCTGGATCTATAGTGTAGTAGGCAGGAACTGTTGTGTAGCAGACAGGAACTATAGTGTACTTATAGTGTAGCAGGTAGGACCCGTTATGTAGGAGACTGGATGTATAGTCTAACAGACAGGACCTACAGTTTAGGCAGGAACTATGTATCAGGGACATGTAATGTAACAGACTTTATCAGTCTAACAGGCAGAAACTATATAATGTTCGTATAGTGTAGCAGACAGGACCTATATATAGTGTAGCAGACTGGATCATTCTAATTTAGCTGGTAGGAAATATAGTGTAGCTGGCAGGACCTGTAGTATAGTAGACTGGATCTATAGTGTACGGATAGTGTAGTGTTGCAGGCCGGAATTATAGAGTACGTATAGTGTAGCAGATTTGATATAATACAGTGTAGCAGACAGGACCTATAGTTCAGCGGACAGGACCAAAGGACCTATAGTGTAGCAGACAGGATCTGTAGTGTAGCAGACAGGACAGACAGGATCTGTAGTGTAGCAGACAGGACATATACTGTAGCAGACTATAACGTACCATAGCGTAGCTGGGAGAGCATATAGTGCAGCAGTCTGAATCTATAGTGTAGCAGACAGGATCTATAGTGTAGCAGACAGGACGTACAGTCAGGATCTTTAGTGAAGCAGCAGGATTTACTGTGCAAGTAGACCAAAACTAGCAGACTACCAGGACCTTTAGTGTACGTGTAGCGTAGCAGACATGATCTATTGTTTAGCAGACAGGACCTACAGGCCTGACTAAGCGCGTTGGATTAAGCTGCTGGTCAGGCATCTGCTTGGCAGATGTGGTGTAGCGTATATGGATTTGTCGGAACGCAGTGACGCCTCCTTGACCTACTGATACTGATACTGAAGCTGACATGGCCTACAGTGCAGCAGGCAGTACCTATAGTGTAGCAGGCAGGACCTACAATATAGCAGGCAGGACCTATAGTGTAGCTGGCAGGACGTATACGGTATAGTATAGCAGGCAGGACCAACAGTATAGCAGGCAGTATATTTAGTTTACGTATAATTTGGCAGGCATGAACTATTGTGCGGCAGACTGGATCTATAGTGTAGTATTCAGGATCTGCAGTATAGCAGATCTATGGTGTAACAGGAAGCAGGTTTAGTGTATCAGATCCAGTGTGTTGCAGACAGGATCTGTAGTGAAGTAGACAAGACCTATAGTGCAGCAGACATGACGTATATGTACCTACAGTGTGGGATCTGTGGTGTAGCAGACAAGCGCGCACGCTTGTGTGTGTGTGTGCGTGTGTGTGTGTGTGTGTGTGTGTGTTCGTTCTGGAATACCCTTTTCATTTCTTTACTGGATTTTCAAGATTTGTTTCTCACTCTTTTATACAGGGTATTGTTTTCTTCAAATTGATAGTTCTTTGATTTTACTTTCATATATTTCCTTCTTCTCCTCTTTTCCTCCTCCTCCCCCCACCCCCTTCCCCCCTCCTTCTTCCTCCTCCTACTCCCCCCCCCCCCCCTGAGTCCCCCCCCCCCCCTCCTCTCATCCTTGCCTCCTCCTCCTCCTCCTCCTCTTCTTCTTCGTAGTTTTGTTCTGTTTTTCATGCTTTGTTGCTGTGATGGCGTGGTGAATGGAGACTCTTACCAGCCTTACCCTTTTTACTTTCGGTAAAACACTTGCTCTCCAAACTTAATTGTCACTGTCGCCACTGACCACTGCATATACAGGGGGAGGGAGGAGGGGGCATAGCGTTCAGAGAGGAGTGGAGGTGGGTGACGTACAGCAGACATGACGAAGGACTGTCACATGTCAGTTCTGTCCATCCACACGATGCAGGACTTGCTGTCTGATAGCACGCACAGTGTCATGACGTCAAAGTGATTACTGCGACCATTGCTGCTACTACTACTACTACTGCTGCTGTTGCTGCTGCTGCTACTACTACTACTACTACTACTACTTCTACAATACAGGACAGTTTACACCCGGTGTGTTAACACGGGGCGCACGTTGAAGAATAACTCAGCAGGGTGTGAAACTTCTCGTGACAGTGTCACGTCATTGTGTTGTTGCCGTCATACGGAAAGATTAATAACAGCGGTGTGTGAATCTAGACAGGTACTCTGTTGTCTGTTATGGATGTGTGTGTGTGTGTGTGTGTGTGGAGAGAGAGAGAGAGAGAGAGTGCGTATGTGTGTACGTGACGTATTGTTTTAGGGAAGGGACGGGGTTTCTTCTTCCGTGTTCCCTGGCACGCTAGATTTTCAGTCCGGTCAGGACAGCAAAGTCCGCGGTCCGTCGCAGGGACCCCACCGGTCCCCACAGTTTCTCATGGAGCTCCACCGGGCTGGGCCATGCCTGGCGTCTCAGAGCGTCGAAGGTGGGGCAGGACTGCAGGATATGGGAGGGGATCTGTGGGCCTGTGACGGCGCAAGGGCACTGGTCAGTATTTGGTATCTTCAGACGGAAGAGGTGGGAGAGGAGCTGACAGTGTCCCGTTCGCAGTCTGAAGATTGTGACCTGTGCCGCTCTGTCCAGCTCATGGATGCCGTCCTTTTCGTCTTCCGTCCCGATGTCCAGACGTTGGCGCCGTGCTTTCCTGAAGTTGTCAGTATCGTTTTTGCCACGCTGAAGGACACTGTAGTGGTGGGCTGGCTGCTCTAATTTGCTGCCTGCCTTGGATGGGTGGTCCGTCCGCCTTTTCATTGCCCCTTATGCCACAGTGGGATGGACGGGGTTTGATACCCAGCGTAAAGATGAAAATGACAGAGATTATTGGGAGCAGGACGAGAGACAGGAGCAGGACGAGAGACAGAACAAGTGACACACGCAGAGAGAGAAAGGGGTGGGTGGAGAGGTATGAAAACCCGACACGCAACTGTGGTGTAGAGTTTGCCACTCACTGTGTTTCTTCCTGATTCAGATAGACTGTTAGACAGAATGGTGGTGGGTAGGTGGGATGGGGGGTACCAGTATTGCGTCTTGTGTAAATACTGAAATAAATAGTTTCACTCCACTCCACACCACACACCCCCCTCCCCCCCTCACACTCACACTCCCCTCCGCCTCGGCTATAAGTACACGTGTTTAATGGAACAGTTGCAAGGTGGCCTTGTTTACCAGCAGTTGGTATGGTGTTGTGCTGAGGGGTGTGGTGGGGCGCTGTATAAGGACACATGTCCCTTCTCACTGCCTTCAGCCAGTTACGTAAAGTGCCCCTGGCACTAGCAGACAGCACCATGAACTGTTTGATCTGTGTCACCTCCCTCTCACTCATTCCGTCTCTGTCAGTGTGTGTGCGTATGTGTGTGTGTTTTGTAATATTGATTTTGTTTACTTTCTCTTTGAGAGGCCTGATAAATAAACAATTTTGCTTTGTCTGTCTGTCTCTCTAACACACACACACACACGCACGCGCGCACACACACACACACACACACACACACACACACACACACACACACTTTACTTGCGGTAAACGTTTATTCATGCTCCAGTGATACATAATGGCTATGTTGTGTTTTGTGTGTAGACTGTTTAGGTGCGTGCTGGGTCGCTGTGTCCACAATGGAGACGAACTTCCTTTTTTTTTCTTTTTTTCTTCTTCTTTTTTTTGATCAGTTTGATCATTCAACATTGTCTGAACAGCCATGTAAACTGAATGTTCAAGATCTGGAAATGAGTTTGGTCTTTGAACGTTGTCTGAACAGCTTTAAATGAGTTTGGTCAGTCATTGAACATCGTCTGAACAGCCTTGTGCAGTGAAACTATTCATTTGCATACATCTTTTGTAAAAGCCTTTGTCTGTGTCATGGCATTTCGGATTTGGCTTGGGGACGACTGTCTTGCCTCCTGTCACATTTTACCTTTGTTATGTCAGTGTGTGTGTGTGTGCGCGCGCGCGCACGTGTGTATATGTGTTTGCATGCGTATGTATGTGTGTACTTTTTGTTTACAGAGAGGAAAATGTATTAATTTTCTGAGAAATACCGGCTCTTGCTAGAACTAGAACTGAGTGAGATCGAAAGGAAAGAGAAGGGGAGAGAGAGAGAGAAGAAATGAAAAAGCTCCGTTCAGTTCTCATCCACTCTGTCCATGAACTCATTAAAACTAAAACATGAACCGCGAGGTATGCTGACATAGACACGTTTGGTTATAACAAATTAAATATTCCTTGAAAAATGAATAACCCAGCAGAATTATAAAGACCAACGGCAGTGAAGCTTTGAACTAACAGGGCCGATTTTTTCACCCAATGAGGTCACCAGAGATGACGTCATGCAGTTTGCTATCATCACGGAGAGCAGCGGTGTTCAATGAATGATGGAGTAGGGAAGACCCCAGCAATTAACTGCTTGATCCTTAGGGCGCAAGCCACTCGGTCATTCAGTTAACCCATTCACCGCCAGTCAATTTAGAGTACAAAATTCCCTTGTGGTATAAACACAGATGTATAGAAAATATGGCATATCCTACCACCGAACATTAAGTGCAGTAGGTTCATGGATAACAGACCAATGAATGGTCACCTTTCAGTGACATGGGTCCTCTACCGAGCCTGTGCATGAATGCTAGCTTGGTGGTGAAAGGGTTAAAACCGAGGCTCAACTCTGAAACCTTTACTCAGCTTTTCCGCCAGAGACAGTTGACAACCAGGTTAGTGTGTGTGTGTGTGTGTGTGTGTGTGTGTGTGTGTGTAATCAGTTATAATTAACGTGAACTGGTGACGACCAGATCTCAGTGTGTTGATTTCACTTATTGGCACTCAACGTGGCTTTCTAATAATTTCAGTCACTCTGTTGATTTCATTTACTAACACTCAGGTGGCTTCAGTTGCATTTATTCAGTCATTCAGAGTGTTGATTTCACATAAATTATTAGGCACTTTCCATTAATTCAGTCACTGTTGATTTCACTTATTAACACTCCAGTGGCTTACCATTCATTCTCTCTCTCTCTCTCTCTCTCTCTCTCTCTCTCTCTCTCTCTCTCTCTCTCTCACACACACACACACACACACACACACACACACACACACACACACACACCACACACACACACACACACACACACACACACACACACACACACACACACACTTTCTGTGTTGATTTCACGTAACACTGCACTGGTTTTCTCATCCTTTCTCCTTTCTGTCACTGCCGAATGTTAATTTCACTTAGCAACACTCAGTGATTGATTCACCTGTCCTCCTCTCCCTTCCTGCCTTCCCCTCCTCTCTCTCTCTCTCTCTCTCTCTCTCTCTCTCTCTCTCTCTCTCTCTCCTCAGTGTGTGTGTGTGTGTGTAAAACAGCGTGTGTACTAGCTCATATGTGTATAAGCATAAGCGCGCACGTTCGTGTGTCGGAAAGCGTGTGTGTGTGTGCATGGGTACGCGTGTGCCGGCGGCATGTGCGTGTGTGCATGTGTGTGTGTGAAGAACACACCCAGTGTGCTGGTGACTCACACTCAAGCCGTTTGAAACAAAACTCTTTCTACCGCGTAAATTTGAATAGATCCTGAAGCCGGGGAAGCCAGCTGAATATCATTATGTAGCATACTTTAAATAGCTTAGAAAGAGAGGGGGTTGGGGGGTGGGGAGGGGAGCTGGGTGAGGAGAGGCGAGGTTGTGGGGGGGGGGGGGGGGGGCTGGTGGGTGTGGATAGCATGACACAGCAGTTTTTGTTTTTTTTTACAGGCGGCATTTCGCCGCGATGCGTGGTGAGATGGGGGCACCTTGACAACCACACCACACGCGCTGAGCTGAACTGTCGTGGGAAAGCATATACTTCTCTCTCTCTCTCTCTCTCTCTATCAGCTGTTGAGCTGTGAGCTCTGTGCGTGTGTGTGTGTAGGGAAAGAGGTCGCTGTGTGGGAGGGCGGGGCAGGGGGGAGGGACAGGGGGGGGGGGGGGGGGGGCGGAGATGTACGGATGACTGTGCGTTTTTGCCGAATAGCGAAATCATCGATCCATGACCAGGAACAAGGACAGCTGAAATGAATAGCGTTGAATTTAATGAATGTTATTTTCTAAGTGTAAGAAAATATGCAGGTTTTTTTTTCTCCACATATTTCTTTGAAAGAGAGGGAAGGACGAGGTGGCCGGAGCGTCACCCCACGTGAGGTGGGGGAAAGTGTTGTCACGGGTGTGGAAATGAAAGAAAGGGGAACAACATTAGAACAAAACAAGAAACAAGTACAAAGGAGCGAACATCATTATATCAAATCAATAATGAATAATAATAATGATAGTATTTATATCGCGCTGAATCTTGTGCACTGAGACAAATCTAAGCGCTTTAACAGCCTATAATTCACAAATAGTGGGTTCGTGAACAGACTCACAGCCTGAAGACAACGTGGTTGTTGCGTTTGGGATCTCAGTCACATGGATGGAGACCGTGGACAGGACGTGGTCTTTGCGTTAGGGGTCTCAGCCAAACGGATGGAGACAGGACGTGGTCATTGCGTTAGGGATCTCAGCTGCATGGATGAAGACAGAACGTGGTCATTGCGTTAAGGATCTCAGCTGCATGGATGGAGACAGGACGTGGTCTTTGCGTTAGGGATCTCAGCCAAACGGATGGAGACAGGACGTGGTCATTGCGTTAGGGATCTCAGCCAAACGGATGGAGACGGACAGGACGTGGTCTTTGCGTTAGGGATCTCAGCTGCATGGATGGAGACAGGACGTGGTCATTGCGTTAAGGATCTCAGCTGCATGGATGGAGACAGGACGTGGTCATTGCGTTAGGGATCTCCGCCACATGGATGAAGACAGAACGTGGTCATTGCGTTAGGGATCTCCGCCACATGGATGAAGACAGAACGTGGTCATTGCGTTAGGGATCTCAGCTACATGGATGGAGACAGGGCGTGGTCTTTGCGTTAGGAATCTCAGCCACATGGAGGAACAAAACGTGGTCGTTGCGTTAGGGATCTCAGCCACATGGAGGAAGACAACGTGGTCATTGCATTAGGGATCTCAGCCATATGGATGAAGACAGAACGTGGTCATTGCGTCAGGAATCTCAGCCACATTAATGAAGAACTGCAGAGAGCTAGCTGTCCTGTGGTGATGGCCAATCCTGTACCACTGTCTGTCTGACGGTTTCGTTGAAGGGATCTCTGTCAGTCTGCATGGAAGGATTACTGTCTGTCTGTATGGACTGTTTACTGTCTGCCCGTCAGTACGGAGGGATTATTGTCAGTCTGACGACATGCAGGGATCTGTCTGTATGGAGGATTACTGTCTGTATGAGGAGATCAATGGCTGTATGTATGGAGGGCTCACTGTTCCAATGTCTGTATAGAGAGATCACTGTCTGTCCGTTTATCGGTATGGAGAGATCATTGTTTAGAGGGATCCCTGTCTGTATGGAGGGATTGCTGTCTGTATGGAGGGATCGCTGTCTGTGTGGAGGGATTACTATCTGCATGGAAGGATCGTTGTCTGGAGGGATCACTGTATGGATGGATTACTATCTGTCTGTATGGAGAGATCCCTGTCTGTCTGTTTGAAGGGATCACTGTTTGTGTGAAGGGATCACTGTCTGTATAGAGGGATCACTGTATGAAGGGATCACTGTCTGTGTGAAGGGATCACTGTCTGTATGGAGGGATCACTGTATGAAGGGATCACTGTCTGTGTGAAGGGATCACTATCTGTATGGAGGGATCACTGTGTGAAGGGATCACTGTCTGTGTGGAGGGATTACTATCTGCATGGAAGGATCGTTGTCTGGAGGGATCACTGTATGGAGGGATTACTGTCTGTCACTGTCTGTGTGGAGGGATCACTGTCTGTGTGGAGGGATCACTGTCTGTGTGGAGGGATCACTGTATGGAGGGATCACTGTCTGTGTGGAAGGATCACTGTCTGTGTGGAGGGATCACTGTCTGTGTGGAAGGATCACTGTCTGTGTGGAGGGATCACTGTCTGTCCAGAGGGATCACTGTCTGTCTGCATGGAGGGATCACTGTCTGTCTGTATGAAGGGGTCACTGTCTGTGTGGAGGGATCACTGTCTGTCTAGAGGGATCACTGGTTGTCTGCATGGAGGGATCACTGTCTGTCTGTATGAAGGGGTCACTGTCTGTGTGGAGGGATCACTGTCTGTCTAGAGGGATCACTGGTTGTCTGCATGGAGGGATCACTGTCTGTCTGTATGAAGGGATCACTGTCTGTGTGGAGGGATCACTGTCTGTCTAGAGGGATCACTGGTTGTCTGCATGGAGGGATCACTGTCTGTCTGTATGAAGGGGTCACTGTCTGTGTGGAGGGATCACTGTCTGTCTAGAGGGATCACTGGTTGTCTGCATGGAGGGATCACTGTCTGTCTGTATGAAGGGATCACTGTCTGTCTAGAGGGATCACTGTCTGTCTGTGTGGAGGGATCACTGTCTGTATGGAGAGATCACATTCTGTCTGTTCAGAGGATCACTGTGTACTGCCTGTAGGGGTCTAAAGCCTGTTCTGTAACATCCGTGTGCGATACACATCATTCATCAGCAGCGACGTTTATGTGCTAAATTCTGACTTTATGTAAATGGTCTTGTCATTGTAAAGCGCGAACTGGTTTTTTTTTTTTGTGTGTGTGTGTGTGTTTGTGTTTTTTTTTTTTGTTTGGTTTTTTTTTATAATTTTTTTATGCGGTTTAGAAATATATTTTGATAATAAAGATATGGTATGTTTACATCCTTTTTGCTACACTGTACATATCCTGCCTGCTGCACCACAAGTATGGAACAGCAGGAAAGGTGATTAAGCAGAGAAGAAAAGCACGAAAGCAACTGTTAAGAGGAAAAGACATGCCCGTGACAAAATGCATCATGTCCACCACAAAATGAAGCAGAAAATGCATTATGCCCAGCATTTTGCATTATGTCGAGCACAAAATGCATCATATCCAGCACAGAATGCATTATGTCCAGCACAAAGTGCACTGCGTCCAGCACAAAATGCATTATATCCAGCACATAATGCATATGTCCAGCACAAAGTGCACTGTGTCCAGCACAAAATGCATCATATCCAGCACATAATGCATTATATCCAGCACAGAAGGTGGGTAACGTAACCTGTAAATAAGTGCCGCTACCCCACAGGGTGTACCCGGAAATAGGAGAAGGGAGGGAAAGAGCGGGGAGAGTGGCGAGAGAACCTACCTACCTGTACACCGACACGAACGACAGCAGAGGGAGGGAGAAAGGGGGAGGGGGGTCTACCCACCTGTATATCGACAGACACTTGAGGAGGTGGGGTGGGGGTCTATCCGCCTGTGTACCGATGTGAACGACACTGGCTAGAGGGAGTGAGGGGAGTTTTGGGGGGGATGGGGGTATACCCGCCTGTACACCGATGTGAACAACAGATGGAGGAGGACATGGATACCCACGACTGACGGGCGCAATAGCCGAATGGTTAAAGCGTTGGACTTTCAATCTGAGGGTCCTGGGTTCGAATCACGGTGACGGCGCCTGGTGGGTAAAGGGTGGAGATTTTTACGATCTCCCAGGTCGACATATGTGCAGACCTGCTAGTGCCTGAACCCCCTTCGTGTGTGTATGCAAGCAGAAGATCAAATACGCACGTTAAAGATCCTGTAATCCATGTCAGCGTTCGGTGGGTTATGGAAACAAGAACATACCCAGCATGCACACCCCCGAAAACGGAGTATGGCTGCCTACGTGGCGGGGTAAAAACGGTCATACACGTAAAAGCCCACTCGTGTGCATACGAGTGAACGCAGAAGAAGGATACCCACGACAGACCTGTGGGGAAGGGAAGGGGTGGGGGGGCGGGGGGGGGGGGGTGGTGACGGGTAGTGGGGAAGGGGTGGAGAGGATGGGGTAGTACTGTTACAGCCCTTATCGATGGATGGAACCTGCAGATCTGACGCAACAAGCAACCCGCACCCCGACCTGTCAGTCACACACAATCCGTGCTGTCCGGAGAGAAGCATGTCTGTAGTCATAGTGCCTATGTATCTGTCTCCTTGCCACACACACATGCACTCATATAGATGGATCCAGATAGATAGGATAGATAGAAGATAAATAGGATGACAAGCGAGAGAAGGAACAAAATGTTGGAAGCACACAGACAAGATGTTAGTGGACCGGTGGTTTTCTTGGAACATTGAAAGCCGGGCAACACTCAGTCAACCCTCCTGTGAGTCGTCTGTGGCGTCACAGCGATGACGTCAAAAGAAAGCCCCCGCACGTGATGGTATCTCGTGTCGGTGCTCACATGTTCCCGGTCACGTACACCAATCACACAAGATCCTGAACACAGTTGCTCAAGGCGACGCTGATCGACGCTGGTATGTAGGCTAATGTAATGTCTTGTTCCAGGCGAAGACCTGCAGGCCTGTGGATTCCCTCGCCCCCACCCCTCCACATCCACCCGCCTTCCCGCCTCAACACAGGCCCCAAATTAGCGTCCGAGACGGATTCGAACAGGACATGCTTTATTGAGGCACAAACCTCGGGAGCCCGCTGATTGCTACGTGATTGTCAATGTGTCCATGGTGACAGTATTTTGTGGGATTTAACGAACAAAGCACAGTGTTTGTCAGTATGTCCAGGATGGTGGTGGTGGTATTGTGTAGGATTGAACATTGCACAGTGTTAGCGTGTCTGTTGTGATGATATTGAGTAGAATTTGACACAGCAGAGTTCTCGGGTAACGTGTCCATGGTACTGTGTATGATTGATGAGAATCTGTTGTGACAAAAGAGCAAAACGATGGAATACAATACAATACAATAGCACAGTGTTCGTAATTAAGTGTGTCCATGGTCGTTATACAAAATTAATATTGCACATGTATAGAGTAATATACATTGTAAACGCCCACCGAACTAGTTTGAACAAGACAGAAAAAGAAAACTGTCATGAACTAATGATAATTCACTTTGCTGTTATGATTGTGTTGTTTCACGAAGAAATGCAGATTTAGATCTAGAAATAAGGACTGGAACGCCTCAGATGTCTTCATTGAAAAAAAATCAAGTGAGAGCGTGACGTTCATCCACGACGTAGTTTCTTATTTTTAAGTAGTTTAGCGTTTTAAAATGTTCGCTTTTGCTCTCTCTCTCTCTCTCTCTCTCTCTCTCTCTCTCTCAAGAGGACTTAAACAAGGCTGTGTGTCAAGCCCACTACTCTCTTTTCTTTTTCTTTTTCCTTTTCCTGTTCTCTCTCTCTCTCTCTGTCTCTCTCTCTCTCAATTTTTTTAAGGAACTTACAGAAGGGTTATCCCTTCGCGGAAGGCATGGCATGGTAAATTTCAGGAGCTGTAGGTTTTCGCTGTTGTTCGCCTCTCCTCTCTCTCTCTCTCTCTCTCTCTCTCTCTCTCCCCCTTGTCCATCTCTCTCACAGTTGTGCTTTACGTTATTATGAAAATATAATCCACAATTTCATAGATTATGAATACATGTGTTGTGTTCATTCCTCTCTCTTCATCTGTCACTGTCAGTCTGCCTATTCTCCACCCAGTCTTTCTTCTTTTTCCTATGCATTATTTATACATGTCTTTGTACTATGCATATAACTGTAAAGCTTATCAAAGTATCTAATTATGTTATGTACACGCTTACATTATTTCGTTGTGGGTTTTTGTTGTTTGTTTGTTTTGGTTTTTTTGTTTAAGTTTTTTTGTTTTTGGTTTGTTGGTTTTTTTTTTGTTTTGGTTTTTTTGTTGTTGTTGTTGTTTTGGTTTTGGGGGTTTTTTTCTTTGCTTTTCCTATTTTTTCTTCTTTTTTTAATAATTTTCATTTCTTTTCTTTTTTTCAATTTTGCTCAGATGAGCAGATGTGAAAAGCATTTGTGCTTATTCCCTTACGGTTTATCATCTTGAAATTCCATTCCTCCATTCTTTCTCTTAAACATACACGTACAAGCGCGCGGGCGAGAGGAAGAAGAGGGGTGACAAGACTTCAGAAAGAAAGACCATTGTATGGAGGAAGCAGAATGGGAGAGGGGGGGGCGGGGGGCGGACATATTTATAGCACATTTGAACAAATTCCTATTGACGAGAAACTTCTCATGCATATAATATACGCCCAGCCATTTCTTTATGATGAAACTAAAAGGGGAAAGGGCTCCTGCTTTGGGTGAATTGCCCAGTAAACGCATATCCCCAAACTTAGAGAGTGAAATTGTGAAAAGAGGGGCAGGTCGCTCACAGGAAAGTGTACAATATCTAGGATGAGCTTAAGCGATGAGGTTCGTTCGTTCTTTAGTTTAACGTCTTTTCACTGTAAGTGATATTAGACGAGGATGTGAGAGAGAGAGAGAGATAGGAAGAATCTGACCATCGATCTGTGAGTCCGTGAAAGTGCGGCAGCACCAAAGCCAAAGCCCGTGTTGGTGCGTATGCACTGTTAGTTGGCTGTGCCCGTCACCACACGCCGAGTCAGCCCACTTGTGTGAACCAGTGTTGCGTGACACTGTAGTCGTCACCCTTACCTCCCCTTTACCTGCCCCTATCCTCACCCCCACCATCATCCATTACCTCCGCTTCACTTGCCCCTACCCTCAACCCCACCCCCTCCATCACCCATATCTCCCCTTTACTCGCCCCCTTCCATTAGCCCTCTCCACTCTGACAATACTCATCTAAAGTGCTACGTATGGTTGTTGCTGCTTTTGGTTTTTTCTCTCTCTCTCATGGTGAGTGGTATTGGATGATGGTGTGGTGTGGTGTGGTGTGTTGTGTGTGTGCGTGTGTGTCTCTGTGTGTGAGCGTAGAGAGAGAGAAAAAAAAGAAAGGCTTGACAGAAAGGTACCAAGTAAACAGACGCGAACATCTTGTACAAAAGTGCTAGGAAAATGGCTATCACCCACAGTTGGTGTGTTCTGTTGGTTGCGAGCAGACGGAATAAAGGCAGTAACAGTTTGCAGCCGTCATTTCAGTGCCGTTTCACACGATTTCCATTTCCATTGAACCACACCCCACGTTCAATACGTGACAGAGCCCCCCAACACCCACCACCCCACCCTAAACACACGCAGTTCCACACACAGTCCCCGGCGCCTGGTAGCACTGCTCCAGCGGAACTGCTCAATGGCCTCCGTGCCAGACTGCACCTGGAACAAGGACACGTGACTGAATCCTGCCCTTGTCGATACCATCGTTCCCCCCTCCCACCCCCCCACCCCCCGCCCCTCCCCCTCAATTTCTTTGATGGGCGGAAGTGGCCGTAATGGAGGTGAACAAAGGGTGGGTGGGTGGGATGTGTGTAGTGAGAATATGGGGTGGATGGTGGTGGGGGAAGGGTGTGGACACGGGTCATTGGGAGGGGGGGGGGGTCAATGTGGTAGTGGAGTATGGAATGGATATATGCTCTGATATGGAGAAAGTCAACCAGTTGCCCTGGAGCGTGAGTGAGGACAGTGTTGGTACGCGGTGTCCGTTTGGTGAGTGAGGACAGTGTCCATTCTGTGCAGTGAGGATGGTGTCAGTACATGGTGTGTGCATACAGTGAGTGAGGATTGTGCCAGGATAATGACTGTGCTGGGACTGTGACAATGAATGACCATGCTGGGACAATGACAATGAATGACCATGCTGGGACAATGCAATGCTGGGACAATGACAATGAATGACCATGCTGGGACAACTATGCATAATCATACCAGAGCAATGACCATGCTTAGACAGTGACTATGAATGACTATGCTGGGACAGTAACCATATATGACGGTGTTGGGACAATGACAATGAAAGACCATGCTGGGACAATGACTATGAATAACCATGCCAGGACATTGACGATGCTGGAGCAGTGACTATGAATGACCATGCTGGGACAGTGACCATGCTGAGACAATGGCTATGAATGACCATGCTGGGATAATGACTATGAATGACCATGCTAGGACAATGATCATGCTGGGACAGTGACTATGAATGACCATGCTAGGACAATGGCCATGCTGGGACAATGGCTGAATGACTATGCTGGGACTATGACTGCTGGGACTATGACCATGAAGGGACAATGACTGTGAATGACCATGCAGGGACAGTAACTGAATGACCACACTGGGACAATGACCATGCTAGGGCAATGACGAAGGAGGACCATGCTGGGACAATGACCATGCTAGGGCAATGACTAAGGAGGACCATGCCGGGACAATGACCATGCTAGGGCAATGACTAAGGAGGACCACGCTGGGACAATGACCATGCTAGGGCAATGACTATGGAGGACCATGCTGGGACAATGACCATGCTAGGGCAATGGCTAAGGAGAACCATGCTGGGACAATGACCATGAATGACTTTGCTGGGGCTGTGACTATGACCATGCTGGGACAAATGACCATGCTGAAACAATGACTATGAATGACCATGCTGGGATAATGACTATGAATGACCATGCTATGACTGACCATGAATGATCCTAGGACAATGATCATGCTGGGACAATGTCTATGATTGACCATGCTAGGACAATGACTGAATGACTGTGCTGGGACTATGACTGCTGGGAAATATGACCATGCTGGGACAGTGACTATGAATTACAATGTGAGGACAGTGACTGAATGATCATGCTGGGACAATGACCTTGCTGGGGAAAAATCTAATGACCAAAAATGACCATGCCTGACATTGATCATATTCACCAAGCAGCGAAGTGAGTTCCCCAAACCAGTGCAGTCAGTTGAGGGTCATCCATACCCCCAACCCTACCCCCCACCTCCCACCCCCTTACAGTCCACTACACAGTGGCTCCGGGGACCACCTACTGATGGTATCCATGTTTGATGATGGGGTTTGAACCCTTTGTGGCTTTGTCAGGACTACCATTCAGCAGAAGAATGACACCTGGGGCATGTGGGGGGTGAGGGGGAGTGGGGGGGGGGGGAGATGGAGAGATTGTAGACGACCGGCTCTGTGACTAAGCCATTATTGTCATCAGTAGGGAGGGGGCTTAGTAGATGGTGATCCAAAGTACGTTAAATCAGAACAGGGAATACCAAACACCACCAAAGTGACTCAGCAGCAGTGCAGGGTCTCCTCTGGTGTGTGGCCTCCTGGTGACCTAGCATCAATATTTCCCTGTGGACTGCCAGCATGCAGTGATGAACAGGGAACGGTGTCCGCTGCCTCCTGGTGACCTAGTTTCAATATTTCCCTGTGGACTGCCAGCATGCAGTGATGAACAGGGAACGGTGTCCGCTGACATCGCACAGCTGTGGTGATGCGTTCTACAAGGCAGTTTTCATACTTTGTTACATATAAATACACCGACACTGGCACTGAAATTATTGACATGCACGACATTCATTGCCAAAAACTGATCTTGTGTGTTTCTGTGTGTGAGTGTGTAACTTACGCGTGCATAATTATGTGTGTGTGTCTGTGACTCGTGTGTGTACGTGTGTGTGTGTGTGTCCCTGCTGGTACAGTGTGTGTGTATGTTTATTAACAAGAGAGACAGCAGTAATATGAAAACCGTTTATAGTGTGTGTCCCTGTTGGTGCAGTGTGTGTATGTTTATCAACAAGAGATACAGCAGTAATATGAAAACCGTTTATAGTGTGTGTCCCTGTTGGTGCAGTGTGTGTATGTTTATCAACAAGAGATACAGCAGTAATATGAAAACAGTTTATAGTGTGTGTCCCTGTTGGTGCAGTGTGTGTATGTTTGTTAACAAGAGATACAGCAGTAATATGAAAACCGTTCAGTGCGTGCTGGTTTGAAACCGATACAGTTTTCCCTCTCTCTCCCCTGTGTGTGTTTGTGTGTGTGTGTGTGTGGTGTTCCATACAGGTGTACAGGTGATAGTGACATATGCATGAGGCAGGTTGCGACACTGTGTGCAGGTTAGCAGCACAGAGAGAGAACAGAGAGGGAAGACACATGACCATCACCATGCCGCCACAGACCACAGCCAGCCAGGCCACCACACACACAACATCAGGGGTCTCCACCACACCTCTCTACAAGGGGCATCACTCTGATCATCACCATCACCACCACCACCACCACCACCCTTCCCAGTCCCAGCCCATGGCGGGTGTGGGCACCCTGACCCCCGTGACCCAACCTGACCCCCGGCTGCTGACCTTGCTGAGGTCAGGGGTGGTGGTGGGGGTGCTGCTGGGCTGGCTGTGGGCGGACTCCCTGCAGGCTGGCATCGACCTCACCTGGCGCTACCTGCGCTCCGCCTGGTGGTTCCGCAGCGTGTACTTTGAGACGGTGTGGGCCACCGTGTCCTATGCCTACCTGATCCCCCTCTACCCCTTTGCCCTGCACTACCTGCCCCGCATGGACAGGTACAAGGTGGATACTGCCACCACCTACCTTCACCAGGTGAGCATTGTATTTGTGTTAACTCTTTTTGTCACAACAGATTTCTCTGTGTGAAATTTGGGCTGCTCTCCCCAGGGAGAGCGCGTCGCTACATGACAGCGCCACCCTTTTTTTTGTTGTATTTTTTCTGCATGCAATTTTATTTGTTTTCCTATCGAAGTGAATTTTTCTACAGAATTTTGCCAGGAACAAACCTTTTGTTGCCATGAGTTCTTTTACGTGTGCTAAATGCATGCTGCACATGGAACATTTTATCATTTCCTCCGAATGACTAGCGTCCTTAGCGCATGTAAAAGAACCCATGGCAACAAAAGGGCTGTCCCTGGCAAAATTCTGTAGAAAAATCCGCTTGATAGGAAAAACAAATAAAAACAGCAGGCAGGGAAAAAAAAAGGGTGGCACTCTCAGTGTAGCGACATACTGTCCCTGGGGAGAGCAGCCTGAATTTCACACAGAGAAATCAGTTGTGACAAAAAAGAATAATACAATACAATACATAGATATAAACATCATAAATGTATATAGCCATAGTTGTGTGACTCTATGGCAAGTTATGTAAAAGTGTTCTATGTATGTTTGTGTTGCCATTATCTTTGTAAACTTTTGAATAAAAAAGTTTCAAAATATTTATAAAAGGTCACCACACTGCCACCACCTACGTTTACCAGCTGACCGCAGTTCTCTGAGTCTGTGTGGTCACCACGCTGCCGGACATCATGAGTGGGTAGGTGTGTCTTGGGAGGGGGTGATAGTCAGAGGTTAGTGCTACAGTTCTGCAGGAAGGATTCTGAACGAGTTGCACAAGGTACATCAGTGTCGCTCAAATTCATCTCATTAACAGGATAAAAGAAGAGGGTAATGTGATCATGTTCATTATATAGATGATGACTGCTAGATGTGGGCCAACCAACATGCATGCTGGCACACACGCGCAAGCGCACACACACACAGCAAACACACATGCACGCACGCACGCGCGCGCACAGACACACACACACACACACAGGCAAATGCTCACACACAAACTCACATGCACACAAACACACACACACTCGTACACGCACACAAGTACACACATAAACACACACATGCACACACATATACACAAACACACACTCGTACACATGAACAAACACATGCACGCACGCACACACACACACACACATATACACACACACACACGCAAGCATGCTCACATATGCACACACACACACATGCTCATGCTCATGTTCATGTTTATGTTTCATTGTGTCTTGTAAACTTTAAGGTTTTATGACAATAAAAAGTATTCTATTATATTCTAAACTATTCTGTTCTATTCACACAAACGCATGCATACACACACAAACACACACACGCACGCACACACTCATAGAGGCACACACACACAGTCCACTGTCACATCAGAGGACGCAGGCAGTTAGTGTGTACATAAGTTTAACCCACCCAACCAGGTGTACCCACCCAACCACCTGTAGAAGTCAGGGCCTCCCTCCCCGACCAACCCCACCCGCTTCTCCACATGTGCCCCGACCTCTCCATGCACACTCCCACCCCCTCACCATGTGCCTCCTGGTGTGTGCGTGTGTGTGTCATCAGTGATGGATGAGAGATACACCCCCAAAAGTGAGAGGGACAGGAGACACACAAGAGATATACAGCAACAAAAAACAAAACAAAAGAGGCAAGGCCTTCAAGACTCACTTGTGATAAATTAAGTCCCCTAGCATTAATTACAGAGTAATTTCCCTTTTTTTAGTATCTGCACCAAAATGTTTGCAAAATAAATAAAATTCCATGCTTAGCAAAAGAAGTTCCTGTTTGAACAAAAAATGATAATAATGACTCCTCTTGTTGTTGTGTCAGAATAAGAGGTCAAAGTGCTAAGTTTAGAGAATACAAAAAATATAAATATAACAGTAAATGCCGTTTGCATATTATTAGGCTTCTTTTTTTTCTTTTCTTTTCTTTTTGTGCCCATCCCAGAGGTGCAATATTGTTTTAAACAAGATGACTGGAAAGAACTGAATTTTTCCTATTTTTATGCCTAATTTGGTGTCAACTGACAAAGTATTTGCAGAGAAAATGTCAATGTTAAAGTTTACCACAGACACACGACACACACACACACACACACACAGAGACAACCGAACACCAGGTTAAAACATAGACTCACTTTGTTTACACAAGTGAATCAAAAAGCAACGTAGTCAGGTTATAATTGTTTGTCCCCCCTTGTTGCCATGTGTGTGTGTGTGTGTGTGTGTGAATAAGTGTGTCTGCGTCACCACCAGTGATGGATGAGTGTTGCTGAACATGATGTTCACATTCTGCTGTCTCCTGTGTTCGTTCACTTGCTTCTTCCTCACTGGCTGGGCCAGGTGCTAGTCTGTTCTTCAGTGTCAGTGCTGGACTGTTCAAAAATTCAGTCATGTCATCTTGGTTGTGAGTGGGGCATAGCATGATAGCCAGGGATACTGTGTGTACCATGTACAGTGTGCTGGGCATAGTGAGGGATACAGTGTGTACTGTGTACAGTGTGCTGGGCATAATGAGGGATATGGTGTGTACTGTATACAGTATGTTGGGCATAGTGTGGGATACAGTGTGTACTGTGTACAGAGTGTGCTGGGTGTAGTGAAGGATGCAGCGTGCACTGTGTACAGAGTATGCTGGGCATAGCAAGGGATACAGTGTTTACTGTGTAAAGTGTGCAGGGCATAGCAAGGGATATGGTGTGTACTGTGTACTGAGTGTACTGGCCATAGCAAGGGATACGGTGTTTACTGTGTACAGTGTGCTGGGCATAACAAGGGGTACTGGTTTGGGAGTTAGGAGTAAGCAAGATTTGAATAATGTGATAGGTGTGTGGAGTAACGTTCTGAGTGTGAGACAAGTCCGTGTTCAAGAGCTGTGTGAGTGTTTCAGAAAGCCAGGCAGATAGCAACAGATTACAGCCATGTGTTTTTTAGATAAGCATTATGAGCTGCTGCAATCAGGAAACGCTACAGAACTTTTGGATTGAAATCTAGAGCTCAAAAACTTTCATCCCACAGTCAGTTCACCTTTTGAATTCTTAAGTGCCAGGTGTGTGTGTGTTTGTGTGAGTACATGTCAAGTGTGTAGATAACAGTTTGTACTTTGTTTTATTTTTTATAACAAATCTATTTTCAATAGTGTCAAGCTGAAACTGTGACAATGTGCAGTATTATGCATGCAGTGTAAACATTGGTGTCCTTCAACATGTTTACAATAATGATTTTAATTACATTTTTTAAGTGAATATATGCAATATTTTTTACATGAATATCTTATAAGTTTGTTGCTCCTTTTTAATTAAGTCATGTTTAATGTTTTTGTGTCCAGTACTTGTCTATGTTTGTTTTGCTGCACCTGATGTAAATTATCCTAATGAGATGATAAAGTTATTCTTACCTAATCTTATCTTAGAGTGTGCTGGGCATTGCGTGGGAGGCGGTGATCTACATGGCGCCACTGGCGCTGCTGGACACGGTGATGGTGAAGCGGTACTATGGGGTGGACCCTCAGGAGTGGAGCCAGCGACAGCAGCACTGGGTACAGACCACCCGTGCCCTCCCCCTCCACCCGCCCACCTTGCTGCAGCTCTGCTATCAGGTCCGTCAGTGTCTCTGCTTCAAGAACGCATCAAAGTGTGAGGAGTGGTCCATATACGCTACACCACATCTGCTTCAAAGGGGGCACATGCCTGACCTTACACACAGACCTTATGCGCTGGCCAAGCCTTTTAGAGCCTCTATATGTAAAGATAGATAGAGAGATATATGAATCTAGTTAGCATAAAAGAACAGTCACATGACCTTTGTATTTATTGTTTGATCTTGTTAATTTGCTAATTTGATTTATTAACTCCGATAAGAAATTTTCTTTCTACTACTGCTTGAATTGTTCAGCTATGTCAGGATCTTTCAGTTTCTCAAGGTTGAATTTGAATTGGCTGTTTTTCCCTTTCTTGTTTAAGGCTGTGGTTACTACCAAGGAGAGCTCCTGGGAACGATCTTGTTTTTGCCCTATTGATGCCAGACATGTTCCAGTTCTTCACAAGAAGAATAGTCAATCTCTGGCTGTGATGCTGACCGTTCGGGGAGTGCTATGTCCATCATTGGGATGCTTTATGCTCACCAAAAGTGTTAGCAAGAACCAAGTCATTATCACAGGCGAATTCCAGCAGGTGTATATAGTTCCCTATCATTGGTATTCTCATTACAATAGGGACCACAGGAATTCCTCCAGTCTTCTTGGGCATCTGTAACAACTTTGGCATTCCAATCACCCTTAACAATAAGGATGTCTTTCTTGTCATCCTTGTTGATGACTGCTTGGAGCTAGGTATAGAATTCTTCAGTCTGGTCATCATCATAGTCTGATTTGGGGGCCATATATCTGCACTACCATGTTTTTCTTTCATGGTGCGGTATATCTTGGGCGGTATATCTTGGGCAAGTCAAATCCCGCAGAGCCCATCCCTACCCAGACTGGATTTTCTTGTTGGGTTTACTCCCCACATGCAGCAGATAGTTACATTGTTACCAGAAGCAGAGGAGAGTCTCTGACCTAAGCTGTCCTGGTATGCCCACATAACAAGATCCAGTGGTCTTGCTAAAACAATCCTCCAAGGAACTGTTGGTAGGGGGTGATGGAGGAGAAGACAGAAAAAACAGTGGACTGACAAGACTGCAGAATGGACAGAAAAACCATTTGCAGGGAGCCAGGCTTTCAAACACAACCAACAGACTTGGAGGAATCTGGTGAACAGTTCTTCTGTGTGGTGCCCCAGTGACTCTTCACAGAGTTAATAATAATAATAATGGATACTTATATAGCACACTATCCAGAAATCTGCTCTAGGTGCTTTACAAAAACGCTTTTGTTAACATAAAACATTATATCTATGTTACATACACACACCAAAATGTGACTACACACACACACACACACACTGCATACTTACATTTTAACATACATGTGTATCTAACAGCTACCCTAACACATACGCACACATAGGCAGGCACAAACTTACATAAACACACGCACACGCAATACACATTGATATACATGCATGTAGTTATGTACACATACATATGTATACACACATAGTCCAGCACAACTAACGCAAAGGAAGTGGACCTACCACAATTGAACTTACTGCTGAGGGAAAAGGTGAGTTTTGAGACGAGATTTAAAAGATGCGAGGGAATCAGAATGACGGAGGTTATCAGGGAGCTTGTTCCACGTCTTTGGCGATTGAAAAGAAAACGATCTGTTAAGGGAGAAGAACAGATTTTTTTTTAGGGGTGCTGATCTATGACACCTTGCTCTTCCTGCTGCATACGGACATGACATGACATGATAACAGTGTGGTGTATAGGTGGTTGGAGGTGTGACATGACATGACGCAGTGTGATGTACAGGTAATAATTGAAGGTGTCACAGTGTTATGTACAGGTGATATGAGTTATGACATGACATGATACTGTGTGATATACAGGTGATTGGAGGTGTTACATAACATGACACAGTGTGATTGTACGTACAGGTGATTGGAGGTGTTGCATAACATGACACAGTGTGATTGTACATACAGGTGATCGGAGGTGTTACATAACATGACACAGTGTGATTGTACATACAGGTGATCGGAGGTGTTACATAACATGACACAGTGTGATTGTACATACAGGTGATCGGAGGTGTTACATAACATGACACAGTGTGATTGTACATACAGGTGATCGGAGGTGTTACATAACATGACACAGTGTGATTGTACATACAGGTGATCGTAGGTGTTACATAACATGACACAGTGTGATTGTACATACAGGTGATCGTAGGTGTTACATAACATGACACAGTGTGATTGTACGTACAGGTGATCGGAGGTGTGCTGATCTATGACGCCTTGTTCTTCGTGCTCCACCTGGCGTTACACAAGCACCGTGGACTGTACGCCTGGTTCCACGCCCGTCACCATCAGCACCACATCATGCATGCCCACATCACCAACCAGCTGTCTGTAGGGGAGAGAATCATGCTGATCCTGGCCGCTAACCAGGCTCTCAAGTTCCTGTACAGGTGACCTCCCTTTCCTGACCCCACCCTTCCTCCCTGCCTCACACACAAAGTGATTTCAGGGAATTGTAACATTTTAAGATACTGTTCTTCACTGCAGCGTTTTCTGTAATTGTGTGTATCGATTAATGGTTTGGTTTGTTGTTTTCATTTTGTCTGATATTAGGTACGTTGTTCATGAGGAGTTTAGGCATATTTTAATGAATAGATTATTTCCATGAAGGGTCTATGGCTGTTAATTGATAAATCGTTTTTGACTCACTTGTGTAAACAAAGTGAGTCTATGTTTTAACCCGGTGTTCGGTTGTCTCTGTGTGTGTGTCTGTGTGTCAGTGGTAAACTTTAACATTGACATTTTCTCTGCAAATACTTTGTCAGTTGACACCAAATTAGGCATAAAAAATAGGAAAAATTCAGTTCTTTCCAATCATCTTTTTTAATGCGAAGCTTTATAATAACAAATACAGAACACATTTTAACGATTAGATTTTTTTTTTTTTTTTTTTAAGTGTATCACACGTGAGTCTTGAAGGCCCTTGCCTCTCTTGTTTACAACAAGTGATAAGCAGCTTAACTGATCTGATCCTCTAAATGAAGAAAGAGATCTCCTCACTGAAAGAAAATATAGCATCCTCCAGTGAAATAGAAATTATGTGGGGCAAACTTAAAATTAAGTTTAAAAAAAAATAAATTAAGATAAAATGATATATATATATGTGTGTGTGTGTGTGTGAGATACGAGAATACTGTATTACAATTAAAAGAGAAATTGTTGACACATTTGCTGACAAAGGCGACATATTGATTAATCAGAACAGTGCAATCAACAGCCTGTAAAATCCTAAATTATAATATCAGTCAACAAATTGAAAGAGAATAAATACAATAATGTTAGAGTCACTCTTGAGGATACTGTAGTCTAGTCGCACTACAGGAACACTCCAATGTAACTATGAAACAGGGAACCAGCAATTCAGTATAAATGTGTGTGTGTGTGTGGTCATGTAACCCACATTATGCTACTAATGATTTAGAATGCATAAAAGAGAATAAAGTGGAGTAAACAGATTATACGTAAAACAATAAATACAAAATACTATGCACACATTACCAATACAAATATTCAATTTAATAATCTGACATAGCATGCTTTCATATACACATACAGATATAGAGAAGTACACAGAATATTAAGATGCACACATTACCATATGATACTCAATTTAAAATCACATGTACCAAGACATATAGTATACGTATGTATACATGTATCTCAGTCCTGGGATTTAGCATCCAAAAGTAAAAATATGCAGCCATATAGAGTCGCATACATATCAGAAATATGTAATCATATGTATACATTTAAGTCAAACAAATGTGACACCCTTAAGTAAAAATATTTATGTAAATAATCAATTATATATAAACAAGACATTCATATATATATTTACAGACATTATTAACCTAAAATGTAGCACACAATAGTGAGACACCCCATGCAAAGTTCAGAAAGTGCATTCATATAAATTTCTGCCACCACACACACACACACACACACACACACACACACACATACTCATGCATACATGCACACACATACAAACATAATATATATATATAGAGAGAGAGAGAGAGAGATCCAAGAATAATGGAAGTAATGAAAATGTATTCATGCTCAACAACCCACACTGCACAAAACATGAGTTAAAGGGCAGTAAAAAATATTTCAAATGATAAAATACAAAATACAAAGAACATAATGCCAGTAAGATAGTTCTCACACACACACACACACACACACACACACACACACACACACTGACCAAGGGGAGTACAACAACAACAACAAAAAACGACCACACATGCATATAACATCAGTGTCACAGAATGGAATGACGTTTTGTGGTGTTGCGCAGTCACCCCCTGTCGCGGGCGGTGTTCGTGCCGGTGTTCATCCTGCTGCTGATCGACAACCACACTGGCTACGACCTGCCCTGGGGGCTACAGCACCTGCTGCCGGAGGGGATGTGGGGGGGACCCCGTCTGCACCACGCCCACCACATGCTGGGCACACGCCACTACCAGCCCTTCCTCACCTACCTCGACCATGCTCTCACTTGGTGGGAGGGCAGGACCACGCCACGACCCAAAATGAACTGAGGGGGGCGGGGCTTGGGGGGGGATAGGGGACAATGCTAAGGTTCTGTCCACTTGAGTTTTGAAGTACAAACTGACTGTATGATGACCGACGTCCGTCTCTCGTGTTGTGACTGTTTTCTGGACTTCGATGTGTCTGAGTGTTATGGAAACTGAGCCGTTCCCCTTCATGTGGTCCTTAGACCGGTGGTGTGTGATTGTTGACCACCATCTTTTGAGATACTGCCTCGACCTGTGTGTGACTGTTGTATTGTATTACTCTTTATCACATCTGATTTCTGTTTGTGAAATTTAATCTGCTCTCCCCTGAGAAAAGCGTGTCGCTACAATGAGAGCGCCACCCTTTTTTTCTCTTTTTGTCTGCAAGTGAATTTGTTTTCCTATCAAAGTGGATTATTTTTCTACTAAATTTTGTCAGGCACAACCCTTTTGTTGCCTTCGGTTCTTTTATGTGCACTGAGTGCATGTTGCACACGGGATCTCAGTTTATTTTCTCATCCAAGTGACGAGCACCCAGACAGCACTCAAGGTTTTGTGGAGGGGGAGAAACACAGGCTTGGGAGTGGGGGGATGAAACCAGCATGCTCAGATTCTCTTGCTGGTGGACATGTTACCTGACCACCATTCCACCTTGACCACAATCATCTAAAATATTGCCTAGACCTGATTGTTGACCAAGATCCTTTGAGATATTGCCAAGACATGTACGTGATTGTTGACCAAATCCTCTGAGATATTGCCTAGACATGTTTGTGATTGTTGACCAAGATTCTTTGAGATATTGCCAAGACGTGTGTGATTGTTGACCAAATCCTCTGAGATATTGCCTAGACGTGTGTGATTGTTGACCAAGATTCTTCAAGATATTGCCTAGACGTGTGTGATTGTTGACCAAGATCCTTTGAGATATTGCCTAAACCTGTGTGTGATCGTTGTCCAAGATCCTTTGACATGTTGCCTAGATGTGTGTGATTGTTGACCAAGATCCTTTGAGATATTGCCTTGACGTGTGTGATTGTTGACCAAGATCCTTTGAGATATTGCCTAAACCTGTGTGTGATTGTTGACCAAGATTCTTTGAGATATTGCCTAGATGTGTGTGATTGTTGACCAAGATCCTTTAAGATATTGCCAAGACGTGTGTGTGATTGTTGACCAAGATTCTTTGAGATATTGCCTAGACGTGTGTGAATGTTGACCAAGATCGTTTGAGATATTGCCTAAACCTGTGTGTGATTGTTGACCAAGATTCTTTGAGATATTGCCTAGACCTGTGTGATCGTTGACCAAGATCCTTTGAGATATTGCCTAGACGTGTGTGTGTGATTCTTGACCAAAATCCTTTGAGATTGCCTAGATGTGTGTGTGATTGTTGACCGTCCTTTGAGATATTGCCTAGATGTGTGTGTGATTGTTGACCAAGATCCTTTGAGATATTGCCTAGATGTGTGTGTGATTGTTGACCAAGATCCTCTGAGATATTGCCTAGATGTGTGTGATTGTTGACCAAGATCCTTTGACATATTGCATAGACGTGTGTGTGATTGTTGACCAAGATTGTCGCGTGCAACTTTTCAAACTAAAGTTATGGCCAGCTCTCTCACGCTCTCTCACCTTTATCCAAACAAAAGCCTGGAATAAACAGATACAAAACATTTACTCCAAATACTTTAACAAAAAATCACAGACACGATACAATACTTAATTAGACACCACAAAGAAAAGAAGTCTGTTCGTTTTCCTCTTCCACATGAGGAACACCCACAATTTTCCCTTCGTCACCCTCTTCTGTGACAGTTTGTCTTTTTTTTCAGTAATAGCTTAGGTGGGGGGGAGGGGGGGATAGAAACTGGCACCACACAGTTCGTAGTTCTGGAAGGTGGACTCTGGTGTTGCGCTTGGGGAAACACGTCCACCAGCGACGCTCGAGCTCCCCAGGCGGAAGACGGCCACTCAAACAGCGGGGGATGAAGTTGGGTCTCCACACAGGAAGAATGGAGTTCCCTCAACGGTTTCTGATCTCCGGCCAAAATACCGGCTGAGCGTCTCTCTCCATAGGACCCTACACTTGACCTGGCCGAGTGTCCTGCTCCACTGACTAATGGTGCTGGTTTTCCAAAAGGAGAAAACTTTCTATAACTCACAAACTAGAAATATGCACGTCATGTTTTCTAGTGCAACACGTGCATTCCATACACTTCCTTGGCTACATGGAGCACGCGGAAGAGCTACAAGGAGAGGGGTCAACCAAAAGTGGCAGCGTTCACACACACGCACGCACAACCCTCCTTGTCCGTGACAACACCCCCCTGATTGAGCACAGACATCTGTCTGCACGGCTACAAAGAGGAAACAATTATTCCACAGATGCCCGACTCAAATAGTCGGCACCAACATTCAGTCTGCCAGGGATCACTTGAACTGTGAAGGAGTAAGACTGTAAGAGCAAACTCCACCTCAGCAGCCTTTGGTTCGCAACTTTTGCTGTCTGCAAGTACCGCAGAGGTTGATGATCAGTCTCAAGCACAAACTGCTGACCATACAAAAACTGCTGGAATTTGTCTGTAGCCCACACTACTGCTAAGCACTCCTTCTCAATCGTAGAGTAGTGACTTTCAGTTCCAGACAATTTCCTGCTGGCAAACGCGACAGGGTGTAGTACACCTTCCTTCTCCTGTAGGAGCACCGCCCCCAGACCACAGTCTGAGGCGTCAGTTCGTAAGACGAACTGGCAGGACAGATCTGGCAGTTGCAACACCGGCCTAGAAACCAGACGACCCTTCAAAGTTTTGAAGGCCCGATCGCACTCTGGAGTCCAAACGACGTTGTTGGGAGCACCTTTCCTGGTGAGGTCCGTCAGGGGAAGTGCTATGGCAGAGAAATTAGGGATAAACTTACGGTAGTAGCCTACCAGGCCCAAGAAGGCTCGCACTTGCGTCTTAGTCTCAGGAACTGGTGCTTTCATAACTTTCTCCACCTTGTCCATTTCCGGCAGGATTTGACCGTGCCGTACAACATGTCCCAGAAAACTCAGTTCCTCGAACCCAATGAAGCACTTCCTTGGACGGACTGACAAATTTGCTTCCTCCAATCGCTGGAAAACTGCCTCTATAGCAGAGAGATGTTCTTCCCATGTTTCGGACGCAATCATGATGTCGTCCATGAAGTTATGTACATCTTTCATGCCTATGGGATCCAGCAAAGCTCTCATCATCCTTGAGAAAACTGCTGCTGCATTCTTCAAGCCGAAGGGCATCACAGTGAACTGGAACTGTCCACTGGGGGTAGTGAAAGCGGTCATAGGCCGGATGTCTTCTCTGACCGGAATTTGCCAGTAACCTTTGCTGAGGTCCCACTTGCTGAAGTACCGGGCTTTACCTAGAGAAGAGAAAAGATGCTCTACGTCAGGTAGAGGTTCCGCATCAAAGACGGTGACGTTATTCAAACGTCGATAGTCAACGCAGAACCGGATCTTTCCGTCTTTCTTGCGTACGAGAACTACCGGCGCATTATAGGGAGATGCAGCAGGCTCTATCACCCCAAGCGTCTTCATGGTCTCTACCTCTTGCTTGACGATCTCCACTTTGGCGTGGGGCAAAGGGTACTGTTTTACTCGCACCGGCTTTGCTGTGTCTACGGTCATGTCAAACTCTGCCAAGTTCGTCTTCAACGGTACATCCGTGATGACCTTCTCATGCCGACGAGCAATTGTCAAAACTTCCTCTTTCTGTTTGTCATTCAGACCTGGTCCAAAGTTCAAGTCAGCTATTGTTTCCTCAGCCACCAGACTGGGCACAGGCAACTCCCTGTCAGCGACAGAAGTTGGTTCAGTCTCCTCTATGACAGCAACAGCCACCATCGGAACTTCACCATAAGCAGAGTCCGCCTGTCTTTCCACATACCTCTTCAGCAGATTCGCATGGTACAATTTGTCCTGTCCTCCCATGCGAATCTTATAGTCAGCTTCTCCCTTCCTCTCCAATACCTCAAAGGGACCCTGCCAGCACAGCTGTAATTTGTTATGTCTCTGGGGCAAAAGCAGCAGTACCTTGTCACCAGGGGAGAACACACGATTCTGAGACTTCCTGTTAAAAACCTCAGCATGTCTCCGAGAAGCTGCAGCCAAATTCCTGCGTGCCAACTCACAGGTTTCCTCGATACGGTTCCTCAAGTCTACTACGTACTCTGCAGTAGTGCGAACTTCTTCAGAAGTGTGTTCATCTGTCCACAGCTGGCGCAAGACAGACAAAGGCCCTCGTACTGTTCTTCCGTACAGGAGCTCAAATGGTGAGAACCCCAAACTCTCCTGAGTCGCTTCCCGGTAAGCAAAGAGCAGTGCAGGGATATACCGATCCCATTGCTTTGGTTTCTCCTGAGTAAGCTTCCGCAACGCAGTCTTCAGAACGCCGTTGTACCGCTCTACCAGCCCATTTCCTTGAGCATGGTAAGGAGTTGTTGCCAACCCACGGATGGACAACAATCTCTCCATCTGCTTCATTACATCGCTCATGAACTGGGTTCCGCGATCAGTTAGAATCTCAGATGGCACACCAACTCGAGTCCAGACCTCCCACAGTGCTTCAGCAACCGTGGTAGCTTCAACGGTCTTAAGAGGAACGGCCTCGGGGTACCGGGTGGCGTAATCCACAACCACCAAGATATAGCGGTTCCCTGACCCTGACGCAGGAGTAATCGGCCCAACAAGGTCAACTGCTACCCGCTCAAAAGGAGTGTCGATCAGAGGCATCTTCCCTAGAGGTACTCTCTGAGGTTTTGGAGAGACTTTCTGGCATTGGTCACAGGACGAAACAAATCGGCGAACGTCCGCACACATACCAGGCCAGAAAAACTGTTTCCAAATCCTGTCCAGAGTCTTCTTTCCTCCTTGATGACCCCCCATAGGCGGTTCATGAGCCAGTTTCATTACTCCGTGTCTAAGCTGTGCGGGGACCACAACTTGACTGTACTCAGTCTTCGCCTGACGGTACTCACGGTACAGAATACCCTTCCTCCACCTGAAGGACACCTCGCCTGTACGACCAGAAACCCTAACGTCTCTACGATCGGCTGCCTCCCGCAAAGACTTCAATCCGGGATCACCTTTCTGTAGTTCCTTCAACTGCTCTGGCGTCACGGTCTCGAGACCTGGAGATGCCACCCGCAAAGTAGAAGGTTGCTTCTTCTCTGCTGCCTGAGCACGAGTGACTACAGAGATTTCCTTGGGTGTACCATACACTGGCAGAACTTTTCGGTCTTCCAACCGAGCATGATTCCCAACTATGAAATCAACCACTGGAGTCTCCATAACTACAGCTTCAACCTGACCTGTGAAAAACGGACTCTCTATCCTAACCACAGCAATAGGATAGTGCCGCTTGATGTCTTTCTCGGCCATTGAAACCTCAAGTTGCCTGCCGGTAAGATGACAATCAGATATGAGGGACTTCTTCACGACACAGACATGAGACCCTGTATCACGCAGTCCTGGTACTGCCTTGCCTTCGACCACGACCAGACAGTGTGGATCGTATTCCTGCTCTCTGCATGGCGTGCAGAGAGTAGGCACCTGAACTGTTTGCCTGACCTCTGTCCCTTGATGCTGTACTGCGCCCGCCGATTTCCCTTTCCTGGGACAGTCTCTAGCCAAGTGCTTAGGTGACTGACAGATGAAACAAGTCTTAACAGAGGAATTCCCAGACTCGCTCTTAGTTCCACCCACCTTGGACTTATCCTGCCCCGCTGAAGCGTTACCACTAAGACCTACCGGCTGAAGAAACTTCCTCCCACCCCTATGAGCCATGAAGTAAACTTCAGCTGATGCGACAGCTTCTTCCAGAGACTGTGGCTGCTTCTCCATCACGTAGGCGGCCATGTCAGCCTGCAAAGATTGTAAGAACTGCTCAAGGAGAATCAATTGTTTCAGATCAGGAATCTTAGATTGCTCATGCCACTGCTTTAAGTTGTCCTGCAACCTGGCACTAAACTGCACAAAAGTTTCATTGTCTTTTCTTTTACAGTTCCTGAAACGACGACGATACGTCTCTGCATTCAATTGGTAACGAGCTAAAAGTTGCTCCTTCAGCTTATCGTAGTCACCCGCGTCAGCGTCGCTCAGGTTGTTGTAGACGTCCTCGGCCTTACCAGTGAGACGAGTAGAAACTCGAGTCGCCCAGGTGCTCTTCTTCCATCCGTACAGAGTAGCGACACGCTCAAACCTCTTCAACCAAGACGAAATGTCACCCTTACTGTCATCGAACTTTGGAAGGCTGGGGCGAAATCCACGGTCGTCGTCAGTGTCAGACTCTCCCTCTACCTGATCCATAACCATACTGTTGCCATAATTCTTCCCTTTCTTCTCCCTCTACAGAACCTCAAGCCGGAGGGAATGCTCTTCACGCTGTTGTTGGTGTTGTTCCTCCTCCCATTCCAACTGTTTCCGCCGCTGCTCTTCTCCCCATTCAAACTGTTTCCGCCGATGCTCTTCTTCCCATTCCAGCTGTCTCTGATGAGCTCTTTCCTCTAACTCCCTTTTCTCTGCAGCCTCATCCTCCTTAAGCATTTGACTAGCAACAAACTCAGCAACTTGCTCCCTGGGAACCTCTAACTCGGCAGCGAAACTGCGCCACCGTGAAATACGATCCTGCCTCCTTTCAGCCATGACGCTAAGCTTGCAGCCAGAACGAAGTTCCATGCAATCAATGAATGACCAGTATCATACACAAAAGAATGAAGTAATGTACAAATGTAAACTAACTGGTAACTTACAGATCCAAGTCCACTCCAAACACCTACAGCTACCTGTCAATTCATTACGATAATGTAATTAAGATTGGAAGATGGGAGTGAGTAGTGAACGAGGAGAGTGGCCAGTGACAAAAATGAATTCAGATACTACTATCCAAGAAAGGATCCTGGCAGGCTCGCCAATTGTCGCGTGCAACTTTTCAAACTAAAGTTATGGCCAGCTCTCTCACGCTCTCTCACCTTTATCCAAACAAAAGCCTGGAATAAACAGATACAAAACATTTACTCCAAATACTTTAACAAAAAATCACAGACACGATACAATACTTAATTAGACACCACAAAGAAAAGAAGTCTGTTCGTTTTCCTCTTCCACATGAGGAACACCCACAATTTTCCCTTCGTCACCCTCTTCTGTGACAGTTTGTCTTTTTTTTCAGTAATAGCTTAGGTGGGGGGAGGGGGGGATAGAAACTGGCACCACACAGTTCGTAGTTCTGGAAGGTGGACTCTGGTGTTGCGCTTGGGGAAACACGTCCACCAGCGACGCTCGAGCTCCCCAGGCGGAAGACGGCCACTCAAACAGCGGGGGATGAAGTTGGGTCTCCACACAGGAAGAATAGAGTTCCCTCAACGGTTTCTGATCTCCGGCCAAAATACCGGCTGAGCGTCTCTCTCCATAGGACCCTACACTTGACCTGGCCGAGTGTCCTGCTCCACTGACTAATGGTGCTGGTTTTCCAAAAGGAGAAAACTTTCTATAACTCACAAATTAGAAATATGCACGTCATGTTTTCTAGTGCAACACGTGCATTCCATACACTTCCTTGGCTACATGGAGCACGCGGAAGAGCTACAAGGAGAGGGGTCAACCAAAAGTGGCAGCGTTCACACACACGCACGCACAACCCTCCTTGTCCGTGACAAAGATCCTTTGAGATATTGCCTAGACGTGTGTGTGTGATTCTTGACCAAGATCCTTTGAGATATTGCCTAGATGTGTGTGTGATTGTTGACCAAGATCCTTTGAGATATTGCCTAGATGTGTGTGATTGTTGACCAAGATCCTTTGAGATATTGCCTAGACATGTGTGTGATTGTTGACCAAGATCCTCTGAGATATTGCCTAGATGTGTGTGATTGTTGACCAAGATCCTTTGACATATTGCATAGACGTGTGTGTGATTGTTGACCAAGATCCTTTGAGATATTGCCTAGACGTGTGTGTGATCGTTGACCAAGATCCTTTGAGATCTGTGCCCATCTGTCCCATTCTTGCCTCTGACCTCTGTGCCCTACTTGCGGTGTGATACTGAGATATGAGATTGTGGACGTGTGTGTGTGTGTGTGTGTGTGTACATTGTTTTCTTTATTGGGATGATAGTGGGGCTTTTTCTGCACATACTTTTCTTTATTTTGTGTACGTATGTATGCACATGTACTTTCTTTTCTGTATTGAGATGATTATGTATATTAATCGTGAGTGTGTGTATTTGTTTGTTTGTTTGTGTATAATCTTTTCTACACAGAGATGAATGTATGTGTCATGTGTGTGTGTCTGTGCATGTTATTTTCTTTATTGTGAGTGTGCATTTGTGTATGTTATTTTCTATGCTGAGATGTGTGTGTGTGTGTGTTGTACTTTTCTTTATTGAGATCCTGTGAGATTTTATGAATGCTGATTTTTAAATACATACAGTTAAAATCTGAATGAAAGGATTCAACAGCTGACCTAGTTGTAAATATGTATTCAATGAACAACATGAATTTGACATTTTAATCACAGTTGTTGCCTTTTTTCTATTTCATTTTTGAAGTTATTTTTCTGTTCAGAGTTGATTGTTTGCTGCATGTTTTGTTTGCTTTTTGTTCTAATTGTTAGGGTTATTTGTCTATTTATTCTCTTTATTCTATTTATTCTCGTGTCACAAGCCGTGATAAGGCATTTGTGATTAGCTGGGATGTCAGCATGGAGACTGGATCAACTTATCACCATCCCATTTCTGATGTGTGATTTCCTATGCTTTCACTTACAGCATAATGAGCTGTTTTAAAGTTTCACACAGACCAACAAAAGATATCTTTGTTGCAGTTTTTATGGACCAGAATATGTAAAGGACATTTGTTAAGGTCAAGGACATAGGTTGGTTTATGTGGCTACAGACAGAAATGACATATAAACAACACTGACATGGTTTATGTGACTTCAGACAGAAATGACATGTAAACAACACTGACATGGTTTATGTGACTTCAGACAGAAATGACATGTAAACAACACTGACATGGGTTATATGACTTCAGACAGAAATGACATGTAAACAACACTGACATGGTTTATGTGACTTCAGACAGAAATGACATGTAAACAACACTGACATGGGTTATATGACTTCAGACAGAAATGACATGTAAACAACACTGACATGGGTTATATGACTTCAGACAGAAATGACATGTAAACAACACTGACATGGTTTATGCAGAAATGCCATCTGTGATGATTTTGTTACGCTTGATCGCAGTTTGTTCCGACATTCCACCATCATCAAAATTGTTCCAACAAGTTCATTTCCGGCTACAAAGCATGCTCACATGCTTTCCTGTCGTATCATTATCCAGACACTCTCGGCTTATTAATCACGATGCAAGGGCAGTCACTACTAACCTTTGTCTCACACGATGATCCTCAGCTAATTGTGTGTGTGTTTACATTGAAACAGCATTTAGTGGACCAATCAGCTTAATCATTTGCCCGAAAAAGAGAGAATGGATCTGAATCAAGTTGCATCTTGGTCAGACAGCGTCTGTGCCCATTCGCTGTTGTGGCTCTGAGTCAGTGTTCCTACCAAATTCAGAATGTGCCTACCAAATTTCCTGATTGTTCCTACAAGCTTCTTCTTCTTCTTCTGCGTTCGTGGGCTGCAACTCCCACGTTCACTCGTATGCACACGAGTGGGATTTTACGTGTATGACCGTTTTTACCCCGCCATGTAGGCAGCCATACTCCGCTTTCAGGGGTGTGCATGCTGGGTATGTTCTTGTTTCCATAACCCACCGAACGCTGACATGCATTACAGGATCTTTAACATGTGTATTTGATCTTCTGCTTGTATATACACACGAAAGGGGTTCAGGCACTAGCAGGTCTGCACATATGTTGACCTGGGAGATCATAAAAATCTCCACCCTTAACCCACCAGGCGCCGTCACCGTGATTCGAACCCGGGATCCTCAGATTGAAAGTCCAACGCTTAAACCACTCGGCTATTGCACCCGTCGTTCCTACAAGCACTTGACAGGGGTTGGCATCTCTGGTTATGTGACTACAGACAAATGACATGTAAACAGTGTTAACATTAGTTATGTGACTACAGACAAATGACATGTAAACAGTGTTAACATTAGTTATGTGACTACAGACAGAAATGACATTTTAATAACACTGACATGTGACTACAGACAATTGAAGTGTAAAAAAAAACATTGACATAGTTTATGTGATGACAGACAGAAATGACAAGTAAACAATGTCGACATGAGTTTTGTGACTATAGACAGAAACGACATGTAAACAACATTGACATGAGTTTTGTGCCTACCGAGAGAAATGACATGTAAACAACATTGACATGAGTTATGTGACTATAGACAGAAACGACATGTAAACAACATTGACATGAGTTTTGTGCCTACCGAGAGAAATGACGTGAACAAAGTTGACATGGGTTATGTGACGACAAATTGAAAAGACATGTAAGCAATATTCACATGGTGTATATGACTGCAGATAGAAATGACATGTTAACAACACTGATGAGGTTATGTGACTACAGACATAAATGACATGTAAACAGTGTTGACAGAGTATGTGACGACAGACAGAAATGACACGCAATGTTAACATGATCGTGTGATTACAGACAGAAATGACTTGTAAGCAGTACTGACATGGCTCATTGAGGGACAGAGCTGCATTGAAGCTTTCACATCTTTGTTGGTTTGCTAGGTATCTGTTTTTTAAATGTGTGCTAAAAGTGCTGTGATGTATGCAGAATTATTTGGTTCGTGTGCAGTGTTGTTAACATAGGTAGAATGGCCCAGGAGAACAAAAGCAATGTCATACAGGTACAATTTTTTTTTTTTTTTAAATCGTTATCTATTGTGACCTGAAAGTGATACAAAAAGGGCTTCTCCATGTTGGACTCTTTTCCCTGATGGAACAAATGAGAGTTAGTTCAAATGTTTGTTTCTTTAACTCTCTCCGTACGATCGGCGAAAGAGACGACGTTAACAGCGTTTCAGCCCAATTACCATCACCAAAATATTGCAAGCGGAAGGCTCTTATACTGAAGAGCTGAATGTTGACAAAGAATACCACAATTCTGACGACGGAAGCTTAAGGTTGGGTCATTCAGACACCCACTGGACATCCGAGGGGTCTGTGTAGAGGAGAAGAGAGGACTGGCCGTGCTGAGTGAGTTAATTTAAGCTCAGAAGTATGTTTAAAAACAATTATCATAAAACAGAGAAATTTCGATGAGTGTAGGTTGCTCAGGACAGCATTGTTCCTTTCCACCACACAATTTTCAGTTCAACAAACTGTTCATAGAACAGTGAGTGGTGTCATGGTGTGTGACCTGTTCTGTCAGCACTGTTCATAGAACAGATGTGTGATGTCAGGGTGTCATGATCTGTTCTGTCAGCACTGTTCATAGAACAGAAGTGGTGTCATGATGTGGGACCTTACCTGTGTGCACTGTTCATAGAACAGACATATGGGGTCAGGGTGTCATGACCTGTCCTGTCAGCACTATTTGTAGAACAGACATGTGGGATCAGGATGTCATGACATGTCATGTCAACACTTTATATAACAGACACATGGGGTCAGGGTGTCATGACCTGTCCTGTCAGCACTGTTCATAGAACATACTTGTGGGGTCAGGGTGTGTGACCTGTCAAGGCCTATTCTGTGAACATAGGGAATGGTGACCCACATGACAGGTGTCCTCTATGTTGTGCTTTTTGTTCTGATGTTATAAGAGACACATTCCATTAAAACATCTAAAGAAATATCTGTGTGTGTGTGTGTTGAGTTTCCCTCGCTCTCTCTCTGTGACTTGATTCTTTCTGACTCTGTTGCCCCCTCTCTGTATGTGCCATGGATGTTGGGCAAAGTGTAAAGGGGGCAGACGAAGATGGGTATGGCTGTGTGTGAGGCGGAGGAGGCCAAGGGCAGAGGAACAGACAATGACAGCGAGCATCCAGATGAAGAGAAGGCATCAGCATGACCTTCTCCCGTTCAAGGGAGGTGGCTGACGAATCCACCACATGCTCATACCGCTCGCCATACTGCATGGCCACAGGCAAGACAGATGAGTGGGGCGGAGGAGGAGGGAGGTGTGGTGAGGGGCTGATACTGATCTGAAGAGTAGACAGGAGAAGGGGTTACTTGGGGGGCGGGGGGGGGACGACACTGATCTGAAGAGTAGACAGCAACAGGAAGTGGGGGGGAGGGGGCTGACACTGATCTTAAGAGAAGATAAAAGTAGGGAGAAGGATGATGGTCTGATACTGATCTGAAGAAAAGACAAAAGAAGGGTGAGGGGGGTCTGATACAGATCTGAAGAAAAGACAAAAGAAGGGTGAGGGAGGTCTGATACAGCAAGGTTCATAGGGTCCTTTTAAGTCCTTAGGAGTTGGATTTTGGTCAAAAGGCCTTTTAAGTGCTTTGATTCAGCAAGTTGGCCCTTTTAACTCATCAGGAGGTCCTTTTAATTTTTGAAAGGTACTGTTAAGTCATGTTTTATGAAGAGAAAGAGACTTGAGAACGAAACTGAAACACCTTCGAAACCAAAACCGCAAGTTGCAAAGCGCGTTGAAAGATGCCGACGCGATCGTCTGAAACTCAGTACTTACTGTAGGAGGATACAGCCTATAGGCCTAGGCCCTAACAGTAGTGCGCTTTCTGCTCGGTGGCAGACGCGAAGCGTGGTACAGTGGCTGTGAGTCACGTCTGCTGCTGCTGCTTTGCTTAGGCCTAGCCTACACTGACGTGAATTGCAAAGACTAAATACGACAGTCCAATGGGATTAGCTGTTCTTCCGTTTATGAGAGGTAAGTGTCTGCTGTTCTGCATGTCAAATAGATTGGGGTGTACTGTAAAGTCATGTCGGCAAAGGTCCTTTTAAACTGATTTGAGGTCCTTATAAAGTCCTTTAAAGGTCCTTTTTTGGCTTCATGCCCACCACCTGGGAACCCTGTACAGATCTGAAGAAAAGACAAAAGAAGGGTGAGGGAGGTCTGATACTGATCTGAAGAAAAGACAAAAGAAGGGTGAGAGTGGTCTGATACTGATCTGGTGAGAAGTCAAAAGAAGGGTGAGGGGGGTCTGATACTGATCTGAGGAATAGGGGTGGGGTGTTTATACTGATCTGAAGAGCAGAGGGGAGGTGTGTGTGTGGGAGGGGGGGGGGGCTGATACTGATCTGAAGAGAAGACAAAAGAAGGGTGTGGGGGGGTTCTGACACTGGTCTGAAAAGTAGACAACAGCAGGTAGAAGGGGGTGGGGCTGATGCTGATCTGAAGAGAAGACAAAAGAAGGGTGTGGGGGGGTTCTGACACTGGTCTGAAAAGTAGACAACAGCAGGTAGAAGGGGGTGGGGCTGACGCTGATCTGAAGAACAGGCAACGGCAAAAAGAGTGAGGGGAGGGGGGAGACATTGACACTGGTCTTAAGAGTATACAACTGCAGGAAGCAGTGAGGTGAGGGGGGGGGGGGGGGGGCTAGCGCTGATCTGAAGAGTAGACCATAGCAAGGAAAAGAATAAGGTGGCAGGGGGAGGGGTGCTGACACTGGTCTGAAGAGTAGACAATGGCAGGGAAAATGAGGGGGGCTGATATTGGTCTGGATTAGAGACGGTGGGGGTAGGGGACCTGATCTGAAGAGTGGACAGCAGCTGAGAGAAGGGATCAGAAAGGATGGATGTGCATGTCACACTTTACTCACATGTACATGATATATATATATATTATTGTATTGTATTTCTCTTTTTTGTCACAGCAGATTTCTCTGTGGAATTCGGGCTGTTTTCCCCAGGGAGAGCGTGTCACTACACTACAGCGCCACCATTTTTTTGGTGTGTATTTTTTTCTGCGTGCAGTTTTAGTTGTTTTTCCAATCGAAGTGGATTTTTCAGCAGAATTTTGCCAGGAACAACCCTTTTGTTGCCGTGGGTTCTTTTAGGTGCGCTAAGTCCATGCTGCACATGGGACCTTGGTTTATCGTCTCATCCGAATAACTAGCGTCCAGACCACCACTCAAGGTCTAGTGGATGGGGAGAACATATCAGCGGCTTAGCCATGATTCAACCAGCACGCTCATATTCACTTGCTTCCTAGGCGGACGCATTACCTCTAGGCCATCACTCCACATTATATAATTATCTACATCTATAAAGAGAAATAGTCCAACAAATGATGTACCCATCTCTGTCTCTCTGTCTGTCTCTCTCTCAATGTATATATATATGTGTGTGTGTGTGTGTGCTGTGTAGCCTAATATATTGACCCCAACACCTGATGTACCCGCATGTGCATATACACATATCAATATACGTCCTTCCTTTCAAAATCTGCCATTTTGATTAAAAGTTATTCCAAGATGTTTGAGTGAATCAACAGCATCATGAATTATATTCCCATTGCCTAACAATATCAACTGTAATTTGTCGACTGCTAAAAATCTGGCAACTGGTTTTAGGACCATTACCTTCTAGTTACCATTCATGGCAAAGTCCTCATGGTACATAACAGCCTTATTCAACCATCTAGCAGAAGAAAATGACAAAGTAATATCTTCAGCATACAATATAAAACATGACAATATAATCTATGGGTTAATTTATTAGTAACTAATCAGTAATCGTGAGTCACGCGCGCGCGAGCGCGCACACACACACACACACACACACACACACAGCACAGCAGAGCACATCCAATTGACAAACTTGGTCGGTTCCGTTAGATTTCGGTAATTTTTCGGATGATCCTTTATTTAGTTATTTATTTAACTTTTTTTTTCATTTTTGTAAGTTTTAAAGATAGTTTTTTTATATACCTATTTATTAATTTCGTTCCTCTATTCTTTATTTAATTTGATTATTTCGGGTGCTTCCGGTTTTCAAATGTCATCAATGTGAAGCAAGACCTTCACAACAAACGGGTCACACCTTCACTTCCTGCGTAACTGCTCCAGTGCCTGTCTTGTTTGTGTGTGTCAATCGTGCGCAGCTTTTCTTGTTGGCTACCTAGTCTGAACTTGCCTCCACAATGGGAGTTGGAAGGGAAAATAAAGACATCTTTTTCGGTCCTTACGTGCAAGATAATGATATGCAGTAAGTCCATAGTTTTCTGTTCAATACTTCATGAAATGGATTTCGACCCTTTTACTTTCGGATCAGCTGTTTACTTTCTTTCACACGGTTTACACTAGTTACAGGAAGCAGACAGCGTTTTCTAAAAAAAAACAGAATTCATTTTCTTTTGACAGATTATATGTGGGATTAGTGTTGCTTGGACTGCTGTCATACTCTTTTGTCCCAATTGTCAGTGGTCAGTCTTGTTAAAAAGGAAATGATGAAATACATGTACAACCCAGTGTATTCTCACTGTGATGCAACTTATAAATTTTCCATTTTCTCAGGTCTGCATACTGTACAAGCCATGAAGCTCATTTCCGTTTGTCCTCAGTGGCACTCTTACACACCCATATTGCCATTAACAAATATAATTATGCACACACACTTTGATTAATTTGAATGTATGAATGTTAATAATTATTGTTAACACTTTTAAGTACTGATAATCATGTTTCATGCACACCCAGATTTTTTCCATACATGTTTACCCCTGTCTCACAGTTATTGGTCACACATACACAAACACAAATGCATACATTACATAATAATGATAATGCTGAGCTTTTCTCTTTCCCTCATTCTCACATCACACACCCAGGTGGGTATGCCCAAACACACACACACACACACACACACACACACACACACATATATATATATATATATATATATATACAATCTTGATGTTGACACATCAGTCAATTGAAAACTAAAAAAGTGTGCAGATTGATCCTTATACAATACTGCATCAGCTGTATTTCTTTTTTAAATCAAGAGTTAGGCTTAAAAACAAGTTAAAATGAACACAGGCAGCGAGGCCACTGTTAGGTTGCCAGGATATTGTTAGAGTTAGAGGCTCAGGCTTGAACCAGTCTCATTACTAATATTGTAATAATATTAGTGTCACTACTACGACTACTCAAACTAACACTTACTCAGTTATTGATGATGATTTTTGTTTACCAGAGGTATACATGGTTAAGGGGCCTCCTTAAGGAAAGAGCAGCTGTCTGATTGGCATAGACTGAATGAATGTGGCATTGCCAACTTTTTATTTTAATATAATTACCTAGCAAGAAGGTGGCACATTATGTTGCGACTAAACCTCTGTGAAAATTAATGACAGTATCCCCCATATGCCCACCCCAACAATGTCCAGAAAATGAGAATGACATGTAACTAAAATTGATTCAAAAGCAGAGCATCAAAGTTTATGAAATGGGGTTATATTTGAAATGTTTATTGTGAAAAATACAGCAGATTCATTCAGCTCATTATACAGGTCAGTTGGTTGAATAAACCCAGTTGATTTTTTTTTTTTTTTAATCCTAGTCAACACAAGATAGTCTGTATGATGAAATGTCAGAAATGATGTGGCACCACTGTGTTGATGGGAATCCCTGTTGTTGAGGAGTTATTTGTGCATACAGCATTCTGGCGAACCAAAAAGGGCAGTCAACAGGTGAGCAGTGTGTGCACACAGCGTTCTAGAGAGCCAGAGTGCAAGATAGTCAACAGATGAAGAAGAGTTGTTGAGGGGTGATGTGTGCTTGTAGGCATTCTGGAGGACCAGAGCTGGCAGTCCAAAGGTGGGGAAGAGTTGTTGATGATGAGAGATGTGTGCTCGCAGCATTCTGGAGAACCAGAGTGGGCAGTCCACGGATGAGGAAGACTTACCTGCCCAGTCCAGAACTAATGCCCACCAGTCCTCCCCCCGGCGGCGACTGCGTACACGTCCCCGCTCTTCCTCCCTGGAGGCCTGTCTGACCGGCATGTACCGCCGTTGTGGGGCCCGCCAGGCACGACGCACTGATCACAGTATGTGGCTCACACTGATGCATGTCAATGTGAAGCACAGTATGTGACACACTGACACACATGAAATACAGTATGTGACACACACATGTCCTTTTGCGGTCAGGAGGAACACAGTGTGTGACACGCACTGACACACACATCCTTTTGGGGTCAGGGTGAACACAGTATGTGACACAATCTTTTGTGGGTCAGGGGAACACAGTATGTGACGCACAGGTTCTTTTGAGGTCAGGGGAGAACACAGTACCTGACACAGACATGTCCTTTTGGGGTCAGGTGAACACAGAATGTGACACACACTGACACACACATCCTTTTTGGGTTGGAGGAATATAGTAAGTGAAACACACACATAGGGGGAACACAGTATGTGACACACACATACAGGTCCTTTTGGGGTAAGGAGAACATAGTGTTTGACACACACTGACACACAGGTCAGTTTGGGGTCAGGAGGAATGCAGTATGATAAACACACACACACACAGAACACACACACGCACACACACACACACACACACACACACACACACACGTCCTTTAGGGGTTGGGTGGACATAGTGAAAACACTTGTGGTGGTTGGGAGAACATAGTGAAAATACTTGTGGTGGTTGAGGGAACATAGCGAAAACACTTGCGGGAACAGTGCAAAGACGCAGATTGTATTGTGTTGATGAGGGATGTTTCTGGCAGTGTGCGACACTGGCAGTGTGCGTTGTGTGCAGTCAAACATCTGCTGAGCCTGGGGAAGGATGGAGAGCAGAGCAGTGATGTGCTGACCCCCACCTACAGCACCAAAACCTCCCCCTTCGCTCAGCTCCTCCAGCAGCGTGACAAGATGCAGGTCACTACACACACACATGTACATGCACATGCACACACACACACACACACACACACACACACACACACACACACACACACACACACACACATCATACAATACAAATACACTCACACACACACACACACACACACACACAACACACATCATACAATACAAATACACTCACACACACACACACACACACACACACACACACACACACACACACAGACACTCATCATGCTAAAGCACACACACACACATGTATATATACTTGTATACACACACATTCATTGTACATCTCACACAAACACACACACACACACACACACACACACAGAGATGAGGAGAGTAGTTTGTTTGCCAAGTTTGTTTGCCAGAGTCATTGTGTGTGGTCAGTGGTGGCAGTGTGTGACTGTGCAGGCCTGGAACGACTTCATCAACAGCTCTGAGGAGGACCAGGAGCGCATTCTCCAGATGAGGAAATCAGCACCCAGACTGACCAACATCCAGGAAGAGTCCGACGAAGAGTCCAGTGAAGAGGATGACTCTGATGACTCTGACGCAGACTCTGATGCTGACCCTGACAGTGGGAACCAGGAAGACCCAGGTTTCGGAAACCAAGAAGAGCCTGACTCTGGAAACCAGGAAGACTATGGCAACCAGGAAGACCGTGGTGACCAGGGAGACCATGGCAACCAGGAAGACCCTGGCTTTGGCAACCTGGGTGACTGTGACCATGGAAACCCAGGTGATTCCCATGATGGAAAGAGGGCGGAGTCTGCTGGTACAGACATGTATGAAGCGTTTAACCCCCGTTTGCATTGTGGCAGCACGCAGTCTGATTACTTCTGTCACAAAAACGACTTAGAAACCATCAGCTTGAATTTCTCTCCGTTTACAAATCTGAAAGACTCACTCTGTGAAATCTGGAATGATTTTAACTGTGGACACATGGAGTGCACTCTTCCACAGAGAACAGTTTCAATTTCAAGGTGTCAAAGCATGCGAACTGATCAATATAGTATGCTACACCTTATCTGCTGTTAAAAAAAAATAAAGGAGCAGTTGTGTGACTTTAGCATAAACCCAATACACTTATCTGGCCTTGACAGCCCACCCTAGGTTTGTGTAAAACAGTAACAAAAAATGATGTAAAATCATTCGACGAAATAAACATGTAAATACATTGAAATATAGTAAGGTGAAAGATACATAGAGAAAATACATAGAAATGACCGCTGATCAACTCCCACCACAGTATCATGTTTGATTCCGATCATGGAAACAGTCTTTCAGTCAAAACAGGGTTGACTCTCACATCAAAAACAGGTATGACTGTACAATCTGGGATGATTCTCCATGGAACCAAGGATGGAGGCCCTCTCCACCAACTGACAGTCTCTATGGAAACAGGGATGGAGGCTGCCCCAGAAGACAGGGATGGAAACTCTGTCCAAGGAAACAGGGATCTCTCCATGGGACTATGGATAGACTCCATGAAAACATGGAGACTCGCTGAACTCAGGGATGGAGACTCTCCCCATGGAACCAGGGATGGACTCCGTGAAACCAGAGACTCTCATGGAAACAGGAATGGAGACTTTCCATGGAAACAGGGATACTCTCAAAGGAAACGGGGACAGAGACTTTCCATGGAAACAGGAATGGAGACTCTATCCATGCACAAAAAAAAACAGGGATACTCTCAAAGGAAACACGTCCAAAGACTCTCCGTGGAAACAGGGATGGAGACTCTACCCACGGAGCCAGGGATACTCTCAAAGGAAACAGGGAGAAAGACTGACCATGGAAACAGGGATGGGGACTATCAGTGGAACCAGGGATAGTCTCCATGGATACTGTCCATGGAAACAGGGATGCTCTTCATGAAAACAGGGATGGAGACTATCCGTGGAACCAGGGATAGTCTTTATGAAGACAGGGATAGTCCCCATGGAAACAGGGATAGTCTTCATAGAAACAGGGATGCAGACTGACAGCCCAGACATCGGGGGTGATGGACAGGTGGAGGACCCCAGGCACAGGATGCCTCCCCCGGTGACCACACAGCATCAGGTCAGTCCACTTGTCTGTCCTTAGTTATGTGTCGTGTCTGTAGGTTAGACACAGGTCAGTCCACTGACAAACATGATCTGTGTAGTCTGTCCTTAGTTTTGTGTCATATCTGTAGGTAGGACATAGGTCAGTCCACTGTCTGTCCTTAGTTATGTATCATATCTGTAAGACACAGGTCAGCCCACTGTCTGTCCTTATGTGTCATATATATCATTAAATAAGACACAGGTCAGTCCACTGTGTGTGTTATCTGTAGGTAAAACACAATTCAGTCTATTTTCTGTCCTAATGTGTCATATATCTGTAGATAAGACTCAGGTCAGTCTGTTGTCTGTCCATAGCTGTTCTTGTCATGTATCTGTAGGCAAAACAGGTTGGTCCGCTGTCTGTCCTTGTGTGTCAGAACACACTGTCAGGTGATAAAGCTGTGGTTCTGTCATTTACAGTGTTTACATTAATGTGATGGTTTTTGCATTGATGATCTTATATTTGTGTCATTTACTGTGTTGACAGTGATGTGATAGTGATTACGTTGATGATTATGATGTAGTTTTGTCACATACAGTGTTCACAGTAATGTGATGGTATTTCATCATCAGTGATGATGATGTAGTTGTACTTGTATCATTTACAGTGTTGACAGTGATGTCATGGTGTTTATATTGATGATGATGATGTAGTTGTATCACTAACAGTGTTGACAGTGATGTGATGGTGTTTACAAATGATGGTGATGATATGTCACTGCATGCAGGTTTCAACCGAGGAAGGGAGAAAACTCAAATGTTGTCTGCTCTTCCCTGGAGAGCCTCAGTCCTGTGAGAGTTCCTGACCCCAGCAGAACACACACCCCACTTCAAGTCTGTGACTTATTTGTTTACTTTGTTGGATTATATGTTCATGTTTTACACAAACCTAGAGCAGGCTCTCAAGGCCTGACCTAAGTGTTGGGTTTATGCGATAGTCAGGCATCTGTTTCTTGCTTGCTTGCTTTTTTTTTTCTTTTTTTTTTCTTTTTTTTTTTTTTTTTGCCAAGGTGTGGTGAAACATATATGATCCATATCTATCAGTCCACACACCTTCTCAACTTCTTGGTACTGAAACAGAATTTTTTTTTTTTTTTTTTTAATTTTTTTTTTAAGGTGTGATGTAGTATATATCATCCATATCTATCAGTTCACACACCACCTCAACTTCTTGGTACTGAAACAGATCTGAAACTGTTCTGTATCACTGCTGATATTTGACAGGGGACAGCAACAAATTTTGTTTTAGTGTGGTGTGTCTTTTTTATTTTTATTTGTATCTTCATTTCTATCTTCATTGTGTCTCTTTATATTCTCTGGTTTTCTGCCAAAGTTCAACCTTCACAGCAAATTATGACTGTCTTAGGTGTTGTCCTCGTGAAGGTAAGCACTGTTTCCTCAGCGGCTTGTGGTTATCTCCCTTAGATCATGGGTCGGCGCTTGTAGATTATATTATCTCCCATAGATCTTGGGTACTGTATCACTGCTGCTTGTGGTTATCTCCACAGATCATGTTTGTCAGTAAGTACCACATGGTTATTTCCTTAGATAATGTGTTTCAGTACCACTTCTGGTTATTTCCTATAGATCATAGGTCAGTGCTTGTGGATATTTCCTAAAGATCGTGGGTCAGCACTTGTAATTTCCCTTTGAGCATGTGTGTCACTGCTGTTTGTGGTTATTTCCCATAGATCATGGGTAAGCACTTGTGGTTGTCTCCCATTGATCATGGGTCAGTACTTGTGGAGTTTTGTTGTTGTTGGTTTGTTGTTTTTTTTCCCCCATAGATCATTGGTCAGCACTTGTGGTTATTTCCCATAGATTGTGTTTGTCACTTTTATTTGTTGTTATTTCCCTCAGATCATGGGCCAGCACTTGTGTTTTTTCCCATAATTCATGGGTCAGCACTTGTAGTTATCTCCCATAGATCGTGTCAGTACCACTTTTGGTTATCTCCCATGGATCATGTGTTAGTACCACTTGTAGTTATCTCCCACAGATTATGTGTCAGTACTATTAGTGGTTGTCTTCCATAGATCATGCATGTCATTTCCACTTGTGGTTATTTCCTGTAGATCATGTGTGTCAATACAGCTTTGTGGCTATTCCCATAGATATGGGTCTGTTCCACTTGTGGTTACTTCCCATGGATCATTGGCCAGTACCACATATGGAAGTCAGTGTTGTCAGGGTGTGACAGACCTTGTCACTGTTGTCATTTTCTATTGCGTCTTTTGTTTCCATCATCAGTGATCATTGGACCCATGGATACCTCATTTTTATTGCTTTAAATCATCAGTGATCATTGAAAACATTATGGATAACTGGTGATAAGTTTTGTCAACGGATGACAACAGAAGGTTTTAATTTAGCACATTACCTTGCACAAAAAAAATGTCAGTGGATGACAACTGGTGGTTTTATTTCAGCACATTACTTCAGAAAGGAAAGGTGAAAGAGTTGATCATTGACGGGATCAGCTGAAGCAGAATTGATTAAATTGAACAATGGATCACTTTCACCTGCCTGTGTTTGTGAGAAGAGCATTGTCAGGTGACAGGGTTTTCTGTCTACAAGCCACACACACTGTCACACACAGTCTGATCAAAAACACAAGGCATGGAGTAAAGGAAGAATGTCATGAACATCAGTTTTTAACATTTACTTGTGTGATGTCAGTGTTGCAATTCTCGTTCTTTGTGGGTGGGGGGTTCTTTAATCAGTATGCGCATCTGATTATCTGTTAACTTGTGAACAATCATGAGGCTATATTTTTCTTCAGAACAGAACTGGTCCATGGAGACTGGTCTCTCTGTCTAGATGTATTTGTCACTAGGGGTAGTTCTCTTGTCTGTTGAAAGAAATGAAAAAGAAAAAAAAAGCAAACAACCTTCAGTCCTGTTGAGTGGTTACAATTGCATCAAAATTGTCCTTTGTTTCATCAGTTGCTTTTGTTGCATCAGCTTCACTATGGCAATGTCATTTTTACCAAATGTTTATAGTGTCTTAACATCCAGCGCATATTGTCATCAGCTTTGTTTTAAACCAGTTGGATACTGTGAAATACCATTCCGCATGTTCTAAATAGGGCGACATTTATTTTTCATTGGATTGAGAAAAGTATATTTATATTACTGTATGTTTAGTTTTCAGATTACCATGTTGTTAGCTGCTGTTCGACATTACAGGTCAGTGTAGACCTGGTAAGAAGTGAACAATATGGAGTCATCATTAGGTAGTAAGAACTATTTCTTTGTTTATTTGTTTGTTTTTCATTGTGGTGATAGCCTGTGTGTTGTGTCATTGTGTGGAGGGTGGTGGTACCTAATTGTTTTGGAAACCAGCAGAACAGTGAGTCATTGCTACAGATGATAGACACACTTAGACATGGTTAGACTGATGGTGCTGTGAAGTTCCTGCCATAGGTCACAGACACACTTATACATGGTTAGACTGATGAAGCATAGAAGTCACTGCCACAGATCATAGACACACTTACACATGGTTAGACTGGTGCAGTGAAGTCACAACCACTGATCAGTAGACACACTTCTACATGGTGAGACTGATGGTGCAGTTAAATCACTGCCACATTTCATAGGCACAGTTAGACAAAGTTAGACTTTGGTGCAGTGAAGTCACTGCCACAGATCAGTAGACACACTTATACATGGTGAGACTGATGGTGCGGTGAAATCACTGCCACAGGTCAGTAAACATGATTATACACAGACTGATAGGGCAGTGCAGTCACTCCCACAGATCAGTAAACACACTTAGAAAAGGTAAGGCTGATGGAGCAATGAAGTAACTGCCACAGATCAGTAAACACACTTAGACATCGTTAGACTGATGGTCAGTGAAGTCACTGCCACAGATCATAGGCACAATTAGACATGGTTAGACTGGTGGAGCATTGAAGTTAATGCCTCAAATCATATACACACTTACACATGGTCAGACTGATGGTATTGTCAGGCCAAGAATATTTGTAGCCTGCAGTTTTATGAGAGAGTGTAAGGTTTTATAGGGACAGATAGTTCAGTCACAGCAGTATTACGCAGAACATTTGAGGAGGTGAGCCTTTTTTTTTGCAACAGCAGTGGAAAGAACTAATGAAGAAGTGGCAGTGTGTGTCAATGCTCGCTATGTCTGTATTTACAAAGGAGTGACATTTCAGTCCTCTTTTGACACTCATCAGTGTAACATCAGTGTCACTGTGGGTTCCACTCCTCATTTGATCTCTAGTAAAACTGATTGAGTGCTGCGATGACTGACACAACTTTTTGTGAGGGTGTTGGTGTTTTCTGTGACAGTATGATGGGTGATTGCATTGTGTGTGACTGTAAGGTGATGGTGTTCTCTGTGATTGTATGATGGGTGTTTGTTCTGTGTGAAGGTGTTGGGTGTTCTCTGTGACTGTATGATGGGTGTTTGCACTTTGTGATGGTGTTGGTGTTCTTTATGGCTGTATGATGGGTGATTGTACTGTGTGAGGGTGCTGGTGTTGTCTGTGACTGTATGATGGGTGATAAGAATATTGTGTGACTACAGTGTATAGTGTGACTGCACTGTGTATAGTGTGACTGTATTGCATATAATGTAACTTTACTGTCTGGTCAACATAATACCGAAACACCTGCATCAGTTCCATTGTTATAAGGATATCAAATGAAAGCTGTTTCACAATATTTCAGATTAATGCTGTCTAGTCAACAAGCACACAAAAGGCACTGTGCCCACAAGCACACAATGGGTAAATCCTGTGTCCACAAGCACACAAAGGTATATGATATTACCACAAGCACAGTAAGGGCACATGATGTGTCCTCAAGCACAAAAAAGCACATGTGTCAACAAGCACACAAAGATATATAATATTTTCCACAAGCACAGAAAAGGTACATGATGTGTCCACAAGCACACAAAGAATATATGATGTGTCCACAAATACACTAAGAGTATATGATGTGTCCACAGGCAAACAAAAAGCATATGTGTCCACAAGCACAACAATGGTATATGATGTGTCTGCAATTACTTAAAAGGCTTATGGTGTGGCGACAAGCACACAGAGCATATGACATGTCCACAAGCACACAAAAGGCACATGGTGTTTCCACAAGCACACAAAGTGCACATGATGTTCCACAAAGGGCACATTATGCGTCCACAAGCACGTAAAGGTATTATGATATGTCCACAAGCACACAAAGGGTATTTGATGTGTCCAGTCACACAAAAGACACATTGTGCCCACAACCACACAAAGGATAAATCCAGGTGTCCACAAATACACAAAGGGTAAATCCTGTGTCCACAAGCACATGAAGGGTAAATGATGTGTCTACAGTAACACAAAAGACATGGTGTACCCACAAACACAGGGTAAATCCTATTTCCACAAGCACACAATGGGTCAAACCTATGTCCACAAGCACACAAAGGTGTATGATATTACCATAAGCACAAAAAGGGCACATGATGTGTCCTCAAGCACAAAAAAGCACATGTGTCCACAAACACACAAAGAGTATATGATGTGTCCACAAGCACAACAAGGGTATATGATGTGTCTGCAGTCACATAAAGGGCTTATCATGTGTTGACAAGCACACACAGTATATGACATGTCCACAAGCACACAGAATTCACATGTTTCCACAAGCATACAAAGAGCACATGATGTGTCCACAAACACATAAAGGGTATTTGATGTGTCCAGTCACACAAAAGACACATTGCCCACACGCGCACAGAGGATAAATCCTGTGTCTACAAATACACAAAGGGTAAATCCTGTGTTCACAAGCACAAAAAGGGTAAATCCTGTGTCCACAAGCACAAAAAAGGGTAAATCCTGTGTCCACAGTCACACAGAAGACATGGTGTAGCCACAAGCACACAAAGGATAAATCATATGTCCACAAGCACACAATATAAAATTAACGTGTCCACAAGCACACAAAAGGCACAGGATGTGTCCACTAGCACATTAATAGGCACATGGACTGTCCACAAGCACACAAATGGGCACATAGTCTGTCCACAAGCACACAAAGGTACATTATGTGCCCACAAACACTAAATGGGCACATGATGAACAAGTCACTATGACGAAGACCAAAGTGCAGGGCACCAGTCTGATGAAGCTTTCAAATAAGCGACAGTTTACACCATCCAGTTATGTTTTCGTTTGATTAAGAATTGTCCTACGTCTGTTCTGAATCTATAGTCATAGACGACTCTTCATGCTAGGCAAATGCATCACAGCTAAGATCATCCCTCGTGTTACCGTATCCAGGATATAAAAGGCGACAGAATCAGAACTTTATTTTCTTAACAATTAGATGACAGACGAGGATGATGACAATGCTGCAATGGAGATCCATTTAGATCTGAATCTGTATATATACAACACCAGTGTCCTGCTTCATTACTTTCAAATATATTTTTCTACTTATGCACGCACACAGGCAGGTGTACTGACACCACACACGCACACACACTGTCAGACGTATTAGATAAGAGACAATTATATATATTGCAGCTTTACACACGCACACACACACACACACACACACACAGAGAGAGTCAGTGTCAGACATAATAGATAAGAGAAAATAACCAAAAACAAAGAGAGAGAGAGAGAGAGACCATTATATCATGCAGCTGAATTTGGACTCATACGTCGCTGAGTTCCAGTAAGACTCAATCGGCAGCTTATATTCATTGTCCAGATATAAGAGCCCCACAGTATATATATATAACAAAAAGAAATACTTTTTTTTTTTATTAAAAAAAGAAAAAAAAAGCGTCGCCATGTTTTCGATTTCCGCCCATTGACACAATCAGAAACTGTTTCATCGATTCCCGCCCATTGTGTAGAAAACAACAAAAATTGGAGCCCCGTTGGTTGGTCATTGTATTGTGAAAATGTGAACAAGGAAAAAAGAAAGGAGAATACGAGTTGGGAGAAGGGCATTTTGCATGGAGAAAAAAGAACACTGGCCTGCCGGTCTACCTTTTCTGAGACATTTGTGACCTCCTTTGTGACTGGGGAGATTTTGTGATTTGTTGGTTGTTCTGGGAACTGCCAATGCGCAATGTTTCGAATTTGTCTAATTCTGGTGAATAATTACAGTGAAGGCTTAGATGTTGGTGGTGATTCAATCACACCTGTTGGTTTACATGATCGTTCTCAGTGACCCCGATATGCTGCGCTTTTTTTCCTCGGCAAAAGTGATGGAGGAAAGTAATGTGTTGGACATGCTGTGGTTCAACTGATTCGGGTTGGACAGGCTGTAGATGAACTGATTCGGGTTGGACACTAGGCTGTGAGGGAACTGATTTGGGTTGGACAGGCTGTGAGTGAACTGATTTGGGTTGGACAGCATGTGAGTGAACTGATTTAGTTTGAACAGGCTGTGTGTGAATTGAACTTTTGGACAGGCTTTGAGTGAATTGATTTATGTTGGCTAAGCTGTGAGTGAACTGATTTGGGTTTAACAGGCTGTGGGTGGACTGATTTGGGTTAGACAGGCTGTAGATGAACTGATTTCGGTTGGACAGCTGTGATTGAACTGATTAATTGGATTTGACAGACAAGGTGAACTGATATAGGTTAGACAGGCTGTGAGTGAACTGATTTGGGTTGGACAGGCTGTAAGTGCATTGAGGTCACTGCTGCATTTCTGCATGGCCAGTGAACTCAGTTCATTTGCATGCGGCCTGTTCAGCCCAAGATTTGATTTAAATTTCCTGTATCCATTTTGCTGATGAAGGTGGTGAGAGACCACTGAAGTTACAACTGAATTGGATCTATTTGATCTGAAGGAGAATAAGAAAAAAAAAATTTCTCCTTTTTGTATCATTCAAAAACACATACTATTTACCAACGAAGAATCTTCTGTCCTTTTTGCACAGACATACAATACTATCTTCCAGATCCTTTTGTGTCTTTTTGGTCTGGCCCAACATTATTTAACAACTCACACACACACACACACACACACACACACACACACTTTCTCAAAAAACAAAAAAAACAAAAAAAACGGGCCTGTTTCAAATTTACCTTTTGTCTCAAAACGAAATTGAAAAAAAAAAAAAAAGTAGTTCTTAACAACATATTTCACATCTTCAAAACAATAACCTCTGTAACACTGCCCATGCAGTCAGCCTATCGAACAGGACACAGCATTCAGTTAAGATCGACTACTTTCTTGCGATTGATGAATGATCTGTTTACAGCTATGGATCAAGACAAAAATTTTGTTTTACTCTTGTTTGACCTTACCACAGCATTTGGCACTATTAATCACCAAATTCCCTTTTCCCGGTTAGAAACTATTAAAATTTTTTGCTATTTGTTCTTCAGCACTCAGACGGTTCAAATCTTACTTGAAGAACAGGAAACAGTTTGTGTCTGCCAACAATTTTACATTCTTTCCACTCCCTTTCTTCTTTTTGGTGTCCCACAAGGCTCAGTGCTCAGTTCCAGTTTATTCTTATGTATACCACTGTCTGATATCACCAAAGCCACTCTGCAGACGACACTCAAGTACAAAGTCAATCCCAGCAGAGAATGCTCATGAACTTCGTGATCTAAATGTACCCATGATATTACAAGCTGGATGAACAATAAACTAAACCGCTGTGATGAAAAACAGAATCTGTTCTCTTTTCTGTTCCAGACCTGTCTCCTTCTGATTGTACTCTTCCGTCATTGAAATTAGGCTCCTATGATATCCTATTTACAAGCAATGCAAGATACTTATGATTCGTTATTGATTTGAAACTTAAAGTATGAATGATCATGTGACAAAAGTTTATCAAACTGCCTTTTGAAAATTGCAAACTCCAACGAATTAGTTCAATCCAGAGATGCCTCACAAATGATGCAACAAAAACACTGATCACTTCGTGCGTTCTTTCCAAATCAGATAACTGTGCATGCGATTCTTTATTAATAGGCTTACCTTCTGTCACAGAATCTCAGCAGAAATGTTACTCAAAAAAACAAAAACAAAAAACAAGAGGAACGAAATGTTTCTACGAAATAATAATTGGAAAACCAGAAAAGCCAAATGCCTGTAAAAACTGGGACTTGATTTTTGAAAACAAGCTTGATTGGAAAAACATTTTTTTCAATACCAAAAAAATCCATGAAATAAGGTTGAAATGGTTCCAGATGAAAATTAATTACCATATTCTTGTGACAAATTCGGTTTTGATGAAGATGGGAATACTCCCACATAACATGTGTAATTTTTGTAAGGATGAAAGAGATACAATTCTGCATTATTTATGGGAATGTAACCATGTACAACATTTTTGGAAGGAGTTTGTGAGATATTTAAAAGAAAAGTGTTTACATTGTGATAGACTTAACCTGAATGACACACTGGTGCTTTTTGGACATAACAAAATGAAAACTGATGAATGTTTCTCATATATCTTATTGACAGCTAAATTCTATATATACAAATGTAGAATCAACAAAGTAAAACCAACATTACAAATGTTCAAAAAAGACCTCAAACAGGCATATGAAATAGACAAGTATGCCTTTAACATAACTATGGAATATAACAAGTTTGTGGAAAAATGGGCACTTTATAATTGTTTGATACAAGATTAAGCTTTTCAATGATACCTTGGAACTTTGACATTGAACATATATTGTTTTACTGTTATAGATTTGTCAGTACTTAGAACTTAATTATATGCCTACCCTATACTTTCTAATGCACAAAACATATAAATTCTGTATCTGTAAACCTTTGTCTGAATAAAAAATGTTGAAAAAAAAAACACAAAAAAAAACAACAACAACAACAAAAAATTCAGTGGAGCTGCTCGTCTATCTGATCTTGAAAGCTCCTCGCAAACAACAGTGTGCCGCTAGCATGCTCCACTTTTATTAAATTTATACTGACATCCAGTATCTGGGAGAATATACAGTCATAAATAGCTTGTATATGTTTAAATCCATTAACTGCTTCTGCACTGTACACCTTTTTAACCGAGTGAAGATTTACAGTCGACCCCGTCTCACTATTAATTCCGTTTCAAGTCTAATCTTACAATATATCTGTTCAACAGTACCGGAGATCCCCCTACCCGACCTGACCGTCTTTTTGTGTGCGTGTATGTGATCGATTAATTGTGTGCGTCGCAGTGTGTGTGTGTGTGTGTGTGTGTGTGTGTGATGAAGCTGGAGAGGTATGTCATGAATCGTGATCGAGTGATATTAGTGTTCTTAAAAATAGTATTTTCAGAGAGTTTGTTTGTCAAATGTTTTAAAAATTATATTCCTGTGTCTTGAACCGGCGATCCGTGCGCTTAGAGTCGAGCTGGGTAAGCGCAATATATATAGATAATTATAATTATCAGTATTATCACACACACACAAGTGCACACACACACAAGTGCATACCGCGCGCGCGCGCGCGCGCACACACACACACACACACACACACACACACACACACTACTGATGACACTGACAGACGAGATATGCATACTCAGATTGCAGCACTGGCGCGCCTACACACACACACACACACACACACACACACACACACACAGAGACACTCACACACACACACACAGACACACTGGCACACACACACACACACACACACACACACACACACACACACATGGGAATCGCACAAGGATCGGTGATCGTACCAATACTTTTCAACTGAACATCTTAACTCACGTATCTTCCACAGTCTTTATCAAATAATGTTGAAAAGGTACAATATGCAGACGATGTATGCATGTGGATGAAACTAACAATGAAAAAAAAAAAACCCTCTCAGATCGATAGATTATGCAACTAAGAGGCTATATCAAGAAGAACTAAATAAGCTGACTAACTATATGTCAAAAAATGGATTGACTCTGCAGCAGAAATCCTGGTTATAACCCCGACACATTGCCCATTTTTGAAATAGATGGGTCAGTGATAGAATGCAAACAAGTTGTAAAATTCCGTGGCGTATATCTCACATCAAAACTGACATTGAATACACACTTGGAATACCTCTTGACAAAGGCTAGAAAAAGCCTCGAGTCAACTTATTAAAGATTGTTAGCAGGCAACACTGGGGTCAGGATACCTCTGTACTTATCAATCCACCTAGCAACATCGCTAGTACGCTCAAAGCTAACCTATGCACAAGAGGTGTTATTTTCTGCACCAAAATATTAATTGAGGAGAGAGGAACCGGGAAAGTAGTGATGATTTAAGGCATGGGTAGGGTGGGGGAGATAATGGATTTTCGTCTAAAATCACAAATGTGGAAAGACGTTAAGCAAAAGAACGAACGAACAAACACACACACACACGCGCGCGCACACACACACACACGAGCCTTATTGCACACACTGTGACTACAAGACATGCACAACGACCGTCGCTCGCTCACTCAGTGAAGTCGTGGCGCGCTCACACATACACGTACATTACTCTCTCTCTCACACACACACACGCGCGCGCACGCTAGCCGACGCACGCACACACACACACACACAAGACACGCCCGCCCTCCCCTCACCCAACACACACACACAAACAGTGGAGACAGAGAAGAAGCCGGAGGCAAGTGGGGATGCTTTTTTTGCCTCGTGAGAGAACGGGGATGGGGTGGGTGCTGAAGAATAACGAGCGGAAGTGACCTTTGCCTGCGTTGCGTGCAGAACGTTATCACTTCACGAAGTGGGAAAATGCGGATCGAGAGCATTACTTGGGATCGTTCTAGAAACTGGCCACACTGATATGTGAGCGCGACAGTCACTTGAATGCATCAGTTGAACGTTGGTTTCTCTTGGATGTGCGTGCTTTTTTTGTGTGTGAAAAGGGATCAGGATCCGAGGACTGGCGAACAGAAGCAGAGGTACGTGACCACGGCAAAAATAAACATGACTTTGATAACCTTATCATATTCCTTCCTCCAATGGGAAAGAGCCATCATGTTAAAATTGTTTTGACTTATCACTGTCATCAGGTGTAAAGTCCAGAATGAATAAATACAGCGGGTCAAAAAGTACTGTTTATGAGTGCAACAAGGGAGACTATGTGAAGGGGTGACAGTGTGTGAACTGGAAAAACATGATGACAGAGGAACAAAACACAAATGAGTCTAAAATAAACGAGTGCATGTAAAAGTATATTATCCCATGCAGATATTTTCCACCAAGGAATTTATGCTAGAGGAAGTCTGCAGCATAATGTTTACTTGTTTACCCTTTAATTGATAAAAGTCCGTTTGAAGCGTTCAGGCAAAAGGCTCTTAAAACCAAGCAGGCCCGAATCTGATACATGACATGTGGGCTTGTATTGGTTGTGACGCATCCAGGCGTTCACGCGACCGTGACCATCGTTTCGGTTGATTGACCTTATTTCCATGCCCATTCATCATGCAGTCTGCTGTGTGCTGCATGTGTAATGCACAGTGACTTCATACAACCTTAACAGCAGTTGCGCTCGCGGCTTTGCACCGCAAGCAATGGAGCATGCTCGCTTCTACCAGTGACTATGACAGCTGCACGAAAGAACTGAGCTGTGCTGCACAAAGAGAACAGCTTGGAATCACCTAACTGAACGTTTCGGGCGCCAGCATGTCAGCATCCGGCATGCAGACTGGCCTACAGAAGGTTTGACTCCGAAGTTTAAATCACGAGTACACAGATGAAATTGTCATTGAGTGTGGTTGCAGATGTGAAGATCCAGCTTATCAGTTTGGTGGTGCAAACACATAGTACCTGAGGTGGCTGTTGACATTAAAACTGATAGTAAGTGGGGTGCTTGCGGGGTTAGAGATGGAGAGAATACAAAGGTCATTGATAAACCAGGGAGAGGGCCCAAACAGACGGGAATCATATGTTGTGGAACAGAAAAAACAGAAAGGAAGGCAGGCACTAAAAGCAGAATATACTGGCTGCAAGAGCAGGGGATTTGTGCCATACATGTAATGTACAAAGCTTTTATTCATGACCATTCAGTGTTATATATCATCAATGTTGATATTGCACTTATCATCACCATTCAGAGTTTTATATTATCAATGTTGATAATGTGTGCCATATAACACAACTTATGCCATCAATGTTGATATGGTGTGCCATGCAACAAAACAAAACTCATCACCATTCAGCATTTTATCTATGATTTATGTCAATGTTGACATTGTGTGCTTTGTTTACAACAAGCCTATCATTACCATTCTGCATTTTGTGTCAACAATGTTTGTAGTATTTGCCATCAGATGTAACAAAATGGAACTGTCATCACAATTCAGCATTTAATTTCATGGATTTGATATTTTCTAGGAGGTGTCAAAGTATTTGGACTGATCAATATATATATATATATATATATATATATATATATATATATATATATATATATATATGACACCACATCCACTGTATTTGAAAAACAACACATTTCGTATAAATCCAATGTGCTGATCAGGACTTGAGAGCCTATCCTAGTGTAAAAACTGTTCGGAAAAGTGTGGTTGGTTCGATTCTATTCCAAGAGAGAGGGGAGCAGACAGGGGGATATAGGATCGACTAATTGATGCACACACTCACTTGCTCTCCTCACACCAATAGCAGGGGCACATGGAGTGGTTTTTATAGAGTGTTTACTTTACAATGCAGCACACACACTAAGCAGTTCACCCTACTTAGCAAAAGCAACACACACTAAGGCAGCACACACTGCCTACTTCAAGTACTTCCTACAAGCAGCACACAGTAAAAAGTTCACCCTGCACCTAAAGCAGCACCTACAAGCAGCATCTACAAGCAGCACACCTGGAACACAAACACACAACCAAATCTCAAATATCTGGACATCACTGATATAAAAAGCCTATACCCTCTCAGCACCTTTCATCACATGTTCACCAGCATGCACTCTTTTCACACGTAGATCTATGTGTGGTAAAACCAAGCTTCATTAAGCTTACCTACCACCAACAGTGACATACCATACTGTGTACAAAACATCACTGACCAATACAACCCTGTGTTCCAACTCATGTCACGCATCATACAATAAAACTGTGTGTTACCATAACCAAACAAATATCCTCTTTGTCTTCACAAAGTGTCCCACTGACACAAGTACATGTGTGGAAATCATTACTTCCAACATATCTCTGGTAAGTGTAGTGTGTGTGTCCATCAAGATCGATGATGACCATCGTTGTCATCCAGCTGGGGGATGGGGGGAGGGTAGTGGTGGGGTGGGGGGGAGGATGCTCATGAATCTATCTGTGAATGCGCAGATGGCTGAATAGTCCAATCTGCGCACGAAATGTTCGCTGACAGTTGGGGCAGACGAAGACAGGCATACCATTGTCAGGGAGCTTGTTTGCCCGTGACTTTCTGGCCTGCCTCTTCTGAACAGCTGCAGCAGTCCTGTTGGCCTCGCACAACTTGGCGCCTTTGTGCACAGCAGCACGCCATTTGTCACGGTCCACTGCAGATTCCTCCCAGGAGTCAGGGTTGATATCAAACGCTTTCAGAGAGACTTTCAGAGTATCTCTGAAGCGCTTCTTCTGACCTCCGTGTGATCTCTTCCCTTGTTGCAGCTCGCCATAGAAGAGCCTTTTGGGCAGCCGATGGTCTGGCATGTGCGCCACGTGTCCAGCCCAGCGAAGCTGGGACTGCATCAGGATGGTGAAGATGCTGGGAAGGGTGGCTTTTGCGAGCACCTCTGTGTCTGGGGTCTTGTCTTGCCACCTGATGTTCAGTAGCTTCCTGAGGCATGTTGTGTGGAAGTGGTTCAGCTTCTTGGCATGTCGTTGGTACACTGTCCAAGTTTCACAGGCGTACAGTAGTGTGGGGAGAACTACTGCTCTGTAGACCTTTAGCTTGGTCTCAAGACTAATGCCTCTTCTGTTCCAGACATTTGCACTGAGTCTACCAAAAGTTGCGCTTGCTCTTGCAATCCTGACGTTCACTTCATCGTCGATGGTCGCATTTCGTGACAGTGTGCTGCCAAGGTATGTGAACCGCTCCACCGCACTGAGTCTCTGACCGTTGACTGTGATGTTGGGCTCAACGTAGGGTTTCCCTGGGGCTGGCTGATGGAGAACTTCAGTTTTCCTCGTGCTGATGGTAAGGCCGAAGTTCCTGCTGGCAGTGGCAAACTTGTCAACGCTGAGTTGCATGTCAGCTTCAGATCCAGCGTTGAGGGCACAGTTTCAGTTTCAGTTTCAGTAGCTCAAGGAGGCGTCACTGCGTTCGGACAAAACCATATACGCTACACCACATCTGCCAAGCAGATGCCTGACCAGCAGCGTAACCCAACGCGCTTAGTCAGGCCTTGAGAACACACACACAAAAAAAACAACAAAAAACAAAAAAAAAACAAAAAAAAACGGGGGAATAAATAATAGATAAGCTTGCATAAATAAATAAATAAATAAATAATAATTATAATATAGAAAAAGGTAGTAGTAATAATATTAGTAATACTAATAAAATGATAATAATAAAACATAAATAAATAAATAAATAAGACAACAATGGTGATAAATAAGCAAATAAATGTAAAATATGAAGACACACATTCACACATACACCCACACATGCATAACAGAAATGCACCAGACATGCAGTTTCACATATATGAAAGCACAGTCAAATACATATAAACGTACATGAGCTCCAACACACACATACACACACGCATTACCGTGCACCTCCTCTACCCCCCTCCTCCACACACTCATTTCTAGTCTAAGTATCGCAGCTTCCACGGCACACACACACACACACACACACACACACACACAAACACACACTCACAGAGATGAACACTTACTTGTACAAGCACATATGAAAGCACAGTCAAATACATATAAACGTACACGAGCTCCAACACACACATACACACACACACACACACACACACACATTACCTTGCACCTCCTCTACCCCCTCCTCCACACACTCATTTCTAGTCTACGTATCGCAGCTTCCACGGCACACACACACACACACACAAACACACACTCACAGAGATGAACACTTACTTGTACAAGCACACACACATACGCCCATATCTCCCACCCCCAACCCCACACACGTACATACAAAGATATATATATATATATATATATATATATATATATATATATATATATATATATATACACGTTCCAATATCCTGTTGCTCCCACAGTGTAGGCATGCATACACTCACATACCTCATCCTCTACCCCACCTCCCCCCGCACTCCCACCTCCCCTCACACACACCACCCACGACGCCTCAGTTCTCCATGAACTTGGCCTACAAGGTTGCCTCCGATTTAAACACGAGAAACAAGACCATCGTATTACTGTGCAGATTGAAGCCGCTTATGATTGGTGGTGAAAAATCTGTAGGTGCTTGTGTGGTGCGTCATGTTGACATTAAAACTGATAGTAACTGGGGTGCTTGGGGGGTTAGAGATAGAGAGAATACAAAGGTCATTGATAAACCAGGGAGAGGGCCCAAACAGACGGGAATCATATGTTGTGGAACAGAAAAAACAGAAAGGAAGGCAGGCACTAAAAGCAGAATATACTGGCTGCAAGAGCAGGGGATTTGTGCCATACATGTAATGTACAAAGCTTTTATTCATGACCATTCAGTGTTATATATCATCAATGTTGATATTGCACTTATCATCACCATTCAGAGTTTTATATTATCAATGTTGATAATGTGTGCCATATAACACAACTTATGCCATCAATGTTGATATGGTGTGCCATGCAACAAAACAAAACTCATCACCATTCAGCATTTTATCTATGATTTATGTCAATGTTGACATTGTGTGCTTTGTTTACAACAAGCCTATCATTACCATTCTGCATTTTGTGTCAACAATGTTTGTAGTATTTGCCATCAGATGTAACAAAATGGAACTGTCATCACAATTCAGCATTTAATTTCATGGATTTGATATTTTCTAGGAGGTGTCAAAGTATTTGGACTGATCAATATATATATATATATATATATATATGACACCAGATCCACTGTATTTGAAAAACAACACATTTCGCATAAATCCAATGTGCTGATCAGGACTTGAGAGCCTATCCTAGTGTAAAAACTGTTCGGAAAAGTGTGGTTGGTTCGATTCTATTCCAAGAGAGGGGAGCAGACAGGGGGATATAGGATCGACTAATTGATGCACACACTCACTTGCTCTCCTCACACCAATAGCAGGGGCACATGGAGTGGTTTTTATAGAGTGTTTACTTTACAATACAGCACACACACTAAGCAGTTCACCCTACTTAGCAAAAGCAACACACACTAAGGCAGCACACACTGCCTACTTCAAGTACTTCCTACAAGCAGCACACAGTAAAAAGTTCACCCTGCACCTAAAGCAGCACCTACAAGCAGCATCTACAAGCAGCACACCTGGAACACAAACACACAACCAAATCTCAAATATCTGGACATCACTGATATAAAAAGCCTATACCCTCTCAGCACCTTTCATCACATGTTCACCAGTATGCACTCTTTTCACACATAGATCTATGTGTGGTAAAACCAAGCTTCATTAAGCTTACCTACCACCAACAGTGACATACCATACTGTGTACAAAACATCACTGACCAATACAACCCTGTGTTCCAACTCATGTCACGCATCATACAATAAAACTGTGTGTTACCATAACCAAACAAATATCCTCTTTGTCTTCACAAAGTGTCCCACTGACACAAGTACATGTGTGGAAATCATTACTTCCAACATATCTCTGGTAAGTGTAGTGTGTGTGTCCATCGAGATCGATGATGACCATCGTTGTCATCCAGCTGGGGGATGGGGGGAAGGGTAGTGGTGGGGTGGGGGGGAGGATGCTCATGAATCTATCTGTGAATGCGCAGATGGCTGAATAGTCCAATCTGCGCACGAAATGTTCGCTGACAGTTGGGGCAGACGAAGACAGGCATACCATTGTCAGGGAGCTTGTTTGCCCGTGACTTTCTGGCCTGCCTCTTCTGAACAGCTGCAGCAGTCCTGTTGGCCTCGCACAACTTGGCGCCTTTGTGCACAGCAGCACGCCATTTGTCACGGTCCACTGCAGATTCCTCCCAGGAGTCAGGGTTGATATCAAACGCTTTCAGAGAGACTTTCAGAGTATCTCTGAAGCGCTTCTTCTGACCTCCGTGTGATCTCTTCCCTTGTTGCAGCTCGCCATAGAAGAGCCTTTTGGGCAGCCGATGGTCTGGCATGTGCGCCACGTGTCCAGCCCAGCGAAGCTGGGACTGCATCAGGATGGTGAAGATGCTGGGAAGGGTGGCTTTTGCGAGCACCTCTGTGTCTGGGGTCTTGTCTTGCCACCTGATGTTCAGTAGCTTCCTGAGGCATGTTGTGTGGAAGTGGTTCAGCTTCTTGGCATGTCGTTGGTACACTGTCCAAGTTTCGCAGGCGTACAGTAGTGTGGGGAGAACTACTGCTCTGTAGACCTTTAGCTTGGTCTCAAGACTAATGCCTCTTCTGTTCCAGACATTTGCACTGAGTCTACCAAAAGTTGCGCTTGCTCTTGCAATCCTGACGTTCACTCCATCGTCGATGGTCGCATTTCGTGACAGTGTGCTGCCAAGGTATGTGAACCGCTCCACCGCACTGAGTCTCTGACCGTTGACTGTGATGTTGGGCTCAACGTAGGGTTTCCCTGGGGCTGGCTGATGGAGAACTTCAGTTTTCCTCGTGCTGATGGTAAGGCCGAAGTTCCTGCTGGCAGTGGCAAACTTGTCAACGCTGAGTTGCATGTCAGCTTCAGATCCAGCGTTGAGGGCACAATCATCAGCAAACAAAAAGTCTCTGATGATGTCTGTCATGACCTTCGTTTTTGCTTGAAGCCTTCTGAGGTTAAACAACTTACCATCTGTTCGGTACTTTAGGCCGATTCCAACATCGCCATCTCTGAAGGCATCAGTAAGCATTGCAGAGAACATGAGGCTGAACAGCGTTGGAGCCAGGACGCAGCCTTGCTTGACACCATTTGTGACAGGAAAAGGAGCAGATGTTTCGCCTTTGTCCTGGACTCGAGCCTGCATGCCTTCATGGAATTGTCTGACTAAGGAAATAAATTTCCGAGGGCATCCGTACTTGGCCATGATCTTCCACAGTCCCTCTCTACTCACGGTGTCGAAGGCCTTAGTGAGGTCGACATAGGTGGAGAACAGATCAGCATTTTGCTCCTGACATTTCTCTTGCAGCTGCCTTGCAGCAAACACCATGTCGGTGGTTCCGCGCTCTTTCCAGAATCCACATTGGCTCTCAGGCAAATGACCTTGGTCAAGGTGTGCTGTGAGGCGGTTTAGTAGGATCCTGGCAAGTATCTTGCCTGCGATGGAGAGCAAGGAAATGCCCCGATGGTTATCACAGGCTTGCCGGTTCCCCCTTTCGCTTGTACAAGTGAATGATAGATGCATCTTTGAAATCCTGGGGGATCGTCTCTTCTTTTCACATGAGTGAGTACAGCTGATGGAGCTTCTCAGTCAGCACAGTGTCTCCATCCTTGTAGACCTCTGCTGGTATGGAGTCTGAGCCAGGTGCTTTGCCACTGGATAGCAGACGAATTGCTTTCTGGGTCTCAAGAGGTGTTGGCGGATCGTCCAGTGCTTCGTTGATGGGGACTTGTGGGAGACGGTCTATGGCTTCATCATTTATGGAGGAAGGACGATTTAAGACACTGTTGAAGTGCTCAGCCCAGCGTTCGAGAATTTTCTCCTTCTCGGTGATCAAGGTATTCCCATCTGCACTGAGGAGGGGGGATGATCCTGAGGATGTGGGGCCGTAGACTTCTTTTAAGGCATCATAGAACCTCTTCATATCGTGCCTGTCAGCGTATCCCTGGATCTCATCAGCTTTGTCACTCAGCCACTTATCCTGCATCTGGCGTAACTTTTGCTGAACAGTCCTGCGGATGGCATCGTACACATCCTTTTTTAATGTGGACTTTGGGTTGCTCAGGTAGGCTTGATGCAGACGGCGTTTCTCATCCAGAAGCTGCTTGATTTCATCACAGTTTTCATCAAACCAGTCTTTGTGCTTTCTGGACATGGGTCCCAGGGTCTCTGAAGCTGTACTATAGATCAGCTCACGCAGGGTCCTCCAGTCAGACTCCACATTCTGGTTGTCCAGAGAGGCGGATTCCAGACGATCTTCCAGCAGCTCCACAAAGGACTGTTTGATGGTGATGTTTTTCAGCTTAGCGATGTTGAGCCGTTTTGGAGCCTTCTGGCCTTGGGGGCGTCTCTTGGGCTGGATTCGAATATTCAGCTTCGAGACTACAAGGCGATGGTCTGTCCAACACTCGGCGCCGCACATGGTCTTTGTTACACGTACATCTTGCCTATCCCTTTTCCTGACGATGACATAATCGATGAGATGCCAATGCTTTGAGCGAGGGTGCATCCATGACGTCCTGTTACGGGTAGGGAGGCAGAAAACTGTGTTGGTTATCAGCAGTTCGTGCTCTGCACAGGTCTGAAGCAAAAGCAATCCATTTGGGTTGCTGTGGCCCACACCGTGCTTTCCAATCACTCCATCCCAGGAGATGTAGTCAGAGCCAACTCTAGCATTGAAGTCCCCAAGAATGATGAGTTTATCTGCTTTAGGGATAGCAGCAATGACAGAGTGAAGGTCCTCGTAGAACTTCGCCTTCACTTCATCCGGGTTGGTCATGGTTGGGGCGTAGGCACTGACAATGGTGAGGTGCTTCTGGCCAGATGCCAGTGGGAGTTTCATGGTCATAAGCCTATCGTTGACTCCCTTTGGGATTCCAGCTAGCTTGCTGACAAGTGCTGTTTTTACTGCAAAACCAACGCCAGCCTCACGTCACTCTTCGCTTCCTCGTCCACTCCAGAAGAAGGTGTAACCAGATCCCCGTTCACAGAGCTCGCCTTCACCTGCAAGCCGAGTCTCACTCAAGGCTGCGATGTCAATGTTGTATCTGGCGAGTTCGGATGCAACTAGTGCCGTTCTCCTTTGGGGTCTGTCCACGTTATCTCTGTCCAGGAGAGTCCTTATGTTCCAAGCACCAATGGTGAGAGGAACGATCCTTGTTTTTTTCTTTTCTTTCTTCTTGTTTCGACCGCTGATGTAGGGTCCCCGCCAGCCGCAGTATGCTGGCCAGGGTGATATGGAGCAGGCAATTTTTAGGGCACCTTTTCTAGCCCCTTCCTCATGCCAGGGAGGTGAGCAGTGCATTCCTAAAGAGGGCTGCTCAGATGGCTGCCGAGCTCCATCGCTGCTCCTGTCGACGAAGAACGACCCTATGGCCTGAGCCGGCTGCGTGCAGGTCTGCAACTGCGACTGCCAGTGTACCCACACCTGTCGTTTTGTCGCTCGCCTGTCGCCACAGGACTTGGGGGTGATGAAATGATGAAGGATGAAAGGTCATTTTGGATGACTGATGACTTGCGCGATGAGTTTGTTTAAAGTGAAGAGGAGTTACGCAACGTCAACCTCACTCTCTCGTCCGGGTCCACCAATTTCCAGTGGCAAGACTAAGTCGAGACGACTGGAGGATGAGCACGGATGCAGTGGATGACCAAGATATCCTTTCGGTGTCTCATCTTGCTCTCTGCACTCCACAGTGCGTTGCTGTAACCGCCTTCCTCTCCGTTGAACCGATAGGTTTCTTCCGCAGATTCTGCCAGATCCAGACTTCGCATGCATGGGTAGACACACCCCGGGGGCCAACTGCGTGTGGCATGCACACAGCACAGTGGAGCTAGATGGCCGTCGGTGGCTCTCCTGAGCCAACGCCCTTTTATGGATCTCCATAAGGGTGTCTAGCCACCCGCCTCACCAGTCCCGGAAGGGAGCGGTGGGAGTGCCGGTTTAGTCGCCGGCAACCCGACCCTGAACAGGTTGTACTGGATTACAGGTTACCAGTAGCAGATCTAATGACCTGACCTGACCTGATATGCAGTACATTCATTGCAATGTACATACTCAGTACATGCAATGAACACAGCGCATGCAATGTGATAAGCACTTAAAGTAGCATGTATATAGAATGCATACATGAAATACAATACTTTATGTTCAACAACATAGCACTGACCCTCAATGCTCTCATAGTTTACCAACTCATTAATCACATTACAATGTTCCTTCCCACTTTGTCTGAACAAAGTAAACCACTGACACATAGCACAACTCCTACACATATTAACACAACTACCAACAAGTCAAACATGTGTTCCACAACACTTGCTATTACCCCCATGTGCACACACATGAAAAACCTTCAACACACAATGACAGTGCGTTAGCCTATAGATCTGTTCAGTTCATACTGAGCCAACACCACGTACTATATACAAAACAAGTAAGTAATACATCAGAAATACAGAACAAGATATCTGTAACAAAATAGAAGAGGGGGGTGGGGTGGGGGGACTCTTTTGATATAGGCCAGTACTTCCCTCCAGACATTAACCTCTTTTCTTTCCACAAGCCACAAGATCAACTTAAACTGGCTGTTCACTGACACAAAACATAGTTTCCCAATACAACTAAGTTATCAACATAACATAAACCCATTACAAGTCATGTACTCACAGCCCAACAGGGATTTCCTTGCTCCTCACATCACTGATCAGTCAGTCAGCCTGTGTCAGTCAGTTTTTCTGGGAGACAGCTAAGAACTGGCTGTGCTGACTGGTTTTATCCCTTCCCACAACATACTGTGCATACTAATGCAAGCTACAACACTCACTCCCCCAACAAGTTGAACAGAAATAACCAATCTTTGCTTGTCCTAGTGACGCTATGTGAATGACTGACAGATTCACTGCTTAATCCTAATTCGTCCAATTCAACAGATTGATCTGATTTGCTACAACTCTACCCACTTGGCTATACACATTCTATGACGACAAGTTCACCCGTTTACGTCACAAGCAGATTGGGAAGACAGGACAATACAACTCTCGGCATGTTAGCCAGCATGATCAAAGTTCACATTAGCATAAATTCTTCCTAGCTTATGTTCCGAAGTCCCGCCATCTACCTCAGCTGTGTTTGTGAAAAGGGGAGATGTGGAACGACTTGAAAGACAGGCCGCTACACGGGATGTTCCGACATGCCGACACTCATCTGTTTCGAACACGCCAACATCTAGTACAGCACGGGGATTGTGGCAGACATCACATAATTGCACGTGTCTCAACAGCTGGGACTGGTGACGCGGCGTCAGTGACCAAAGAGGGCCGACTAGGGAGTGGGGGTGCGGGAGAGTGGAAGGAGGGAGGGTGGCGCGTTGTCGGCGCGACCTCAAAGACTGGACTTTGGACGGAGCGGGAAGGGAAATAAGGAGGGGGAGGAGGGCGAAGGGATGGGGAGGGAAGTGGGACAGTGTTGGGGTGGTGGGGGGTGACACTGCTGGCACACTATAACACTAGATTTGTGTAATTAAAACATGAAGCAAGATTAAGTAAAAGAAAAAAACAAAAACAAAATAAACTGTAGTGCAAGTGAATTTATATATAGATATTAAAATGCAGTGAAGGGAAAGATACTTAGTTCTAAGGCAAATCATTGAAATAAAACAAGAATGAAAATGGGCCACATTCAGAGAACTTGAATACATGTGCACATGCACACACACACACTGACACAAGTGGGGAAACGCACATGCACAAACTTGCAGACACACATGAGCATGTGCACACACACACACACACACACACACACACACACACACATATGCATATACTTTATATGATTTATAGATCCACACATTGCACATGCAGTAATTTGCAGTCTCACAGACACAGAGGCTCAACTCTCCACTGACAATTGAATGTACCCTGGCCCCACCATACACATGTACACAAAAACACAAATTTATTCCTACACAGCACACTCACACACACACACACACACACACACACACACACACACACACACACACACACACACACACACACACACACACTCACACTCATATTTTTGAATGAATACTGAAGCCCTGCATGTGCGGAATAGGTACTGAGAAGCTCAACTACTCTACTGACAACTTTGCGTCAAAAGAAGTGACACTGGAAAACATCCACACAAGAACTAAAAAATATATCTTATTTGACACCCATTGGCACATTTGTGTCAAACCTGTTTCAGAAGTCTTGACATTGAATTGATTAATTCAGATGTGGGCACACAGACAACTGGCCATGCCCCACTTTGGAACACATTTTGATATTAATCATACTGATATTAAAAAGAATGAAAATCCAAATATTATGGCAAGGGAAGTGTGTTTACACCTTCACAACAAATAGCACGATCATTTACAGATAAACACAGATGGCTCACTCCTAGGCAATCTCCAAGAAGGTTCAGCTTTCGTCATACCAGAACTAAAGACTGAACATTCATATTGGTAGAAATTGATCAGTATTCACAGCTGAACTCATTGCTGTTCTTATGGCTCTTCTAGTTTGCCTTAAATTAATTACAAGTCTTATTTTGTGTTGATTCAAACTCTGTATTATATGCTTTAAACTCATCAGATTGTAAGAACAAGTCTAATTATAATAGAAATCAGTGACATTGTACATCTTTTGAGTGTGAAAGGAACATGTTTTGTTTTGTTTTGCTTTTTTTTTGCTGGGTTCCTTCACACCTTGGTCTTTTCCATAATGAATGGGCTGACAGGACTGCAAAAAAAGGTGCAAAATATGAGCAGGGAACCACATGACTTTATGTACCTCTCTGTACAAGAGGGCTACCAATTACTAGAATGTGCATCATGGAGCAAAGTCAGGGAAACATAGCAGCAAAATGGCAAAATTTAAAGTGATAATTAATAACATTTATAAACTGGAAACTGTCCAGCAATCAGCTGTGTACAGTACTTCATCAGATCAAGGCAGATTCATGCATTGACAAACAGGATAAAACTGAACGCTTATGTCCTCATGACTAAGTTCAGCAGAGATGTGAAATGCATTTAAAATGTGGAGAACTTACCTCCAGCAGACACGTAGTATTTGAATACCAGAGTTTGAAATCCTTTTTACCATATTTTTCGGAAAGTTCATTTGAATGTGTTTTTGATAATTTCAAGATGTTAACTGCTGTTGCCGAAAGTTTGATGCGTAGTCCAATAGGACATTTATTGTAGTTGTAGTATTTGTTTAAACTGAATCTAGATTATAGATCTTATTTTCCCCCTAGACTGCCTTTGCGCGTGTGCATGCATTGATCTTATTTGGAGGCTGAGGGGTGAATTGTGAGAGATGGTGCATTGTTGGTTATTTATTATTATTATTATTATTATTATTTTGCTTTTTAAAGTGTTACAAGCAAGTTTGTATCTTAACATGTTTCAAAAATTATTTGTATGTTTGTTTATGGACTAGGAATTGCAGGGTAAGTACTATATAAATCATGCATATTACTGTTATTATTTCTATTATTATTATTACTACTGCTCTGTGTGATAGCTGGCAGAATATATCATGTGGCACTTGGACTAGAGCAGTGCTACACACAACCACTTCATGATAGCAATGTTTTATCAGCTTGGTCGGTCAATCATTGACACCAAGTGTAGTGCTCATTTCCGTTAATTGCTAAGTGGTAAATGCTTTTTGAGTGCCTCTTAATTGCATTGCTTGTGCACCCAGGAGAAAGCACAATAGGTTCTAAAAACAATCTGTACATGATTTGACTAGTGCAATAATTAACACAGATTTTTTTGTCTGAATGCAAAGTTGTTGTTTGTTTTTTTCAGATATCATTCTTGTACTTGTAGATGAAATCATTCTTTGTGCTTCACTTGTAGATGATGCTAAAATATGTTCATGAAAATTAAGCTAATTTTCCCTTTATCCTCCCCCCCCCCCAACACACACACCCACACCCGCCCCCACCAACACCAACACCAACACATCCTGTACTGTATTGCTGGAGGCTGATGCAGACGAATTTTCCCATTCTAGCCATGAGGCCCACAGGAAAACATCTCAGTGCCTGACCTGTCTCCTCGGTGTACGCTGAGGTCTGGCAAGTGCTGTTCATTTGTTATTTTTTTCATGCATGAAAAAAAAAAATGTATGGTAGTAATAATGATGGAGCAGACCACATAGTGTGAAAGTGCCACAGAAGGTATCAGTTTGTGTGGGTGGGCCAGTGAGCAGAATTCACAAGCGCTCTGTGAGGCTGACGAGGAAATTATACAGGCATAAATCAGTGAAAGTCACATACTGTCCAGCCTGCCATCTTCATGTGTTTACCTGTCTTTTTCACATACTGCCCACCATGCATGTCATCTTCATGTGTTCACCAGTCGTTTTGACATACTGCCCATATGTATGTCACCTCCAAGTGTTCACCTGTCTTTTTCACATACTGCCCACCATAATGTCATCTTCATGTGTTTACCTGTCTTATTCACATTCTGCTTACGATACATGTCATCTTCATGTGTTTACCTGTCTTTTTCACATTCTGCTCACTATACATGTCATCTTCATGTGTTTACCTGTCTTTTTTACATTCTGCTCACTATACATGTCATCTTCATGTGTTCACCTGTCTTTTTCACATACTGCCCACCATACATGTCATCTTCATGTGTTTACCTGTCTTTTTCACATACTGCCCACCATACATGTCATCTTCATGTGTTTACCTGTCTTTTTCACATTCTGCTCACTATACATGTCATCTTCATGTGTTTACCTGTCTTTTTCACATTCTGCCCACTATCCATGTCATCTTCATGTGTTCACCTGCCTTTTTCACATACTGCCCACCATACATGTCATCGTCATGTGTTTACCTGTCTTTTCACACCCTGCCCATGATACATGTCATCTTCATGTGTTCACCTGCCTTTTTCACATACTGCCCATCATAATGTCATCTTCATGTGTTTACCTGTCTTATTCACATACTGCCCATCATACATGTCATCTTCATGTGTTCACCTGTCTTTTTCACATACTGCCCATAATACATCATTACATGTCATCTTCATGTGGTCACCTGTCCTATTCACATACTGCCCATAATACATGACAGTTGTCATCTTCATGTGTTCACCTGCCAACTGCACATCTTAGTTACATGTGATCTTCATGTGTTCACCTGCCTTCTACTGCCCATCTTAGTTACATGTCATCTTCATGTGTTCACCTGCCTTCTACTGCCCATCTTAGTTACATGTCATCTTCATGTGTTCACCTGCCTTCTACTGCCCATCTTAGTTACATGTCATCATCATCTGATCATCTGTCTCTTCACATACTGCCCACCATACAGTATGTCATCTACACATGTTCACCTGCCTTTTTCACAGCCACAGGCCTTCATGGGCACCAGGGCAACATGGAAGATGTGGTGACCATATGATCAGTCTGGTGAAAGCCGCACCAGTGGCAGCGTTGTTGACAGTGTTGTTGACAGTGTTGCTGTCAGTGTATGGGCCACAGCTGGATCCTGGCAAGGTTAGTCACTGCATGCAGCATGATGCAGTTCACTGTAGATGTGATGTTTACAGCACAGTGCAGAACAGATGTGTTGTATACAGCATAGTACAGTGTAGATGTGTGACAAGACAGCACATTATAGATGTGTTGTATATTATTATTATTATTATTATTATTATAAAGCACAGGACAGTATAGATGTGTTGTATATTACATAGCCCAGGATAGTATAGATGTGTTGTATATTACATAGCACAGGACAGTATAGATGTGTTGTATACAGTACGTCACACAAAAAAAGATGTGGTGTATACAGCACAGTACAGTACAGTATAGCACAGTAGGATGTAAATTATCTGTTTTGTACATTAAAAAAAAAGAAAAAAAAAAGAGCTGTATATACACTCAAACCTGCAGGTAAACACTTTTAAAGGCAAACACACGCACACACGCATGTATTCTGTACACAATCTCTCCCCCCCCTTTGTGTCACTCTGTCAAACTCTGTGCATAGATATCACACAAAACAGATGACACATCACACGCAGTATGCTGCCAAATGTTTAGATAAAAAATATTGTGTTGTGCGTCACCGAAAATAACAAAGCAAAGCAAAAAGAAACAGACCATTATTGAAAAGGTTGTGCATGATATGCGCAAACACTCACTCGACACTGGTGATTGTGATAGATGTTATCAGCCTGTCAACAACTGAGCACTACAGTCTGAAGTTGTAAAAGAATGAGGGATGGGCAGTAGAAGGTTGGACATCACGGTGAATGAGGTGAACAGTACATTTTTGACTCAAGCGAGTCTGTGTCATAACCAGGTGTGTGTTTGTGTGTCCGTGTGTGTGTGTGTGTGTGTGTGTGTGTGTGTGTGTGTCCATGGTAAACTTAAACAAATTCATTTTCTCTGGAAATATTT
>NC_134878.1:57446485-57493985 GCF_041734735.1 Babylonia areolata | reverse complement strand
TGTATGATAGACCTGGATTCTCTTGTTCCTGTGGTGATCTTTCTTCATTTTTGTGGACAGGGGTGAGTGTTGCTGATGTCCAGGTGATTATAAATGTGTGCAGGTGTTGGTGTGTGCTGGTGAGGGGTGAGTTACTGATTTCCAGGTAATCACCCTGTCCATGAATATGTGCAGGTGTTGGTGTGTGCTGGTGAGGGGTAAGTGTTGCTGATGTCCAGGTGATGATGTGTGCAGGTGTTGGTGTGTGCAGGTGAGGGTTTAGTGTTGCTGCTGTCTATGTGATGATGTGTGCAGGCGATGTTGTGTGCAGGTGAGGGGTGAGTGTTGCTGATGTCCAGGTGATGATGTGTGCAGGTGATGATGTTGCAGGTGAGGGGTGAGTGTTGCTGATGTGCAGGTGATGATGTTGCAGGTGAGGGGTGAGTGTTGCTGATGTCCAGGTGATGATGTGTGCAGGTGAGGGGTGAGTGTTGCTGATGTGCAGGTGATGATGTGTGCAGGTGAGGGGTGAGTGCTGCTGATGTCCAGGTGATGATGTGTGCAGGTGAGGGTTGATTGTTGCTGATGTCCAGGTGATGATGTGTGCAGGTGTTGGTGTGTGCAGGTGGAGGGGTGAGAGTTGCTTATGTACAGGAATTGATGTGTGCAGGTGTTGGTGTGTGCAAGTGTGTTGCTAATGTCTAGGTGATGATGTGTGCAGGCGTTGGTGTGTGCAGGTGAGGGGTGAATGTTGCTAATGTCCAGGTATTGATTTGTGCAGGTATGTGCAGATGTAAGGTGAGTACTACTGATGTCCAAGTGTTGCTGTGTGGCAGGTGAGGGGTGAGTGCGGCACCCAGCGCAGTGGCTGAAACATGGTGGGGGGTGTCATGGCGACACCCAAGTACCAGCGCCTGCCCCAGGACCCCCCCGACCTCCACCCCCTGCCCTCAACCCCACACACTCCTCCCCACCACTCCCCACCTGGACAGCTGTCCTCGCACTGCCCAAAACTGAGTCGTTACAAGGTGTGTGCTTGTGTGTGTGTGTGTGAGAGAGAGAGAGAGAGCCCTAAACTGAGTCATTACAATTTGGAGGGGGTGGGGGGGGGATGATGTACAAAACTTAGACGTTACAAAGTGTGTGAGAGCCCTAAACTGAGTCGTTACAAGGGGTGGGTACGAGAGAGAGAGAGAGAGTGAGAGGTAAACTGAGTTGTTAGAGGAGGTGTGTGTGTGTGTGTGCGTGTGTGTGTGTCCGAAACTAAAATGTTAATAAATATCATCATGTATCAGTGACAACACTAATGGTGATAGATACAGTCATTGTGTATCCATTACAACACTTATGGTGATAATTGTGATCCCCAGATGGTAGCGGCGATGTTCGTGGTGGTGGTGACGATGGTGGTGGTGGCGGTCACCTGTCTACAGTGGCGCCATCCCTACCTCCTGCAGCACAGCGCCCCCCTCAGCCCCCCCTCCCTCCGTCCCGAGGGGGACACGGGCAGAAAGTGCAATGGCATGGCACACCTCAGGTCTGTAGCATCATCATCTGTCATCTGTGTGTCTCTGACAGAGGTGGGGGAGAAACGGGAGTTGAGGGAGGAATAAAGGGTGCAGACAGGGAGGGAGGGATATAGGGTGCAGACAGGGAGGGATATAGGGTGCTGACAGGGAGGGATATAGGGTGCTGACAGGGAGGGAGGGATATAGGGTGCAGACAGGGAGGGAGGGATATAGGATGCAGACAGGGAGGGAGGGATATAGGGTGCAGACAGGGAGGGATATAGGGTGCTGACAGGGAGGGATATAGGGTGTTGACAGGGATATAGGGTGTAGACATGGAGAGAAGGATATAGGGTGCAGACAGGGATATAGGGTGTAGACAGGGAGGGATGTAGGGTGCAGACAGGGTGTAGACATGGAGAGAAGGATATAGGGTGCAGACAGGGATATAGGGTGTAGACAGGGAGGGATGTAGGGTGCAGACAGGGAGGGATATAGGGTGCAGACAGGGAGGGATATAGGGTGCAGACAGGGAGGGATATAGGGTGCTGACTTGGAGGGATATAGGGTGCAGACAGGGAGGGATATAGGGTGCAGACAGGGTGGGATATAGGGTGCTGATGGGGTGGGATATAGGGTGCAGACAGGGAGGGATATAGGGTGCAGACAGGGAGGGATATAGGGTGCAGACAGGGTGGGATATAGGGTGCTGATGGGGTGGGATATAGGGTGCAGACAGGGAGGGATATAGGGTGTTGACAGGGATATAGGGTGTAGACATGGAGAGAAGGATATAGGGTGCAGACAGGGATATAGGGTGCAGACAGGGAGGGATATAGGGTGCAGACAGGGAGGGATATAGGGTGCAGACAGGGTGGGATATAGGGTGCTGACTTGGAGGGATATAGGGTGCAGACAGGGAGGAATATAGGGTGCAGACAGGGTGGGATATAGGGTGCTGATGGGGTGGGATATAGGGTGCAGACAGGGAGGAATATAGGGTGCAGACAGGGTGGGATATAGGGTGCTGATGGGGTGGGATATAGGGTGCAGACAGGGAGGGATATAGGGTGCAGACAGGGAGGGATATAGGGTGCTGACTTGGAGGGATATAGGGTGCAGCAAGGAAGGATATAGGGTGCTGACATGGTGGGATATAGGGTGCTGACAGGGAGGGATATAGGGTGCAGACGTAGAGGGATGTAGGGTGCTGACAGGGAGGGATATAGGGTGCTGACAGGGAGGGATATAGGGTGCAGACAGGGAGGGATATAGGGTGCTGACAGGGAGGGAGGGATATAGGGTGCAGACAGGGAGGGAGGGATATTAGGTGCATATTACAGGGAGGGAGGGATATAGGTTGTTGTGATGCTGACAGCTAGTCACGTGAAGCGCCAGTAACTGTAAGACTAGAGTTGTGTGGATTGTCAACAGATACAGCCACACGAAGCGCCAGTTACCACAGTGTCTGATCATCGGAGCGAGGAAGGCGGGGACACGGGCATTGCTCTATTTCCTGAACCGTCACTCCCAGATCCAGACAGCTGGACGGGAGATCCATTTCTTCGACAAGAACTTTCACCTGGGGCTGGATTGGTACCGCAGACAGATGCCCTTTTCTTTCAAGGTGTGTGCTTGTGTGTGCGCTCGTGCATGTGTGTGTGCATGAACACATGTGCAAGCATGCCTTTGTATGTGTGTGTGTGTTTGTGAGTGTGTGTGTGTGTGTGTGTATGAGTGCTTGCATGCACAAAACTGTTTGGAGTCAGAATCGCAGTGCAGAGCTACATTGCCGCAATATGAACCTGTTCAGAGCCAGAATTACTGTGTAGAGATATTTGTGGCAGTGTTAACTATGAAGTAAAGTGTGTGCGAGAATTTCTTGTGTGAAGTTGTTTTACATGATTATAACCTGTGCACTGAAGTTCAAACTATGCGATAGAGGAGTGTGCTGTTTATGAGACGTGATGATGGAGATGACACTGAGGACGGTCAGTGTGATGTACTGTGACAGTGATGATAATCACAGTGGTAATGATAATGATGACAGTGATAATGATGATGTTGATGATGATGATGACAGGACCAGGTGAGGATGCAAAAGACTCCAGCCTGCTTTGTGGAGGCTGTGGTGCCAGAAGATGTGTCATGATGATAATGACGATGATGATGTTGATGACGATGATGATGATAATATTGGTGATGATGATGATGATGACATGTGACAGGACCAGGTGAGGATGCAAAAGATTCCAGCCTGCTTTGTGGAGGCTGTGGTGCCAGATGTTTCATGATGACAATGATGATCATGATGATGTTGATGATGATCATGATGATAATATTGGCGATGATGATGATGATGACATGTGACAGGACCAGGTGAGGATGCAAAAGACTCCAGCCTGCTTTGTGGAGGCTGTGGTGCCAGAAGATGTGTCATGATGATAATGACGATGATGATGTTGATGATGATGATGATAATAATAATAATATTGATGATGATGATGATGATGATGACATGTGACAGGACCAGGTGAGGATGCAAAAGATTCCAGCCTGCTTTGTGGAGGCTGTGGTGCCAGAAGATGTGTCATGATGATAATGACGATGATGATGTTGATGATGATGATGATGATAATAATATTGTTGATGATGATGATGATGATGACATGTGACAGGACCAGGTGAGGATGCAAAAGATTCCAGCCTGCTTTGTGGAGGCTGTGGTGCCAGAAGATGTGTCATGATGATAATGACGATGATGATGATGATCATGATGATGGCAATAGGACCAAGTGACAATGGAAAAGACCCCAGCCTACTTTGTGGAGGCGGAATGCCAGAACATGTGTCACGATGATAATGGCGATGATGATGATGGTCATGATGATATTGATGATGATGATGACGACAGGACCAAGTGACAATGGAGAAGACCCCAGCCTACTTTGTGGAGGCGGAGGTGCCAAAGCGTGTGCACAGCATGAACCACTCCATGAAGCTTCTGCTTATCCTCCGTGACCCTATAGACAGAACCATGTCTGATTACCTGCAGATCATGGACAACAAGGTGTGTGTGTGTGTGTGTTTGTGTGTGTGTGCGTGTGTGTGCATGTGCGTGTGTGTGTGTGTATGAGTATGAGTAACCCTATAGACAGAACCATGTCTGATAACCTGCTGGTAATGAACAAGGTGTGTGTGTTGTGTGTGTCTGTGTGTGTGCCAGTGTATGATTTTGCCAGTGTGTGTGTGTGCCAGTATGTGTGTTGGTGTGTGTGTGTGTGTGTGTGTGTGTGTGTGTGTGTGTGTGTGCCAGTTTGTGTGTTGTTTGTGTCTGTGTTGTTTGTACGTGTGTGTGTGTGTTGTGTGTGTGTTAGATTGCCCATAGACAGAACCATGTCTGATTATCTGCAGATCATGGAAAACAAGGTGTGTGTTTGTGTGCTTGTATGTGCGAGTGACCCAACACGGCGCTGAAAAGCACCATACAATATGTCGCCTACAGGTGAGCCTCAGTGTGTGTGTGTGCGTGTTTGAGTGACCCAACACAGCATGGTCAGGCACCGCATGAAAACAGCAACTACGTCCTCTTACAGGTGAAGCGCCACAAGCCACAGGTAGCCTTTGAGAAGCTGGTGCTGGACCAGGAGACGTATGAGATCAACCGGTCCTACTCCGCCATCCGACGGTCCATCTACGTGCGCCACCTGCAACGCTGGCTGGAGTTCTTTCCCCTGTCACAGATCCACCTGGTGGACGGGGAAAACCTGGTTGCTCACCCCTGGCAGGAGCTGGCCAAGGTCAGTGTGACATTCTCTTTCCTTCCACTTTTTTTTGTTTTTTTTTTAATGTAATTTTTTTTCTATTAGAGGCAGAGATGGGGTCTGTGATGTGACAGCTAATCAGAAAGTGACTGTCCCTCGATCCATGAACTGTGTTGGTGATCAATGAAACAAGGTGTGGCATGATGCACACACACAGCACTGGTTGATTCACATGGGGCATGACACACACACACAGCACTGGTTGATTCACATGGGGCATGATGCACACACACAGCACTGGTTGAATCACATGGGGCATGATGCACTCACACAGCACTGGTTGATTCACATGGGGCATGATGCACACACACAGCACTGGTTGAATCACATGGGGCATGATGCACACACACAGCACTGGTTGAATCACATGGGGCATGATGCACACACACAGCACTGGTTGATTCACATGGGGCATGATGCACACACACAGCACTGGTTGAATCACATGGGGCATGATGCACTCACACAGCACTGGTTGAATCACATGGGTCATGATGCACGCACACACACACACAGCATGGGTTGATTCACATGGGGCATGATGTACACACACAGCATGGGTTGATTCACATGGGGCATGATGCACACACACAGCACTGGTTGATTCACATGGGGCATGATGTACACACACAGCATGGGTTGATTCACATGGGGCATGATGTACACACACAGCACTGGATGATTCACATGGGGCATGATGCACACACACACAGCATGGGTTGATTCACATGGGGCATGATGCACACACACAGCACTGGATGATTCACATGGGGCATGATGCACACACACACAGCATGGGTTGATTCACATGGGGCATGATGCACACACACAGCATGGGTTGAATCACATGGGGCATGATGCACACACACAGCACTGGTTGATTCACATGGGGCATGATGCACACACACACACACAGCATGGGTTGATTCACATGGGGCATGATGCACACACACAGCATGGGTTGATTCACATGGGGCATGATGCACACACACACACACAGCATGGGTTGATTCACATGGGGCATGATGCACACACACAGCGTGGGTTGATTCACATGGGGCATGATGCACACACACAGCACTGGTTGATTCACATGGGGCATGATGCACACACACACAGCACTGGTTGATTCACATGGGGCATGATGCACACACACACAGCATGGGTTGATTCACATCTCGGTCAACGCCGGATTACGAATGGGAACACGTGGACACAGGCTAGAAAGGGTCAGAACTGGAGAAGTGTCACATGTCAGCATGGCTGTTGGAGCAAGGGATTTTGTATTTTGTATTTCTTTTTATCACAACAGATTTCTCTGTGTGAAATTCGGGCTGCTCTCCCCAGGGAGAGCGTGTCGCTATACTACAGCGCCACCCATTTTTTTGTATTTTTCCTGCGTGCAGTTTTATTTGTTTTTTCTATTGACGTGGATTTTTCTACAGAATTTTCCCAGGAACAACCCTTTTGTTGCCGTGGGTTCTTTTACATGCGCTAAGTGCGTGCTGCACACGGGACCTCGGTTTATCGTCTCATCTGAATGACTAGCGTCCAGACCACGACTCCAGGTCTAGTGGAGGGGGAGAAAATATCGGCGGCTGAGCCGTGATTCGAACCAGCGTGCTCAGATTCTCTCGCTTCCTAGGCGGACGCGTTACCTCTAGGCCATCACTCCATTAGGCATTATGTATTAGGATATAACAACGGCTTGCGAAATTGGCTCAGGTCTTTTGGCAGTAGTCTTCCTTGGCTTTCTGGACTAATGTTGCACAGCACGGTGACAGGTAGACAGTAGTCTGCATTGGCTTTCTGGACTGTTGTTGCACAGGATTGTGAGAGGCAGTAGTCTCCCTTGGCTCTGTGGACTGTAGTCGATTGTTATGGTCACAGCACATTCAGTAAATGTAATTTTAGGAAGTGTTGGAGGTGTGGTGGGGAATCTTTTTCCCATCATTAGCCCATCAGATGCCAGAGGTAGGATTTGAACCCAGGACTGGAAGTAGCATTCTTGCAGTCTTGTAAGCTGTGAAGTTTTGTAATCATTTCCGTGTCAGTTTATTTTGTCTGTGGTCTGGAGGTATTGTCCGAAGTGCATCAGGTTTAGGGGTGAGAAGGACAGAACTCTGGATTCACAAATTCAGCATCCACCATGCTGTCAGTGTTCTCGTGTCTTGTCCACACACACATGCACTTGCATGCACATACACACACACACTCTCTTGCTGTGTGAGATGTATCACAGTTTCGGGAGGTGTCAAGAGTGTGCAGTCTTCTTCTTCTTCTGCATTCACTCGTATGCACACGAGTGGGCTCTTATGTGTATGACTGTTTTTACCCCACCATGTAGGCAGCCATACTCCGTTTTCAGGGGTGTGCATGCTGGGTATGTTCTTGTTTCCATAACCCACCGAACGCTGACATGGATTACAGGATTTTTAACGTGCATATTTGATCTTCTGCTTGCATATACACACGAAGGGGGTTCAGGCACTAGCAGGTTTGCACGCACATATGTTTGGAGATGGTAAAAATCTCCACCCTTTATCCACCAGGCGCCGTCACCGTGATTCAAACCCGGGACCCTCAGATTGACAGTCCAACGCTTTAACCACTCGGCTATTGTGCCTGTCGAGTGTGCAGTCTGATCTGTACACTTTAAACCACATCTGCTTTTTAAAAAAGGAAATGAGCAGATGCCTGACCCATGCACAGAGCCAGCAGATGCCTGACCTATCCACAGACTCAATGCATCGGTCAGGTGTTGACCTTGCTGTGTACTATGTGATGTACTATGTTGTGCGCTGCACTATGAATGACATGGTGTGCTGTGTGTTGCACTTTGAATAACATGGTTTGCTGTGTGCTGCACTATGAATTACATGGTGTGCTGTGTGGTGCTCTATGAATTACATGGTGTGCTGTGTGGTGCTCTATGAATTACATGGTGTGCTGCTGTTCAGTGCACCATCAGTGTGCTGTACCGTCTGGTTAAAGCCTGAACCGGACTATAAATGGCGGGCGATTTGAATCAAGCCAGTTTCTCACCAGAGTCTGACACTGTGACGTCGGTGAAGGTTTATTCAAAATAAAAGCCTAATAAAGCTACGGTTTGGCTTCATTTATGGCAGAGAGCGAGATTTGCCTAGCAGCTTCCAATCTAGACCTGAATTGACTTTGGAAAGTACAAAATGTGTCAGCTACACGTAATACAAAATTTGAATGCAGAGAAAAGGGGCGGAGCTAGAACCGAAACCTTGCTCTCGGGAGTTAAGACTTTAACAAGGTGATGTAGTATGTGCTGTTGAATGTGCTGCACTGCATGGAACGCTGTGTGATGTACTTTGTGATTTACTTTGTGGTGAACCAGGTGGAGAGTTTTCTTGGCCTGGAGCACCAGATCACCAGAGACCATTTCACTTTCAACACCACTCGCGGTTTCTACTGCTTCCGTACCGCTGACGTCGACATTGATAGCTGCCTGTCGAAGGACAAAGGTCGCTCGCACCCCAGCATCGACCCGTACGTGCTGAAGAAGCTTATCGAGTTCTTCACGCCTTTCAACCACAAACTGTTCAACCTCATTGGCCGACGGTTTCACTGGCAACACTGGACGTGAGGGAGTGCCATATTCTGTTTTGTGTGGATTCAGACAGTGTGTTTGTTTGTCACACTGGGCATCAAGAGGTGAGTGGAATCACAGCACAGCGTGTTGTGTTTGTTACCAGGGCATCAACATGTGTATCAATATGTGTATCAATGTGCGTGTCGTAGACCACGGTGCATAATATGGGTCAGTGAAGTGGGTCAAGTCTCTGACATAAAAGTCAAGGTTAATGACATTTTACTCACACTGCCTGCTCACATCAATCCTCCCTCCTTGTGACAGTGCTGTGTGATAGTGCTGTGAGCTGTGTGACAGTGCTGTGACTGAGCTGTGAACTGTGTGACAGTGCTGTGTGATAGTGCTGTGAGCTGTGTGACAGTACTGTGAGCTGTGTGACAGTGCTGTGCTGTGAGCTGTGTGACTGAGCTGTGCTGTGTGACAGTGCAGTATGACAGTGCTGTAACCTGTGTGACAGAGCTGTGTGACAGAGCTGTGTGACAGTGCAGAATAACAGTGCTGTGAGCTGTGTGACGGTGCTGTGGGCTATGAGACTGCTGTGAGTTGTGTAACAGTGCTGTTTTCAATATTCTGAACTCAGGTCATATATATTAATGCATTATGCTGTTCACTAGTTCTTTTACACTCTGCATTCTGTTTTATATTGGTTTATTTCACAGTCTGCATTCTGTTGTTTATTGGTTTATTTCACAGTCTGCATTCTGTTGTTTATTGGTGTATTTCACAGTCCGCATTGTTTTATAGTGGTTTATTTCACAGTCTGCATTCTGTTTTATAGTGGTTTATTTCACAGTCTGCATTCTGTTGTTTATTGGTTTATTTCACAGTCTGCATTCTGTTGTTTATTGGTGTATTTCACAGTCCGCATTGTTTTATAGTGGTTTATTTCACAGTCTGCATTCTGTTTTATAGTGGTTTATTTCACAGTCTGCATTGTTTTATAGTGGTTTATTTCACAGTCTGCATTCTGTTGTTTATTGGTGTATTTCACAGTCAGCATTCTGTTTATTAGTTTATTTTACAGTCCATATTGTTTTATAGTGGTTTATTTCACAGTCTGGCATTCTGTTTTATAGTGGTTTATTTCACAGTCTGCATTCTGTTGTTTATTGGTGTATTTCACAGTCAGCATTCTGTTTATTCGTTTATTTTACAGTCCATATTGTTTTATAGTGGTTTATTTCACAGTCTGCATTCAGTTTTATAGTGGTTTATTTCACAGTCTGCATTCAGTTTTATAGTGGTTTATTTCACAGTCTGCATTCTGTTTTATAGTGGTTGATTTCACAGTCTGCATTCTGTTTTATAGTGGTTTATTTCACAGTCCGCATTGTTTTATAGTGGTTTATTTCAGTCTGCATTCTGTTTTATAGTGGTTCATTTCACACTCTGCATTCTGTTTTATAGTGGTTCATTTCACACTCTGCATTCTGTTTTATAGTGGTTCATTTCACAGTCACTTTTGGTAGGGCTGATTATTCAGCCGTGTTTTACACTGCCGGAAAGAATGATTGCGAACAGGTGCAATGACCAACTACTCTCAATGTTGCGATAACAACATTCACAGTATTTTTCACCACATCATTTTGGTTTTTGTGGCTGGTCTCTGTAGGTGTATGGACCTTGGGATGGGGAACCACAGTGGAGGTGTGGCAGTACGTTGTGTCAGTGTGGGTTTGTCACTCCATGTGTCACAGCCAAACTGGTCATGGTCATGGCATGAAATAATGGAGTCATTGCCCTGACAATCAGTTTTCTTCTTGTGTCTTGTCATGAAATAATGTCACCTTTGTCCGATGACTCTTTGCTCATGTCATGAAATGGCCTTGATTACCAAACCTTTCAGTTTACCTTCAGTAGTGAATTGTTCACATGAGATGATGTTACTGTTGGGTGTATAGCCGGTTGCATCATTAGGTGTCACATCATGAAATAATGTCACCATAGGTGTATTGGCATTACGTTCCTTATGAACTGTCACATCATGAAATAATGTCACTATGCTGTGTACACTGACCACAGTATTCACACACACACAGATGGACAAGACAGGCGGGTCAGCAGAGGCAGGTTAGAGACTGAGACCGACTGATCAGCCATATGTATAGTGTGCCATCTCCCCCACCTTGACACAGAGGATAGAGACAGAGACTGAGACAGACTGATCAGCCATATCTATAGTGTGCCACATCTCCCTCCTTGACAGATGGGGATAGAGACAGAGACCGACTGATCAGCCATATGTATAGTGTGCCACATCTCCCTCCTTGACATATGGGGAGAGAGAGAGAGAGAGAGAGAGAGAGAGAGAGAGAGAGAGAGAGAGAGAGAGAGAGAGAGACTGATCAGCCATATGTATAGTGTGCCACATCTCCCTCCTTGACAGATGGGGATAGAGAGAGAGAGAGAGAGAGAGACTGACTGATCAGCCATATGTATAGTGTGCCACATCTCCCTCCTTGACACATGGGAATAGAGAGAGACTGATCAGCCATATGTATAGTGTGCCACATCTCCCTCCTTGACAGATGGGATAGAGACAGACTGATCAGCTATATGTATAGTGTGCCACATCTCCCTCCTTGACAGTTGGGGGATAGAGACACTGATCAGCCATATGTATAGTGTGCCACATCTCCCTCCTTGACAAATGGGGATAGAGACAGACTGATCAGCTGTATATAATGTGCCATCTCTTCCTATTTGACACAGGGGGTAGAGAGAGACTGAGACCGACTGATCAGCCATATGTATAGTGTGCCATCTCTTTCCTTCTCCTTCAACTCTGAACAGTCATTGGGATGGCACACATAAGAACTGTCCACTAGATTTCTCCATGTCTGTCTCAAGTGTGTCAAGAGCCTGGGTGTCTGCAAATGGTATAGTGTGCCATGGTTCTATTTAGACACATATTGCAGTTGAACATAAGCAGTGTTTATCAGTCTTTTATACAGTGTGCCATAAGCGTTTTGATTTTATTCAGACATTGCAGTTGTGCAGAGGTCGTCATGTATCTGTCATGTTCACCAATCCTATGGTGTGCAGAGGTCGTCATGTATCTGTCATGTTCACCAATCCTATGGTGTGCAGAGGTCATCATGTATCTGTCATGTTCACCAATCCTATGGTGTGCAGAGGTCATCATGTATCTGTCATGTTCACCAATCCTATGGTGTGCAGAGGTCGTCATGTATCTGTCATGTTCACCAATCCTATGGTGTGCAGAGGTCATCATGTATCTGTCATGTTCACCAATCCTATGGTGTGCAGAGGTCATCATGTATCTGTCATGTTCACCAATCCTATGGTGTGCAGAGGTCATCATGTATCTGTCTTGTTCACCAATCCTATGGTGCGCAGAGGTCATCATGTATCTGTCATGTTCACCAATCCTATGGTGTGCAGAGGTCATCATGTTCACCAGTTGTATGTGTAAAGGTTGTCATATATCTCGAATGTTCCCCAGTCCAGTGGAGTGATGGCCCAGAGGTAACACGTCCGCCTAGGAAGCGAATCTGAGCGCACTGGTTTGAGTCACGGCTCAGCCGCCGATATTTTCTCCCCCTCCATAGACCTTGAGTGGTGGGCTGGACGCTAGTCATTCGGATGAGACGATAAACCGGTCCTGTGTGCAGCACGTAAAAGAACCCACGGCAACAAAAGGGTTGTTCCTGGCAAAATTCTGTAGAAAAACAAAAAACTTGCATGCAGGAAAAAAATACAAAAAAAAGGGTGGCGCTGTAGTGTAGCGATGCGCTCTCCCTGGGGAGAGCAGCCCAAATTTCATACAGAGAAATCTGTTGTGGTAAAAAGAAATACAAATACAAATAGATTTTGCCACCTCCACCAATCCTACAATGGGTAGAGGTTGTCATTGTATCCATCATGTTCACCAACTGTATGGTGTGTACAGGTCTTCATGATGGTTCACCAGTCCTGTGTGTAAACATTGCCATGTATCTGTCATCCCAGCCTTTTGGAAAATATGTGCAAGAAATTTCCTCTGTTCTGTTGCTCTTTATTTTTGCCTTTTTTTTTTTTTTTTTCTCTCCATCTTTGTTGTCTCATTTTTCTGCCATGCCAGTCCTCTCTTTTTTTCAAGCAAGCCTTGAAACATTTTTTCTTCTTTTCTACAGTCTATGATCTCTTTTCCGGAGTCTTTAATGCACTCTATGTGCCGTTTTGCTCTGGTGATTAGGTAGTGAGATTTGGGAGGGGTACTAGCCGTCCTGTTTGCAGTATTATTTGCATATATTGCATTTTTTTTGGCTTTGAAGGGTTTTTTTTTTTTTTGTAGCTTTCCCCCCCCCCATTTTGCTGTTGTAGTTGCTGCTGCTGCTGTTTATGCTGGGTTTTTTTTTTTGTAATCTGGGGATGATAAATTGAGCAGAAGGGCTGACATCCTCAGCACAGCCTAGCCTTATTTGCCCCAAGGAGCTAAATGGTTAAAACAATGTGTCATTAACTGTGTTCTGTAGTTACATCTTAATGTTTTTAACAAGTATTATGTGTAACAATTATGTGTTTGGTGCGATGGTTGGGCAGTCCTGGTATGGCCCTGTGTGGTCGGCTGGATTATAAACAATGATAATAATGTATATGTCATGTGTTCACCAATCATATGATGTGTAGACGTTGTCATGTATCTCTCATTCACCAATCATATGGTCTAACTGTAGAAGTTGTCATGTTACCCAGTCCTGTGTGTATCTGTCATGTTCCCCAACTCTATATGTAGGGTTTGTCATGTTCACATATCCTGTGTAGAGTTCATGATACATATAACTGGGAAGTTTTCTGCACTCTTCAGTCCTGTCCCCATGGTCTTTGGCTTGGTGCTCTATAGATCTCTGACAAACCAGGGTTTTGTGTGGGCTTATTGTTGTAGACTCATTATCAATGCAGGAGAACCCTGGGATTTGTGTGGGCTCATCATTGGAGGAGAACGATGGGATTTGTGTACACTCATTATCCAAGCAGGAGAACTCTGGGATTTGTGCTGGCTCATTATCCATTTAGGATAACCTAGAGGTTTGCGTAGGCTGAATAACGTCTGCTCACTTTGATAATTGCACAGGTTAATGGTGCGTTCTGTATGACCACACATCTATTGTCCTAGTCTGTTCTGTGTGACCACATCTGTTGTCCTGGTCTGTTCAGTGTGACCACACATCTGTTGTCCTGGTCTGTTCAGTGTGACCACACATCTACAGTCCTTGTCTGTTCTTGTGACCACACATCTATTGTCCTAGTCTGTTCTGTGTGACCACATCTGTTGTCCTAGTCTGTTCCGTGTGACCACACATCTGTTGTCCTGGTCTGTTCAGTGTGACCACATCTATTGTCCTAGTATGTTCCGTATGACCACACATCTATTGTCCTTGTCATGTTCAGTGTGACCACACATCTGTTGTCCTGGTCATGTTCAGTGTGACCACACATCTGTTGTCCTGGTCTGTTCAGTGTGATCACACATCTATTGTCCTGGTCTGTTCTGTGTGACCACACATCTATTGTCCTGGTCTGTTCAGTGTGACCACACATCTGTTGTCCTGGTCTGTTCAGTGTGACCACACATCTGTTGTCCTGGTCTGTTCAGTGTGACCACACATCTGTTGTCCTGGTCTGTTCAGTGTGACCACACATCTACAGTCCTTGTCTGTTCTGTATGACCACACGTCTATTGTCCTGGTCTGTTCTGTGTGACCACATCTGTTGTCCTGGTCTGTTGTGTGTGACCACACATCTACAGTCCTTGTCTGTTCAGTGTGACCACACATCTGTTGTCCTGGTCTGTTCTGTGTGACCACATCTATTGTCCTGGTCTGTTCAGTGTGACCACACATCTGTTGTCCTAGTCTGTTCTGTATGACCACATCTATTGTCCTGGTCTGTTCTGTATGACCACACGTCTATTGTCCTGGTCATGTTCAGTGTGATCACACATCTATTGTCCTGGTCTGTTCAGTGTGATCACACATCTATTGTCCTGGTCTGTTCTGTGTGACCACATCTACAGTCCTTGTCTGTTCTTGTGACCACACATTTACTGTTCAGGTCTCTTCTCTGTGATCACAAACTGTTGTCCTAGTCCATTATGTGTGACCACACAGCTGTTGTTCTGGTCTAATCTATGTGACCACACACCTATTGTCCTTATGTGTTCTTTTATAAATATTGTCCACAATTATTTCGCAATGAAATCCTGACTATATCAGTATATGATGTATCTTCAAATTACACCCATCATATTGATGAGGTAAATGCTGCCCTCCAGGTCTGTTCTGTTGACCACACATCTATTGTCTTGATGTGTTCTGTACAGTTACAAACATTTTCGACACATTTCCTAAGGAAATAATGACTATGTTGAATATCTTCTAACTACACCCATTATATTGAGGTGTACGCTATCCTCTTGTTTATCCTTCATGCTTTGACTCACATGTCAACACATTGCATGTGCCTCTCTATGTGCGTGAGTGTGCATGATCACCGAGTTGAGCATGTATTCATACATTTTATATGTAATCACTTAGACTGTGTGCATGTGTTCACACTTTGTGTTTTTATGTAACTGGTCAGTGTGCATCCAGCGTGTATATACGCAATCATTCAGTGTGCATTTATTCATATTGTGTATTAATGTTACCACTCAGACTGCTTGTGTGTTCATGCGTCTTTGCTTTCTCAGTGACAGCAAGTATTTCAGGTAGTTGATAGGGCTGTGAACGTTACATGTTTACTTCCCTTTGTTCCAGGACTTTCGCCATTCTCACATCATCTTCCTTCAAAACATGTCTGGGGAACAGGGGAGGGGAGGGGGATTGCCAGTGGGATTGCCAGTGGGGAACACATGGGTAGAGTTTTCTGTAACGTCGGACTTAAAACATATTAACTTGACAACATGCATGTGTTGCATGAACAGGTGCTGGTGTGTTTCGATTGGATGGTTGTGGCCGGTCTCCACAGCTTCTGTGTCAGGAAGCTCCATATATCAGAGGGGGGACCACATTATGACCCATGTCATAACGATTTGTTCAGCAGTCCCTTGTGGGGCTGCTGGAGTGTTCAGGTCACTACTTTTTGTTCTGTCTGATGGTGTGATGATGTCACAATGTGATGTCATGGTGTGATGTCACAATGCGAAACCTTTTTGCTGGACAGTGTGTCTGCTTTCTGACCCAGTAAACAGTGAGGAAGGAGAAACTGTGTGTGTGGCTGCCAGTGTTTGTGTTCTATTTGTGGCCTGTCTTCTCTCCACAGGTCAATGATCATGGCTGGTCTGTCTTCTCACCACAGTGTTGGAACTGATGTTTGGTGCCATCATAGAAAAGGGGGGGGGGGGGGGTTGAAAAAGAAGTAAAACGTCTTGGCAGGGTGTGGTGTGAGGGTGTTGAAAATTCACACATGGGATTCTGGTAATTATCCAGTAAATGATAATAGACTTCAAACATCATCATCATGATGCAATATTTACAGAATAGATAATAAACACAATGTTCACACATTAATTGTTAATTTAGTGTCAAACTTTACCATGTTAAACTAGTGCAAACTAGGCATATCATTTTACTGTGTTGGTCAACAAGGTCTACACACACACACACACACACACACACAGTATAAGCTGGATCTTCTATGTTGGCCAATGAACCAGCAGACCTAGTTTGCACCAGTTTGACTTGGAAAGCATGTTAACAAAACGGAGTATATTAAAAACTCCAGATACCTAAAAATTCCTACCGTGCATTTAGGTCTTAAGCACAATACTTTTTTTCAAAATAAATCTCTGGAGACACATTTTTGCAGAAATGATAACGTTTCGGAAAATACTAGAAAATGTTCCAAACATGTATGAGAAGAGCAGAGGAGGCATCTGCTGCCCCGACTACCTGGGCTAGAATTTGATTTTAGTGGAGAGTGTCTTGCCCAAGCTGAGCACTGGGTGCTACATGTTAGGTTTTCAAACAAATAACGGACATTGTGTAACCAAAGCTCACAAGCAGAGTTTTAAGGAAAGGAGCTTGTGCTTACCTGTGTCAACAAACCTGACCAGCAGTGTTTTACTGAAAGAGAGAACCTTGTGCTCATTCCCGAGTTAATGTGCACCACCCTTCCACCTAACTTGTTCCTCACTCTCACCACCAGGATCAGCAACCCTTCCTTCCTTAACTCTCTCCATACGAACGGCGAAAGAGACGAAGTTAACAGCATTTCACCCCAATTACCATCATCAAAATATTACAAGCGGAAGGCTCTTACACTGAAGAGGTGAATGCTGACAAAGAATACCACAATTCTGACGACGGAAGCTAAAGGTTGGGTCATTCAGACACCCAGTGGACATCCGAGGGGTCTGTGTAGAGGAGAAGAGAGGACTGGCCGTACTGAGTGAGTTAAACTGTACTTTCCTGCCCTTCTCGTCAATGCCATTCTCACCTTGCTCATCCATGCCACTCTGCCCCCTCCCCGCACACACCCATACCCCCCCCCACCCCCACCCCCACACACACAGCCACATGCAGGCTCCACTCTGCACACCTCCCTCCCCTAACACCAACAGTGGTAGTGAGCTACACGTCAGGCTGTCAGCAGGCTATCCAGCAGAGGTGTCCCTGCCAGAAGCGATGGCTGGTCTCTGCAGCAAGCACATGTATGGCTTTTTCGACTCTGCTTTGCTGCTTAGTTCATCCTCTTATGCCCCCTTTCCCACTGTATAAACGTGTGCATTTATTCATAGACATCAAATTGATTGGTAGACCATACATATGCATGTTCTTCAGTGCATGCACACACACCCCTACACACACACACATACAGAGAAACAGATGATGTCAGAGGAAGAAAGTAGGACTGACATCATCACGTAGCACAATATGGTGGGACCAACGTCATCAAGTAGCACAAGGCGGTGGGAATGATGTCATCAGTCAGAGCAAGGTGGTGGTACTGACGTCATCACGGAGCACAAGATGGTGGTACTGACATCATCACGTAGCACAAGACGTTGGGACTGATGTCAGAGCACAGGATGGACTAGCGTCGTCACGGAGCACAACTGACATCAGTACGGAGCACAAGATGTTGGGACTGACGTCATCACAAAGCACAAGACTGTGGGACTGATGTCATCAAGGAGCACAGGATGATGTGACTGACGTCATCACAGAATACGGGATGGTAGGACTGACTCATCACAGAACACGGGATTGTAGGACTGACGTCATCAGAGCACAAGATGATGTGACTGGTGTCATCACTGAGAGCATATCATGGTAGGACTGAAGTCATCACTGATCACGTGGTGGTGGAACTGACGTCATCACTGAGAACATAAGATGTGGGACTGGTGTCGTCAATGAGAGCACAGAATTGTAGGACTCACACCACACACTCACTGATCACATGATGGTGGGACTGTTGTTATTACATGTACTGAGAGTACAGGATGCGGACCGACGTCGTCAGTGAGAGCACAAAATGGTGGGACTGACGTCAACACTGAAGACATGGGATCGTCGGACTGGCGTCATCACAGAGGACACAGGGTCCTAGAACTGACGTCATCACTGGGGGCGGGGGCGGGGGGGCACAGAATGGTGACAGGACTGACGTCATGCCTTATCCAGTGGTGAGCTACCTGACATCATCATTAGAACCAACACAGGGAAAAACAGCTGGGTGAAGAGATATATAACTGTATATATATTAGAGTAAAGACTGTTGTCTAGCAGTCATGGTCATTGTTCTGCACAGCATCGCTCAGCATCGCATCAGTGTCGTCTCCTGCAGTCATTCTGAACTAGCATCACATCAAGTCATTATCGTCACGTGCGTTTGGGTGAATGGGGCGACCAACAATGACCAGAGTATTAATTAACTCTCTCCATACGAACGGCGAAAGAGACGATGTTAACAGCGTTTCACCCCAATTACCACCATCAAAATATTACAAGCGGAAGGCTCTTACACTGAAGAGGTGAATGCTGACAAAGAATACCACAATTCTGACGACGGAAGCTAAAGGTTGGGTCATTCAGACACCCAGTGGACATCCGAGGGGTCTGTGTAGAGGAGAAGAGAGGACTGGCCGTACTGAGTGAGTTAAACACTATAAACACCTTGACGCGATTCTTAGATTGTTTGTGGTCTCGAAGTTTGTTGTTGTAACAACTGTTTATATAGAAGGACGAAACCCTTTGCTTGTAATAAATGACCTCACTGAAGGCGACGACGTCATCTTGTGGTCGGCAGAGCGGCTGCTGAGGGACGGTGTGATGTCACACGGCGTTCACACGCTGCTCGGAGGAGGGCGTGACGTCACGGCGGGCGCTGTCTCTGTTGGAGGTGCGGAGTGATCCCTGTAACTGTGACCTCTCTGACTGCTGGCTGCTGATGGTGCCCTGCACACACACACACACACACACACACACACACACACACACACATTTGCGTGCGCGCGCGCGCGTGCGCACACACACACACACACACACACACACAGCGAGCACACACACACACAGCGAGCACACACACACACACACACACACACAGAGCGAGCACACACACACATACATACACACACGCTCGCACGCACAACACTCACGCACACACACACACACACAAGCTTTAATTATCCTTTCACTCCTATTGGAGTATGGAGGACTATTATGAAATAGTAATTCCATGCCCAAAACAAACATTTCCAAATACACAAGAATGTCACATAAAAGTTGAGAAACACAAATATCTTTTAACCCCCAAAGATTACCCAGACAACATTTGCAAATTTAATGAACTTATTTGTTGCTAAAATTACTTTTCTTTTTGCCTCCCTGGAGCATATTACAAAAATTTTTAAACCGATTTCAGAGGCAAAATTTTTTAGGCTCACATCTTTTTCGCAATTGATCACACTTGGGGCATTCCATTATAAAAAAAAAAAAAAGGAACTCATCCCCATTCTCTCTCTCTCTCTCACGCACACACACACGCGCGCACACAGAACTTAATCTGTAACGCTTTCTCTCGCACGTCAACCCCTGCACACCAGTTCGAGATAAACACACTGTCCTTTACTCTCTTTCTTCTACTCATTGCTTTATCGTCTATTCAATGAAAGAGATACGCATTTCTTCATTCATATATCCATTCATTCAATCATTCACTCGCGCATTTCAGCATACAATAAACACACGCAGTATGGGTGAGGAGAGTGGGTCGGGGGTCGGAAGTGAGGAAGGGGGGTGTATTCAGAAAAAAAACCAACATCATCAACCGGCTTACACTGGCGTGGAAGGGCATTAAGTGGAGGGGTCTTTGAGGCAAACTACCAGTAAAGTAAGTCACAACAAACTACCCTGCGCAGAGTGGGGCAGAACTGATGCTACAAAAATTGCTGGGAATTATGCAGACAAACAAGCTTGGGCTGACTAACAGGGACACACGTCACTCACACACACACACACACACGCACACACACACACACACAGACAGCGAACAAGCTAAGGGTGTTTACACATGAGTGGACGGACATGCTGTGGTTGGATACCAGTGACAGACCTTTTTGTCACCGCCTTGTGGGAGAGGAGGAGGAGGAGGTGGAGGGTCGTCAGTTATAGGAGAGCACGTTTTATAACGAACAAACACGTACGATCATCATTATGCTTCACGTTGATATTCGTAAGTCATGGCATTGTTACACTTCTTAAATGCACTGGTCTACTGAATACATTGGCATCAGGTCAGATATAGAGACCCGAGACAGAGAGAGAGAGAGGGGGGGGGGGGGGGGGGAGAGAAAGAGAGAGAGAGAGAGAGAGAGTACAAAGAAGAGACGGACAGACAGACAGACAGAGAGGAAACAGACAGACAGATAGAGAGGAGACAGACAGACAAGACAGACACAGAGACAGACAGAGAAGAGACAGACAGACAGAAAGACAGACGGAGAGTGGGAAAGGAACGTACATACTGTCTAACAGGAGACAGAGAGACAGACATACATGCGCGCACACACAACACAACACAACACAACACAGACAAAACCAAACGGGGGCCGACTTACCGTCCTGACCAGCCGCGCCCACTGACAGCGGAGGGCAGCCAGGGCCGCGCGCTGGAAGCCCCTGTGGAGGAGCCCGTAGAGCAGGGGGTTGAGGGCCGAGTTGGCGTGCGCCAGCAGAAGGCTGAAGGGGTAGGTGGGCAGCAGCCAAGCCCAGGGCCGCGTCAGGAAGGTGAGGCACAGGCTGACCACACAGTGTGGCAGCCAGCACACCGCGAACAGCACCGACACCAGCACCATCACCAGCGCCAGCCGCCGACGCCTAACCACCTGATGTCGTCGTCATCGTCAGCGTCAGTTTTGATCATCATCATCATCATCAACATCATCATTACCATCGTTTCACTACCACCATCATCTTCAAAATCCTGGTCGTTGTCAATGTTGTATTCGTCATCGCCATAATCATCATCATCAGCAGCAGCAGATACCCCTAACATTACCCCCACACATCCTGTACAGTATCCCACATACCCCCGTATAGTACACACATACCCGTATATAGAACCCCATATAAACCCTATCTAGTATCCCACATACCCCCTGTTTAGCACCCACGTCAACCCTGTATAGAAGCCACTTTCTCCCTGTATAACACCCCACGCTCCTCAGTACAGTACCCACATAGCAATATACAGAACCCAAATACCCCTGTGTAGTACCCACATACCCCCCAGAATAGTACCCACATAACCGTATACAGTACCCAAATACCCCTGTAAAGTGCCAACATACACCCCGTGTTGTACCCACATACCCCCAGAATAGTACCCACATAACTGTCTACAGTACCCAAATACCCCTGAAAAGTACCCACATGCCCCCTGTATAGTACCCCACATACCCCATGTGTACTATCCGACATATCCCCATACCGTACCCCACATACACCCTGTAAAGTACCCAACATACTCCCCTCATAGTACGGGGCTAGAATTTAATTATAGTGGAGAGTGTCTTGCTCAAGTTACATCCCCATTCTCTCGGCCAAGAGGGTTTTTGGACAGCCGGCATTGGGACGTTTTCCAAAGGCCAACTAACCCCCAAGGCTGCATCACTAAGAACCGGTGCAATCTTGCGTCCTGGTTTGAGAGTCATGGTCCTCCACAAGAGACTAAGCTGTAAATGACTTCCATCTATAGCAGTGTTTTTTTTTATTCTGAAAGCGTTTCTTAATTATTTCTTTTTGAGGGTGGGGAGTGGGAGGGGGGACAGTGGGGTGGGCGGGAAGGGGAACGGTCGGTCCCTCCGTGGATATGTCCAGCTATTTCTATCTGACCATGGCTAAGGTTTTCAGATGTCATTAAAGCAGCTTAAAAAATCGATGACATTTAATTCACTAATGGCCGCCTGCTTTATGGGAGGGGAGGCATATCTGGGGAATGGGCAGAAAGGCTGAAGGGGGAAAAAAACTATCAAGGAAAATATAAGTGAAAATCAAGAAAGTGAGAGTAAAAGATACGGGTGTGGAGACAGACAGACAGAGAGAGACAGAGACAGAGACAGAGAGACAGGGAGAGAAAGAAGAGAGAGAGAGAGAGAGACGAGAGGGAGAGAGAGAGGGGGAGAAAGGAGAGACAGAGGGACAGACGAGAGACAGAGACAGAGAGACAGAGAAAGGAGAGAGAGAGACAGACAGAGACAGAGGGAGAAAGGAGAGAGAGACAGAGACAGAGAAAGGAGAGAGAGAGACGAGAGGGAGAGAGAGAGAGAGTGGGGGTGGGGGCGGGAAGAAAGGAGAGAGAAAGAGAAGGATTGGAAGGGGGTGAGAGAGAGAGTGGGGGGTAGGGGGGGGGGGAAGAAAGGAGAGAGAAAGAGAACGGGGTGGGAGAGAAACAAAAAGACAGACAAAGAAACAGACAGATTTTAAAAAGCAAAAAAACAAAAACAAACAACAACAAAAACCCGCCCAAAACATACAAACAGAGAGAGAGAGAGAGGTACATAATCACAGACCGACAGACAGACTGAAGAGAAAGATACAGACACACACACACACACAGACACACACACACACATAGACACACACACACTTTTTTTTCACTGATGGCTTGATGTAAAGAAGAAAAAAAAAAAGAAATGGAGACATATATATCGACGGACAGACAGAAAGACTGACAGAGAGACGTACGGACCGACAGAGGTACAGATCGACACAGAGGCAGAGAGGGGTTGGAAGGCGCCCTGTTGCCGTGACTAGAAACGAAAGACGGACAGACAGACAGACAGACCGACCGACCGACCGAACGATAGACATTCAGACAGCGGACAGACAGACAGATGGACGGAGAGAGAGAGAGAGAGAGAGAGAGAGACAGACAGACAGACAGACAGACAGACAGAGGTCAAAATTAAAAAAAAATTATAATTGTCAGGCCTCTGAGTCATAACAATGCGAGTGCACAATTTCACGAAAAACATCATGCATTGATATAAATATTCACAGAGACAGAGAAAGAGAGAGAGAGAGAGAGAGAGAGAGAGACGGACAGACAGACATACAGACAGAGCGATACGGAGAGATGCAGAGGGGAGGTAGGCTACAAAGACGGAAAAAGACACACAAAGGGACGAGAGGAAGGCTACCCTGTCGTTGTGGCCGGACACAGACGAGTTTGTCCTGGCCAGGGTCTGGTCCTCCGCCCACAACCTGGACCCGATGCGGGTGTAGAGAGCCACGGTCAGAGCCGCGGGCAGCACGTACACCGCGCCCACCAGCACGCTGTCGTACAGCTGCCGGCTGCCGGCGCTGGGCCACGCCTCCGTGCAGTACTGCACCGACACGTGCGGGAAGTCCGGGAAATCCCGGAAGTGAGGTGTGTGCGGCGGTAGGTCCGGCACGAGCACCGCGTTCACTGCCAGCTGTTGTTGTTGTTGCTGCTGCTGCTGCTGCATGGTCACCCCCAGGTCATGGTACTCCACCTGGGGTTGGGGACCGTTGTCTGTCATCATTGTGGTTGTGGTGGTGATGATGAATATGAATGAATGAATGAATGAATGAATGAATGATACGGATACTTACATAGCGCCTATCCTCGGTCGGAGACCAAGCTCTAAGCGCTTTACAAACTCGGGGTCATTTGCACAACAGGCTGTCTACCTGGGAAAAGCCGACTGATGGTTGCCATTGGGCGCTCATCATTCGTTTACTGTGTCGTTCAATCAGGTTTCAGTCACGCACACATACACACTCAGACAGACATATAACATTTCACGTGCATGACCGTTTTGTTTATTTACCCCGCCATGTAGCAGCCATACTCCGTTTTCGGGGGTGTGCATGCTGGGTATGTTCTTGTTTCCATAACCCATCGAACACTGACATGGAATGCGGGATCTTTAACGTGCATACACACACAAAGGGGGTTCAGGCACTAGCAGGTCTGCACATATGTTGACCTGGGAGGTAGGAAATATTTTTGCCTTTTACCCACCAGGCGCCGATACCGAGATTCGAACCCGGGACCCTCAGATTGAAAGTCCAATGCTTTAGCCACTCGGCTATTGTGAATATGATGGGTGCTCCCACACCTCCATACCCCCCACCCCCCATCCACTGTATGGACGAAGGGAAGAGGGATTACCCATCCACAGATAAACCCACACCAGCACCACACCCCACACCTTCCCTACGGACGAGGAGGAAAGGAAGCACCCACCCACAGACACACCCATCCCCACACCCAACACCCACTCTACGGACGAGGAGGAGGGGAAATATATACCCACCCACAGACACCCCAACTCCCAAAACCTACGGACGAGGAGGTGGTAAAGTACCCAATTCACAGACACACTCCCACACACCACACGTCCCCACATACCCTACGGACGAGGAAGAGGTGAAGTACCCACCTACAGACACCCCCAAAACCCCACCCCTACCCTACGGACGAGGAGGATGGGACACCCCCACACCCCACTCCTGACGAGGAGGGGACACACACACACCCCATCCCCACACCTGACGAGGAGGAGGAGACACACACACACCCCATCCCCACACCTGACGAAGAGGAGGGGACACCCCCCCCCATCCCCACACCTGACGAGGAGGAGGGGACACACACACCCCCCATCCCCACACCTGACGAAGAGGAGGGGACACCCCCCCATCCCCACACCTGACGAGGAGGAGGGGAAACCCCCCCCACACACACACCTGACGAGGAGGAGGGGACACACACACCCCATCCCCACACCTGACGAGGAGGAGGGGACACACACACCACCCATCCCCACACCTGACGAGGAGGAGGAGACACACACACACCCCCCATCCCCACACCTGACGAGGAGGACGGGACACACACCCCCCCCATCCCCACACCTGACGAGGAGGACGGGACACCCCCCCCCCCCCCCCCATCCCCACACCTGACGAGGAGGAGGGGACACACACACACCCCATCCCCGCACCTGACGAGGAGGAGGGGACACACACACACCCCATCCCCGCACCTGACGAGGAGGAGGGGACACACACACACCCCACCCCCACACCTGACGAGGAGGAGGGGACACCCCTACACCCCATCCCCACACCTGACGAGGAGGAGGGGACACACACACACCCCATCCCCGCACCTGACGAGGAGGAGGGGACACACACACCCCCCACCCCCACACCTGACGAGGAGGAGGGGACACCCCTACACCCCATCCCCACACCTGACGAGGAGGAGGGGACACACACACCCCACCCCCACACCTGACGAGGAGGAGGGGACACACACACCCCATCCCCACACCTGACGAGGAGGAGGAGACACACCCACACCCCACCCCCACACCTGACGAGGAGGAGGGGACACACCCACACCCCATCCCCACACCTGACGAGGAGGAGGAGACACACCCACACCCCACCCCCACACCTGACGAGGAGGAGGGGACACACCCACACCCCACCCCCACACCTGACGAGGAGGAGGAGACACACCCACACCCCATCCCCACACCTGACGAGGAGGAGGGGACACCCCCCCCCCCCCCATCCCCACACCTTACGAAGAGGAGGGGACACCCCCCCTCCATCCCCACACCTGACGAGGAGGAGGGGACACCCCCCCCACCCCCACACCTGACGAGGAGGAGGGGACACACACACACCCCATCCCCACACCTGACGAGGAGGAGGGGACACCCCCCCCCCCCATCCCCACACCTGACGAGGAGGAGGAGGGGACACACACACACACACCCATCCCCACCCCCACACATACCCCACGGACGAGGAGGAGGGGACGCACCCACCCACAGTCCCCCACATTCTACCCCCACCTTACAGACGAGGAGGGGGAAGTACCCACCCACACCCACACCCCCACCCACACACCTACCCTGCGAACGATGAGGAGAGGGAGGACGATGACGGCGGCCAGGAGCCAGGTCAGCACCACCAGATGGCGCACTCTCCGCACGGAGAAGACGTGGCGGTTCCTCATTGGCCGGAGGATGGCGACGTAACGGTCAGCGGCCATTAACACGATGGTCAGCACACTGGCCACGATGCTGATTCCTACATGCACGTCATACACGTCTTGTTTTTCCCTTCACTGTTAGCAACACGAGTTGACAACTTCAATAAAGTCAGTCCTCTTTTCTGTACCATAACATTTTCTTTGTAATTTAACTTGAGATGCAAAATTCCCCAAACTGTGCCCCCAACCCCTCCTTCACTAACACACTCCGGGTTTATAGACTCCTCTTTTCCTTTCCATTATGTTGCCCTTTGTTATTTCAATGTAAAATTATTCACCCAATGTCCTCGCATCTTTTGCTGTTCAAACACTGAAAACTTATACAGAGTCCACGTTTCTGTTCTATAATACTACCCTTTCTAAAAATCAATATAAAATTCTTCACACTTCAGGAAATCTTAGATTTGTTCTTACAATATGATGAGTTTAAAGCATATAATACGGATCTGGAAGCATACCCAGATTCAAACACTCCGTTGTCGGCCGCCGTTCTTTCTCTGTCTCTGGACTTTGGAATGAACTTCCTCTTTCGCTTCATCAGGTCTCCTCACTCAGCTCTTTCAAGTCTGGCCTTAAAACCCACCTCTTCCCAAGGTAGCCTCCCTCCCCTGCCTTTTCTTTGTCTTAAGTTTCTCAAGTTTAGAGTTATGCATGCGTGTGAATGACTGATGTGAAAGTGCTTTGATTTGTCTCTGCACACGATTCAGCGATATCTAAGTACTTATTATCATCATTATAATTATTATTATTATTCATATTGAAATAAGACTTGTCAAACGCAACCTGGAAAATCAAGAATACAATTTTGAGCCACAAGACAGCGATGAATTTCTAATATAGGACGATCGTTCAGTTTTCTGTTCTGGTATGATGAAAGCTGAATCTGCTTGGCGACTATCTGGGAGTAGGTCGCCTGTGTAAATCTTAAATGATCACAGTATTCATTCAGAAGGTGTAGCCGGACTTCCGTTGCCATAATATTTGGATTTTCGTTTCCCCAGAAATTGGCCTCGAATTCCCCCTCCATGAGAAGATCGGAGAAAGATTCCCTCACAGTGCATGATTTTCTTGTGTGGAAAGTTCACTGATGTAGTGGAGGCCTTATGTTTATCTGATTATGTTTTCAGTTTGTGGTGAAAGGACAATAATTATGTAGGAGTACTGTCGTATGAGATATGATAACAGTGTTTGATATAGACTTGCTTTCATTATTCAATATGGGCTTTCCAAATTAGTTTTGAAGTACGAAATAACCCTACACATTTAACCATATTTTTGTATTGAATTGTCTCTTTTTCAACTTTGAATGTTGGTAACTCTTCTAGGTTAGCACCATGTTAAAAAGCACTATGTGTGTTTTTTATCTGTTGATAATGTAAGACCATTATCGACAACACATCTATTCAATTTATCTATTTCTCTTTGGTATATTTTCTTTATGTAGTTTAAAACCCTTTTTGATGTATTTCATTTCATTGTTACGTTCTTCTACATACATAGTCATCTGCATATTGCACAAAGACTACGTCTCTTAATGTGTTGGGGTATGTCGTTCAACAAATATTAAACAGAACATGGGCAAAAACATAGCTTGGGGGTAACCTCATGCGAAGACCTGGGATATGAGAACGTATTCCCTATTCAAACTCGTACCTGTATACTTCTTTTACTTGGGATTTTGTTTTGCATATAATCAAGGAGACATCCTACTAAGCGAACAGATTTCAGTTTAAAAAGTAACTTTGCATGCCAAATCTGATCCAAGACTTTCTTTATATCAAAAAGAGTTGCCAGAAAATTTTTCCTTCAAGCGAATTGTTGTTTTACAAGTGTTGTTAGTATTGTGCACCAACTTCACCGAACACCCGCTTGACTGATTGGAATGATCTTATTTTTATGGCAATGGCATATCAACCTTCTCAAAATTATTCTTTTCATTAGTTTACCAGTATGTGACGTTAGTGCAACTGGCTTGCAACTGTTCTTATCTGTTTTGCATTTTCCTTGTTCATAAATTGGTATTGCAATAGACTGTTTCCATTGTGCTGGCTTTAAACCATCATTCGAGCATATTTGGAGAAAAAAGGTAAAATAAAAAATATAAAATTTAAAAAAAAAGAAAAAAAAAAAGAAGCTCAACAATAAAACAAAATTTTCTGGTAAATGTCTCAGCATATCAGTGGAGACTGCACCAAGTTCAATGTACGTTTTCTTGTTAAGGGGGGACAGCAGTGCGTCCTCAATCTTAATGAATGTGAGCGGAGCATTGATATTTGTATTTGTATTCCTTTTTATCACAACAGATTTCTCTGTGTGAAATTCGGGCTGCTCTCCCCAGGGAGAGCGCGTCGCTACACTATAGCGCCACCCATTTTTTTTTGTATTTTTTCCTGCGTGCAGTTTTATTTGTTTTTCCTGTCGAAGTGGATTTTTCTACAGAATTTTGCCAGGAACAACCCTTTTGTTGCCGTGGGTTCTTTTACGTGTGCTAAGTGCATGCTGCACACGGGACCTCGGTTTTTCGTCTCATCCGAATGACTAGCGTCCAGACCACCACTCAAGGTCTAGTAGAGGGGGAGAAAATATCGGCGGCTGAGCCGTGATTCGAACCAGCGCCCTCAGAATCTCTCGCTTCCTAAGCGGACGCGTTACCTCTAGGCCATCACTCTACTGACTGTTACCCTCTCCTACGGTTCTATGTTTTCTGTTTCTAGGTGACAGACCTTTCAAGTCCATAGACAATGAGAACATTTCTGCAAATGTTTCTGCCTTCTATGCATTGGACATATTCTTTTATCTTCTAGTTTAATTGGGCAAGATGGCAAACTTACACCTTCTTTCATTTCGTTGATTTTCCAGGAGGATTAATATTATCTTTTAGCTATTGCAATGACCATGCTGTGAGTGCGTGTGTGTGTGCCCGCGCGCGCGCGCGCGTGTGTGTGTACGTGTGTACGTGCGTGTGTGCGCGCGTGTGTTTGTGTGTGTGCGTGTGCGCACTGAGAAATTAGGAAAACATCAATGTGTGTAAAGTCTTTTCACTATATGTCATTTTCATTTTCCTTGATATGAAAAAGCAATTATTTGACTTTGACGTTTAAAGAGAATAAGAGAGGAGGAGAGAGAGAGAGAGAGAGAGAGAGAGAGAGAGAGAGAGAGAGAGAGATTTACAGTGGCTTTATTTCATCGATATTGGTATTATTATCTCTTTTGTATCACATGTATTCATAAATTACTGCTGAGTTCATCACTTTATTCAAGCAGAGGCACAAGAAAAGCGTGCATGCAAAGTGGTCAATGGATCGGATCCTTCGTCACAACGAAACAGTTCTACGAATTCAGCTCTTGTGAGAAGCGGTGACGTCCTGCAGGCGAACTACAAGAACCTCGCTGTTCGCCAATGCAGAACACGAGTGTATGATTTGGGGAGACGTCAAATACGCACCCGTCAGTGTTAGCAGACCATGGATGGAGCTGCGCCCTGGGCGGTGATCGATACAGTGTCGGGTGTGGCGGGACAGGTCAGTACGGGGAATGACAGTCCCTCCCACACTACGCAAATGTGACGTCCAACTCTGCTATGTCCTGGGGGAGGCTTTACAGTTCCGTCTATGATTATAACTGACCACCATGACAACCATGTCCGTCTGCGTGATTGCATCAGTGCATGCAGAGGCAATGTGTAATTGCTACTTTGACCACAGGATTGAAAAGAAAAAAAAAAAAGAAAAAAAAAGGAAAGAAAGAAGGGAAGGACTTAGGGACGAACAATAGTTGTTTCAGTTGTTCGAATTTTTTCTGTCCCCATTTTTTCTATTTCCTCCTTCATTCCATTCCTCGCCTTCATTTTGATGATCTTTTTTTTGTTGTTGCTGTTGTTGTTCCCGTTCTGGTTCTTGTTCTTCTATTATGCTGTTATGGATGTTGTTGTTGTTGATGATGATTTGTTGTGGATGTTGTAATGCTGTTGTTGATGATGGTAATAATAAAACGTTGATTTTATAATAAAAAAGAAAAAGAAAAAGGAAGGAAGGAAGAAAGAAGGAAAAAAAAGGTGAGAGCTGCAGTGCTCACCTTGCAGGTATCCGGTGACCTTACACATGAGTTCCCCGAACACCCACACCTGGTACAGGTACCGAACCGCTGTGATGGGGATACAGAACAAGCCCACTGCAACACACACACACACACACACACACACACATACACACACACCTGTCCATCAGTCAACATAACACCTGTACTGGATTAGTCATACTGTCCTTAATTAATCAGTCATCACACCTGTACCTTAATTAATCATACCTGTCTTTAATCAGTCATCACAATACCTGTTCATCACACATTCGCGACATCCTGTCCTTAATGAGTCATCACACCTGTCCTTAATCAATCATACCTATCTCTAATCAGTCATCACAATAAATGTGTATCACTCATTGCGACATCATGTCCTTAATCAGTCATCACACCTGTCCTTAATCAATCGTACCTGTCTTTAACCAGTCATCACAATACCTGTCAATCACTCATTGCGACATCCTGTCCTTCATCAGTCATGACAACACCTGTCCTTTAATCGGTCATCACGCCTGTGCTTAATCAATCATCAACACACCTGAACTTCATCAGTCATTACCACACCTGAACTTCATCAGTAATCACCGCACCTGTCCATCAGTCATCGCGCCTGTCCTTAATCAGTCATCAGAACGTATCTGTCCTTCATTTGCCATCACAACACCTGAACAGTCAGTCACCAACCAGTCTGAATCAGTCGCCTACCTGTCTGAAACAGTCGCCTTACTTTACCTTTAACGTCTATGCACAAGGTGGGCTGTTTTTACACGAAGAGTCTATGTATAAAAGATCAAGGTCTCATAAACTGCAAGCTTAGAAGAAAATTTAGAGTAAATGTCCAACTGGACTGTGAAGCAAATCTTCTTAAAGTTCAAACGATAACAAGAAACTGTCGACAAAATCTTTAAACGATCTTTCAAGAAAGCTGGGTACAAAAGGTTATGAAGCCTCGCATTCAAAAATGTATGAGAAATGGAAAGTTTTCCAACACAACAGCAGTTCAGAATCAGTTTCACAAGGAGGCATTACTGCGTTCGGACAAATCCATATACACTACACCACATCTGCTAGGCAGATGCCTGATAGCAGCGTGACCCGATGCGCTTGTCAGGCCTTCAGTGCATGCTTGTATATTTGTGCACCGATCAGAGTGGATTTTTTAACATAATTTTGCCACCAGAACAACGCTCTCGTTGCCATGGGTTCTTTTTCAGTGCGCCAAGTGCGTGCTGCACACGGGACCTCGGTTTATTGCATCATCGAGTGCATTAGCCGAATGGTTAAAGCGCTGGACTTTCAATCTGAGGGTCCTGGGTTCGAATCTCGGTGCACCTGGTGGGTAAAGGGTGGAGATTTTCCGATCTCCCAGGTCAACATATGTGCAGACCTGCTAGTGCCTGAACCCCGTTCGTGTGCATGCGCACGCAGAAGATCAAATACGCACGTTAAAGATCCTGTAATCCATGTTAGCGTTCGGTGGGTTATGGAAACAAGAATATACCCAGCATGCACACCCCCGAAAACGGAGTATGGCTGCCTACATGGCGGGGTAAATAAAAAAACAAAACACGGTCATACACGTAAAATGTTACATGTCTGTCTGAGTGTGTATGTGTGTGCGTCTGAAATCTGATTGAATGACACAGGAAACGAATGATGAGCACCCAGTGGCAGCCGTCAGTCGGCTCTACCCAGGTAGGCAGCCTGTGGTGCAAATGTCCCCGTGTATGTAAAGCGCTTAGAGCTTGGTCTCTGACCGAGGATAGGCGCTATATAAGTATCCACATCAATCAATCAACCAATCAACCAAAGGACTAAACGCTCGGTTTGATTTTCCAGTCAAACTTGGGAGAAAGGGCGAGAGTGGGATTCGAACCCACACGCTCAAGGACTCTCCAACGCAACAGCACGTGACGATTGGACTATATTTAGATACCAGTGTGAATGTTTACGATAATGTTTTACCCAAACCTAGGGTAGGCTCTCAAGGCCTGTAGCTTTTTTGACTGTAGCTTGATGAAGCCTTATGTACACGAAAGTATGTCTTCACAAGTGACTGAGAACGTTGATGTTTTTGACTTTTTTGCGTTCATTATCAGTTGTTTCGCTTGTCAGTTTAACGACTTCTCTTTTACGAAGTCCTTTAAGTAATTTCCTGAAATCGTATTTAGAATTTTTTTTTTTTTTTTCAAATTTCACCTTCATTTCACCCTCATTTGCCCAGTTTCCCCCAACCCTCCATTCATTCACATCTCCCACCCCTTCTAACCGATAATGCTCAAATGTATTCATAAATACTTTAACAAAATGTCTTCAATCACCGATATGTGTGACGGGGCATTAAAAAAAAAATCCTCCTCTTCTCTCTCAAGGCCTGATCAGCGTGTTGGGTTCATACGAAAGTCAGGCATCTGCTCCTGTATTTTTAACAGCAATTGTGGTGTAATGAATATGGATCAGTCGGCACTCTTGACACCTCCTAGAAACAGAAACCGAAATCAGTTGATCAGGTTCATTTCATCTGAATCTGTAAACTAACGTAGCGCTTTTAACGCGAGCTCCCGACCTGTTCTTTGAGGCTGACGCATCTTCCAGAAGAACTGGTTTACTATTCATCATGCTATCACAACGGAGTCCAGGATGAGGAGAGAAGTGGGGGAGCGGGGGGGGGAATAAGGAGGAATTGCATGATGCATTATGGGTAAAGCTCCCAGTCTCTATGGCCCGAACTCGGATCATGTAAAGGGGTTCAAGGCGGGGATCACCCTGGAATCTTGTGAAATGGAGAATGGAGAATGAAAAAGGCCGAGCTTGGGGACAGCGAATCTGATTGGGTATAGAGTGTGCGCGTGCAGACGGGGAGGAGGGGGGGGGGGATTGGATCACGTGACTCTTCCGGAGTCAACTGCCGGAGGATGTAACCGGAGTTCAGAATACATCAAGGATCCGTGGCCCTGCCTCCGCTTCCGGACAGACACGGACACCGTATCCTACCCTTCTTTCTGTGGGGGAGATGACACACATCTGAACACACACACACACACACACACACACACACACACACAGAGAGAGAGAGAGAGAGAGGAGAATGAGAGAGAGAGAGAGAGAGAAAGTGAGAGAGAGGGGGAGAGAGAGAGAGTGAGACAGAGAGAGAGAAAGAATGAGAGATGGAGAGAAAGTGAGAGACAGGAGACAGAGAGAGAGAGAGAGAGACAGAGAGAGAGAGAGAGAGAGAGAGAGAGACAGAGACAGAGAGAGAGAGAGCTGAACTGAACTGAACGCTGAACGACTTTAATGGCTCAGGCCATCATGACAACGGTAAAAAAAAAAATAACTGTTAGAGGAAAAACAATAAAAACGTATTCTTCAGGTAAGAAAAAAAGAGAGAGGCGGATTGGGGAAATGGGGGTCCGGGGGTGGGGGGGTATAAGCGTTTGGAAAATCTAGGCTTAAGAACACGATTTCTATGATGATAAAAAAAGAGAAAGAAAATGAATAAATAGATAAATAAATAAAAACCCCGGATGAAAACCAAATTGAAACTACACACACACACACACACACACACACACACACACACACACACACGTTGCCAGCAATTTCCCGAAAATAAGCATTTCTGTCCAGGCTCTGGAATCTTCACTCCACCCCTCTCCTCTTCCTCTTCCCCCACTCCCCGTTCGCCACTGACCCCCCCCCCCCCCCACCCCCACCCCCCTTCTCGAAGGAGCTGTCATTCAGCGCCTTCGGGTCTACCCCAGCCCAGCCACACTCTGGCGCATACAGAACTCTGCTGCCCGACTCGTCCTCAGAAAGAAAAGATCTGAGCACATCACTCCTCTTTTGCAGCATCTCCACTGGCTCCCTGTCTCACACAGAATAAAATACAAGATCAGCACTCTATGTTTACGCATACCCAGATTCAAACACTCGACTGTTGCCGCCGTTCTTTCTCTGTCTGTGGATCTTGTAATTGGAATGAACTTCCTCTTTCTCTTCGTCAGGTCTCCACACTCAACTGTTTCAAGTCTGGCCTTAAAACCCACCTCGTTCCAAAATAACCTCCCTTCCCTGCCTCTTCCTGTCTTCGTTTTATTTCCAGTTTTAGAGTTATGCATGCGTTTGAATGACTGGTGCGAAAGCGCTTTGATTTGTCTCTGCATAAGATTCAGCGCTATATAGATATAATAATAATTATTATTATTAAGGTGTTTGAGAAGAAGAAGAAAATTTGTCAGCAAAACTCTGTCGCCGGAGGTTACGTAATACCAACAAAGCTCTAAATATAAACTCTTCGACGAGAGTCAAGTATCGTTGCTGATCCCTTTATTTCACGCCGATCTCCATCCAAGGTTACAAGTTTGAAGAATTAAGTAAATAAGAACTTTGTCTACATTTAATCAGGTTGGTGGAGATGAAACTCCGGGGGGAGGGGGGAGGAGGGCAAGATCGATATTAGCGATCTACATTTATTCCGGTTGGTGGAGTCGAAACGGAGACAAGATCGATATTAGCGATCTGTGTGTTTTGTCCGCGTCCTGTTGTTTGCTGTTCCAACCGTTACAGGTGACACTCACAGAACTGTTTCATTCCAGGGGTATTCTGCAATAAAACGTGTACACTATATTGAACTAGTTAATAGAAGACTTCTTTTGGGGGTTAGTGAAAATTAATGAAACGGTGATGAAACAACAAAAAAGTACAAAGAGGAGATTTTTAAATTCATATATGTATAGAATAATTTTATTTTGAATATTAGTGCCTGTGTGTGTTTCAGCACAAGACACATGAACAGAATATCAAAATTTGCGTACACCACTGACGAACTGTTGCTGTTCTATTGATATTCAAAGTTCAAGAAGAAAAAAAAAGAGAAAAAAAAGGCGCGAGTGGTTACTATTGTTGTGAGCGGCAAATTAATCTCTATAGAATTTCGTTATCAGTCTTGCAAACTTGCAGCATTAGAGATGTCGGTTGAACTTTTAGTGACCTTTAATCAAGAAAATTTCATCAGGCAGGAGTTCAGCTTACGAACGAATGAGATTTCCGGCAACTTTTTGAGATAAGTTTCACACATCCAGTATTGTTCACCCCGTTTTATATCTGAATGTTTGATTACAAGTTCATGATCTTTTTTGAAAAAAATCTGCCTGTCTTTGGTGTGAGATTGTGAGAGGACGGAAGATTGGTGGGTCAGTGCAAAACTATCAGAACTGAAACAAAAAGTGTCACAGGAACATGTCACCCCTAGTGACACCCTTCCCCACCCCCTAGGTCTGTGGCTATTCATCAGACACAGATACCATCTTCTGTTGCGTTCGTGGGCTGTGCCTCCCATTCTCACTCGTATACACGAGTTGGCTTTTACGTGTATGACACATGGAGGGGTGTGTGTGTGTGGGGGAGGGGGGGGGGGTACATGCCGGGTATGTTCTTGTTTTCATAACCAACCGAACGGTAATGTGGATTACAGGATCTTTAAAGTGAGTATTTGATCTTCTGCATATATATATATATATATATATATGCACACACGAAGGGGATTCAGGCACTTGCAGGTCTGCACATCTGTTGACGTGACCTGAGAGAGGAAAAATCTCCACCTTTTACCCACCAGGCTCCGTGATCGGGACTGGAACCCGGGACTCACAGACTGATAGCGAAACGCTTTTACCACCCGGCTGTTGCGCCCTTCAGGCACAGGTACAGTATCTTAAGGCATCATCAAATCATCATCACTTCATCCCCCCTTACGTCTCCCCCCCCCCACCACTGGTGTGTGGCCAAGTCATCAGACACGGGTATCTGAAGGCATCATCAAACCATCATCACTTCAGCCCCCTACCTCTCCTCCACCCTGTCACTATCTAATTCCCTCACGAGCCCTGTACACGGTGTTGAAGCTGAGTAGGATGTCTATTACCTTTTCACACTCCACACATCACTGACTCTGTGGAGAGAAGCAGCAGAATAAGGGAAACGTGGCAGAAATGGTTTTGCTCAGTGATAGCAGACTGCGATACAACCCACACTGATCACATTTCTCACAGGTGGAAAAAAGATCGCTGTTACCTGATGAATCCATTCATCACACATCGTCTACCCCCTCCTCTTCTCCGGCCTCACTCCCTTCCAACCACCCCTCTCCCCTGCCCCCACCCCCACCCCCCGCCCGTCCCAGGCCCGAACCCCCAAGTCTCTCAGACTGTTTTCCAGGACGTTCAGTGCGGGCAGGTTGGCCGGCGTGAGTGAGATCTGGCCGTCACGTGTTCAGCTCGCGGGTTCTGTTTCAACAGCTGTTTTACATAGCAAGCTCCACACAACGCGCTGACACCTAGCTCACCGTGATTCACAAACCATCTCCCCTCGCCTCAATCCCACTGAGAGAAATATATGTCTATGCTCAATTCCTACCATCCCCTCCCGTCTTCAGTTCCCCTCCCTATCCTCTCCTCCATAGGAGATGTAAACGCCATCCCTACCCCTGAAACGGAAACAAAATTGTTGAACACCAACATGTCAGCTATCATTTTGACCATGAGTATTCTAAAACGTAATTCTGACTGGTTCCTGTATCAGTCATAACTCTGACTGTGACTGTTTCCTGTGTCAGTAATAACTCTGGTTTCTGTATCAGTAATAAGTGACTGGTTCGTGTGTCGGTCCTAACTCTGACTGTGACTGGTTCCTGTCAGCCATAACTGACTGGTTCCAGTATCAGTAATTACTGACAAGTTCCTGTGTCAGTCATAACTCTGGTTCCTGTATCAGTCATAACTGACTGGTTTCTGTGTCATTCATAATTCTGTGTCAGTAATAACTCTGACTGGTTCTCGTGTCAGTCGTGTCTCTGACTGGTTCCTGTGTAAATAATGCACCCGACTGGTTATTTCATCAGTAATTATTCCGACTGGTTCCTGTGTCAGTCAAAACATTGCCTGGTTTCCATGTCTTTCACAAGTCAGGAATTGCTGAGAGAACTGAAACGGGTTCGGGGTTAAGCTGTTTGCAGACATGACGGGGAGTGCGGGTTGGAGAGAGAGGCGGGGCGGGTGGGGCGGAGCGTTGTGTGATGGGCACAAAAGTAAAAAGCGGATTACGTGTCGACGATGGCTGAGCGAAAGGCTTTAGGGCAGGAGACGTCTGTCTGTTGCCACAGGCTGGCGCCACACTCCCATCCCTCCCGGTTAGCTTTGTGGGCAGCGGATTCCACTTTAGGGAGCAAAATAAACCCCCAGTAAGCGGGGAGATATCCCGGCAGTTAAATGGGCAGACAACCACCTGGCCTGAATGTTCAGCAACTAATCCCTCTTTGAATTGCGCATTAACCCTTGCCAGTCTGAACTTCTTCGCTGTTCATCTTGAAATGTATTTGTTATAGCCGGTGGTGATGTAATCTTTGATCGCAAAAAGCATTCCGGTTATATGAAAACACACTTAAAACAAACAAGTTAATACCGTGGTGTAATCCCTAGCCGAAAAAGGCTTCAATGCTGTTTGAAAATACGGGGTTTGGATGTGTTGAGACAAACCAGGTCAGGCGGGTTGCGAAAAGCGAGCTCTTCACCTGTAACCATTTTAACCCCTCATGTAACGCCCCGTATAATCTTTGTCATCCCTCATGTAAATCCACCTATAACTTTTGTGACCCCTCATGTAAACCCCCCTATAACTTTTGTAGCCTTCATGTAAACCCTCATGTAAACCCACCAATAACCTTTGTAACCCCCCATGTAAACCCTTTGTAACCCCTCTTGTAAACTCACCTAAATAGTTTGTAACCTCTCATGTAAACCCTCCTATAATCTTCGTAGCCCCTACTGTAAACCCACCTAAACCCTTTGTAACCCCTCATGTAAACCCACCTATAAGCTTTGTAACACCTCATGTAAACCCACCTATAAGCTTTGTAACACCTCATGTAAACCCACCTATAAGCTTTCTAACACTTCATGTAAACCCACCTATAAGCTTTGTAACACCTCATGTAAACCCTCCTGTACTCTTTGTAACCCCTCATGTAAACCCTCTGGTAAACTTTGTAATGCATCATGTAAACCCACCTATACAGACACAGACAGACAGTACACTGTGGACCATGGGACAGATAGACAGACAGACAGACAGACAGACAGTGCACTGTGCACCGTAAGACATACAGACAGACAGACAAACAGACAGCGCGCTGCAGACCATGAGACAGACGGATGGACACACGGAGGAACAGAAAAACGGACGGAGAGGCATACACACAGACACAGACATACATACACACAGACAGACAGACACACACACACACACACACACTTTCTCTCTCTCACATTCGCGCGTTCGCAGGCAAACGCGCTTCTGCATCTACCACTATCACTACTTCCATTACAAAGTCCATCTCTCGACACCTCCTCTGACAACCAGCACACCGCCTGAAGGAGAGATGTGTGTGGGATTGCTGCTCTCTTGTCTCCCGTACAACGCTGTTTGCTGAACTGTCCAACCACCCTTCAGTGTGTGTCTGTTCCTCTCTCCTGTGTCCCCTCTGTCCACCCTGTGTCCACCCACCCTTCAATGTGTGTCTGTGTATATCCCCGTTGTCGACCCGCTGTCCACTCGCCCTTCACTGTGTGTCTGTGTGTCCACCCTGTGTCCACCCACCCTTCACTGTGTGTCTGTGTGTCCACCCTGTGTCCACCCACCCTTCACTGTGTGTCTGTGTGTCCACCCTGTGTCCACCCACCCTTCACTGTGTGTCTATGTGTCCACCCTGTGTCCACCCGCCCTTCACTGTGTGTCTATGTGTCCACCCTGTGTCCACCCACCTTTCACTGTGTGTCTCTGCTTCGTCCACCCTGTGTCCACCCACCCTTCACTGTGTGTCTATGTGTCCACCCTGTGTCCACCCACCCTTCACTGTGTGTCTGTCCACCCTGTGTCCACCCACCCTTCACTGTGTGTCTATGTGTCCACCCACCCTTCACTGTGCGTCTATGTGTCCACCCTGTGTCCACCCACCCTTCACTGTGTGTCTATGTGTCCACCCTGTGTCCACCCACCCTTCACTGTGTCCACCCTGTGTCCACCCACCCTTCACTGTGTGTCTATGTGTCCACCCTGTGTCCACCCACCATTCACTGTGTCTATGTGTGTCCACCCACCCTTCACTGTCTGTCTGTGTGTCCACCCTGTGTCCACCCACCCTTCACTGTCTGTCTATGTGTCCACCCTGTGTCCACCCACCCTTCACTGTGTCTATGTGTGTCCACCCACCCTTCACTGTCTGTCTGTGTGTCCACCCTGTGTCCACCCACCCTTCACTGTCTGTCTGTGTGTCCACCCTGTGTCCACCCACCCTTCACTGTCTGTCTATGTGTCCACCCTGTGTCCGCCCACCATTCACTGTGTGTCTGTGTGTCCACCCTGTGTCCACCCACCCTTCACTGTCTCTCAGTGTGTCCACCCTGTGTCCACCCACCCTTCACTGTCTCTCAGTGTGTCCACCCTGTGTCCACCCACCCTTCACTGTCTCTCAGTGTGTCCACCCTGTGTCCACCCACCCTTCACTGTGTGTCTGTGTGTCCACCCTGTGTCCACCCACCCTTCACTGTCTCTCAGTGTGTCCACCCTGTGTCCACCCACCCTTCACTGTCTCTCAGTGTGTCCACCCTGTGTCCACCCACCTTTCACTGTGTGTCTGTTTGTCCACCCTGTGTCCGCCCACCCTTCACTGTCTCTCAGTGTGTCCACCCTGTGTCCACCCACCCTTCACTGTGTCTATGTGTGTCCACCCTGTGTCCACCCACCTTTCACTGTGTGTCTGTTTGTCCACCCACCCTTCACTGTCTCTCAGTGTGTCCACCCTGTGTCCACTCACCCTTCACTGTCTCTCAGTGTGTCCACCCTGTGTCCACCCACCTTTCACTGTGTGTCTGTGTGTCCACCCTGTGTCCGCCCACCCTTCACTGTGTGTCTCTGCTTCATCCACCCTGTGTTCACCCACCCTTCACTCTATGTCTGCGTGTCCATGCTTTATCCACCCTTTGTCCACCTACCCTTCACTGTGTATCTGTGTACCCCCCTCTGAACCCTGTGTCCACCTTGTGCCCATCCTGTGTCCATCCTACCTTCACTTCGTGTGTCCATCCTCAGTCCAACCTCTGTCCGCCCTTTCTTTCCTTTCGTTTTCATCTAAAATCATTCTTAGTGAACAGATGTGAAATAGATGAACAACAACCGCACACACACACACACGCACGCACGCGCGCGCACACACACATACAGGCAGAGACAGACACACATATACACACACACACAGACACAGACACAGACACACACCACAGACTCACCCAGCAGGTCGGCCAGAGCCAGGTTACAGAGGAAGAAGTTGGGGGCGGACCTCCTCATCCTCCTGTCCACCCCCACCACCCCCAGCAACAGCACGTTGCCCCCCACCGCCACCACCATCACCGGCACGTACACCACCGCCAGTGCCACCGCCTCCTCCCTCCCGCCCTCCGCAGACCCCCACGCCCAATCCTCGCCGTACACGTCATCGAAAGTCACCTGGGAGCTGTCGTTCACGGTCATGCTGACGTCACTTCCGTTCACTGGGGCGCTGTCTGTGTGGTGAGATGCTGTCATTTCCCGTCCTGCGCAGACACCAAAATCACCCAGTCACACACTTCACGCCAACAACAAAAAGAACAACAACCACAGTCATTAGAGAGAGAGAGAGAGAGAGAGAGACAGAGACAGAGAGATAGAGAGAAAGAAGAAACAAGCAGATGAAGAGGAACAATGACAACAAAATGCATATATATATATATATATTTATATATATTTATATAAAAGAATATTGCGATAAAGAAATACACAATTGCATTTCCATTTCACACACACACACACACACACACACACACACACACACACACACACACACACACCACTGAACACAAATTCTCGGACACAATTACACCATGTCCATCCCACCAACATGCACATATTCCCTCATATAGTGCAAAATCCTTGCCAACACAAGCATATGCAAAACATTTCACAATTAATAATAGAGTGAAGAAACATGAAGAGGAAGAGGAAAAATAAGAGGAAGAGATACCCAGATTTAACCATTTTAATCTTCACTGACGTCAAAATATAGTGGAGTGATGGCCTAGAGGTAACGCGTCCGCCTCGGAAGCGAGAGAGAATCTGAGCGCGCTGGTTCGAATCACGGTTCAGCCGCCGATATTTTCTCCCCCTCCACTAGACCTTGAGTGCTGGTCTGGAAGCTAGTCATTCGGATGAGACGATAAACCGAGGTCCCGTGTGCAGCATGCATTTAGCGCACGTAAAAGAACCCACGGCAACAAAAAGGTTGTTCCTGGCAAAATTATGTAGAAAAATCCACTTCGATAGGAAAAACAAATAAAACTGCACGCAGGGAAAAAAAAGAAAAAAAAAAGAAAAAAAAGGGGTGGCGCTGTAGTATAGCAACGCGCTCTCCCTGGGGAGAGCAGCCCGAATTTCACACAGAGAAATCTTGTCTCCCGTACAACGCTGTTTGCTGAACTGTCCAACCACCCTTCAGTGTGTGTCTGTTCCTCTCTCCTGTGTCCCCTCTGTCCACCCTGTGTCCACCCACCCTTCAATGTGTGTTGTCGTTGTCGACCCGCTGCCCACTCGCCCTTCACTGTGTGTCTGTGTGTCCACCCTGTGTCCACCCACACTTCACTGTGTGTCTGTGTGTCCACCCTGTGTCCACCCACCCTTCACTGTGTGTCTATGTGTCCACCCTGTGTCCACCCACCCTTCACTGTGTGTCTATGTGTCCACCCACCCTTCACTGTGTGTCTATGTGTCCACCCACCCTTCACTGTGTCTATGTGTGTCCACCCACCCTTCACTGTCTCTCTGTGTGTCCACCCTGTGTCCACCCACCCTTCACTGTGTGTCTATGTGTCCACCCTGTGTCCACCCACCCTTCACTGTGTGTCTATTACAGACAAGCAGGAATGTGAGAGGAGGAGGAGGAGGAGGAGGACGACGACGACGACGACGAGGAGGAGGAGGAGGAGGAGGAAAAGTGAGATTACAAACAAGAAGGAAAAGTGATATTACAAACACATACATACATAGAGTGTATATAGGCACGGGAGAGAAAAAAAAAACAACATGAACAGGCAGGGACATAAGGTATCCTGTATCGGTGTGATAAAAAGAAATACAAATGCAAATACAAATATACTCAAATAGAGACTCCACCTTCAGCCTCACTCAAATTGGTATTCTTCCACCCATCTCTTTCTGAAAGACCAAAATATGCCCCTTTCACTGAAACCGAGTGTTCTACAATCATGACGGAACAAAAAAATCACGATACATAGAATATTCCAACGACAGAAAACAGGAAGGGATATCCTTTCAGGAACTTTCTAGTAACTTCTGGAATTATTACGTACTTTCACTTCCAGAACGTTACACAAACTAACATTTTCTTCACATACATCCTCAGCTAAATAAACATCATATAGAACACTAAAACTTCCGAGCCAAAATGTGAACAGTTCATTCTGAATCCACAAACAAGGTTTCTAAAAGGAAAATTTTGATATGTTGGTAACAAGTATCAAGAAAACATATCAAAACATATTACAGACAAGCAGGAATGTGAGAGGAGGAGGAGGAGGAGGAGGAGGACGACGACGACGACGAGGAGGAGGAGGAGGAGGAAAAGTGAGATTACAAACAAGAAGGAAAAGTGATATTACAAACACATACATACATAGAGTGTATATAGGCACGGGAGAGAAAAAAACAACAACATGAACAGGCAGGGACATAAGGTATCCTGTATCGGTGTGGGTGGCGAGCACCAATGATGTACCGACACTGACAGTAATTGTCTGCCCTTTCCCCCCTTCCAGGCACGGGAAGTGAGGGGCAGTAAGGGGAGGCGAGGCGCACTGCACGGTGGGGGGAGGGGGGGGATAATCATCCGCCCTTGTGACGTCTTCAGTAGTGCGGCCCTCCCCCCCCCCTCATGCCCCCTCCCCCACAACCACCCCCTTCCTGCCCCTGCCTCCAGTGCTAGACCCCAGACCTCTTCGAGGCTTGTCAATATTGACACCAGTGCCCGTTACCTTCGACTTCCCCGCCACCAACGGTCATTCCACCCGATTAACCCCGCTTTCTGCTAGAACTCCACTGGCTGTAGGTAAAGGATGGGGGGTGGGAGTGGGGGGGGGGGGGGAGGCGCCATAATTGTGTGTGTGTGTGTGTGTGTGTGTGTGTGTGTGTGTGTGTGTGTGTGTGTGTGTGTGAGTGTGTGTGTGTGTGTGGTGATGGGGATATTGGTATCGGGGGGATATAGTATTGTGGGGAGGGGTGATGGAGGGTAATGATATTGTGGGTAGTGGAAATGGGGACAATGGTATTGTGGAGAAGGGAGGTGGGGATAATGGTATTGTTGGGAGGAGAATACTTGTATTCTTGGGAGGAGTGATGGGGATCATGGTATTGTAGGCCTCTGCCCCCTCACTCCCCCCCCCCCCTGAACGTACACATATCTCCCCCCTCACTCCCCCTGGACGTACACATATCTCCCCCCTAAATCCCTTCTGGACGTACACACCTCTCCCCCCTCACTCTCCCTGGACGTACACATATCTCCCCTCTAACTCCCTTCTGGACGTACACACATCTCTCCCCTAACTCCCTTCTGGACGTACACACATCTCTCCCCTCACTCCCTTCTGGACGTACACACATCTCTCCCCTCACTCCCTTCTGGACGTACACACATCTCCCCCCTAACTCCCTTCTGGACGTACACACATCTCCCCCCTCACTCCCCATGAACCTACACATATCTCCCCCCTCACTCCCCATGAACCTACACATATCTCCCCCCTCACTCCCCCTAAACGTACACATATCTCCCCCCTAACTCCCTTCTGGACGTACACATATCTCCCCCCTAACTCCCTCCTGAACGTACACATATCTCCCCCCTAACTCCCTTCTGAACGTACACATATCTCCCCCCTAACTCCCTTCTGGACGTACACATATCTCCCCCCTCACTCCCCCTAAACGTACACATATCTCCCCCCTCACTTCCCCTAAACGTACACATATCTCCCCCCTAACTCCCTTCTGTACGTACACATATCTCCCCCCTAACTCCCTTCTGGACGTACACACATCTCCCCCCTAACTCCCCATGAACCTACACATATCCCCACCCTTACTCCCTTCTGGACGTACACATATCTCCCCCCTCACTCCCCATGAACCTACACATATCTCCCCCCTAACTCCCTTCTGGACGTACACACATCTCCCCCCTAACTCCCCTCTGAACGTACACATATCTCCCCCCTCACTCCCCCTAAACGTACACATATCTCCCCCCTCACTCCCCCTAAACGTACACATATCTCCCCCCTCACTCCCCATGAACCTACACATATCTCCCCCCTTACTCCCTTCTGGACGTACACACCTCTCCCTCCTCACTCTCCCTGGACGTACACATATATCTCCCCACTTACTCCCCATGAACCTACACATATCTCCCCCCTTACTCCCTTCTGGACGTACACACCTCTCCCCCCTCGCTCTCCCTGGACGTACACACCTCTCCCCCCTCGCTCTCCCTGGACGTACACACCTCTCCCCCCTCGCTCTCCCTGGACGTACACACCTCTCCCCCCTCACTCTCCCTGGACGTACACATATCTCCCCCATCACTCCCCCTGGACGTACACACATCTCCCCCCTAACTCCCTTCTGGACGTACACATATCTCCCCCCTCACACCCCCTGGACGTACACACATCTCCCCCCTAACTCCCTTCTGGACGTACACACATCTCCCCCCTAACTCCCTTCTGGACGTACACACATCTCCCCCCTAACTCCCTTCTGGACGTACACACATCTCCCCCCTCACTCTCCCTGGACGTACACACATCTCCCCCCTCACTCCCCATGAACCTACACATATCCCCACCCTTACTCCCTTCTGTTCGTACACATATCTCCCCCCTCACTCCCCATGAACCTACACATATCTCCCCCCTTACTCCCTTCTGGACGTACACATATCTCCCCCCTCACTCCCTTCTGGACGTACACATATCTCCCCCCTCACTCCCCCTGGACGTACACACATCTCCCCCCTAACTCCCTTCTGGACGTACACATATCTCCCCCCTCATTCCCCATGAACCTACACATATCTCCCCCCTTACTCCCTTCTGGACGTACACACATCTCCCCCCTCACTCCCCCTGGACGTACACACATCTCCCCCCTAACTCCCTTCTGGACGTACACATATCTCCCCCCTCACTCCCCATGAACCTACACATATCTCCCCCCTTACTCCCTTCTGGACGTACACACCTCTCCCCCCTCACTCCCCATGAACCTACACATATCTCCCCCCTTACTCCCTTCTGGACGTACACACCTCTCCCCCCTCACTCTCCCTGGACGTACACATATCTCCCCCCTCACTCTCCCTGGACGTACACATATCTCCCCCCTAACTCCCTTCTGAACGTACACATATCTCCCCCCTCACTCCCCCTGGACGTACACACCTCTCCCCCTCACTCCCTTCTGGACGTACACACATCTCCCCGCTCAACCCCCTCCCACCCATTTCACTGGACGTACATATCTCCCCCCCCCTCACCCCCTTCTCTCCCCAGGTCACTCTCCCTGGACCTACAAAACCACCTCTCACGGAGAGTCATTAATTAGGCCCGCTACGCACATACCGAACATTCCTTTTCTCCCAATTAAGAAGCAGACAGGTCTCACCCACTCTGCTTAATTAATTACGACCACTCCCGATCCGCCTTTGACTGAAAGTAGGAAAGTTTGTATCTTGGGGGCATGGCCAAATAAGATAGTACTTACCAACTTCATCCATCCGCTCGTGCCGTGTTGGGTGTGACGTGGTGCCGTGTGTAGGTGTGGCGGAGATGAAGAGGCGACGGTCAAAAGTGGGTGGGGGAGGTGGGAGACAGCCTGGAGGAGGCACTTTAAAGAGGCAACAGCGGTGAAAAACTTTGTGACCATGGTGCAGAGGAACATGACTTGGGCGTTAGTCGTGGCATTTCTCCAAGAGCTCCTGACGGGTCGTACAGGCCGCGCTGCTTTTAAAACACACACACACACACACACACACACACACACGCACACATACACACACACATACACGAACGTACGCACGCACGCACACACACACACACACGCACGCGCGCACACACACACACACACACACACACACACGTCGATCTGTATCAATCATGCCTTTCTCGTGACTTGCAATGAACAGTAGCTGAGCGGCAAATTTTTTTTCTCTTCCCCGTTAACGAAAACTGTTAATTAAGGTGTGGAAAGACAGTAGTTGTGTTGTCTACTTGGAAATATTACATTGCATTCAGTCTCACTTGCCATTAACTCACTCAGTACGGCCAGTCCTCTCTTCTCCTCTACACAGACCCCTCGGATGTCCACTGGGTGTCTGAATGACCCAACCTTTAGCTTCCGTCGTAAGAATTGTGGTATTCTTTGTCAACATTCACCTCTTCAGTATAAGAGCCTTCCGCTTGCAATATTTTGATGATGGTAATTGGGGTGAAACGCTGTTAATGTCGTCTCTTTCGCCGTTCGTATGGAGAGAGTTAATCGCCGGATTTTTCAATACACCCGAAAATGTTCATCGTGACCTTTCCTTATATTGTGAATTCAAGAATAAAGTAAAGGCAGTGTTTTTTTCAAGAGACTTGCAAGCGAAACTGGCAAACTGTACTGAAACGAAGCAGTACATGCTCTGTGTTTTGAAATTTCGAGAGAAGAAAATATGGGTAAGAATTGTATACAAGTCGGTTGCCTGACACTTTTATTTCCCATTATTTTGTTTCCAGTGC
>NC_134878.1:57438985-57443985 GCF_041734735.1 Babylonia areolata | reverse complement strand
CAAATATTGTTGACAGAGATTATTGATTTGCAGATCTTTCGAGTACACGTTTTTAAAATCTAATGTTTTAGATGAATGAGATTCGTTAAAAAAAAAAAAATCCCATAGCACATTCAGAATGATGTCCCATTACGTTACAAAATTTTGCTCCTGCTGGCACATGTATGCACCCATGTAACATGGCAGAAGAAGTTCCGATTTGAAGTTAAAGAAAAAAAAGAAATAAAATGAATGGCTATTACTGTTTCAGTATGTTAGATAAAAGTGCTAAGTTTTGTGATTGATAAATAAAAGAAAAGGAAGAATTGATTATTTCCCCTCAATTCTTAAAGACAAATCTGATATCGACAGATGAAGTATTTCAAGAGAAAAACATTTTTGGCTGTTGCATCGATTCACACAGTGTGAAAACACACACGTGAGCCGAAAAGATGGTATGCGCAAAAACATTCCTCGGGAAAAAATATGTGACCGACGTTTCGTGTATTTCAATTTTCTTCCCGAGTCAGCTACACTGATGTATACATTCCATTTTTTAGTTCAGTGGGTCATCTGGCAGAGAGACAGCGATGCCGTGGAGAAAGCTGCCGAGAACAAGATCTGTGTGGTAACTGTGCGTGACTAAAAGCATTCACAACGGGGGAACCAGTGTCACTGGGTATGTCTGGCTACAGATGTCAAAAGTAATGGCTGCCTAATTCTCCAATGTTAAAACCTTTTGGCTGGGGACTGTCAGGCACAGTTACGACCCCCCGTGGGGATCTCCTGGAGGGAGCTCTGCTTCCCAGCCAGCCCTATAGCCTCGTCAACTTCAGGGGAAGTTGAGAGTGAGAGAGAGGTAGAGAGAAGGGGAGGGAGGAAAACTCGGGAATGGTTTCAGTTTGTGAGTGCGCCGCGCCAGTGTTGTGTCTAATGTTCAGCCGACAGTATGACTGAGGGACTAATGGCTCAAACCGTTCCTGTGTTAGGGTCTAATGGTTTGCTGACAATACAGTGGGGGCTTTGAGGAGGCAGCAGCCCTGGACACAGCTCCTTGGTACACGGGTACCCCCAGTTTACCATCATTTCTCTGACCCCAACTAAGGGTACCCCCGGTTTATCATCATTACTCTGAACCCAACTACAGCGGTACCCCCAGTATACCATCATTACTCTGACCCCCTAGCTACAGGAGTACCCCAGTTACCATCATTATTCTGAAACCCCTCCCCCCCCCCACTAGCTACAGCAGTACCCCCAGTTTACCATCATTACTCTGACCCCAGCTCAGTACAGGAGTACCCCCAGTTTACCATCATTACTCTGACCCCCTAGCTACAGGAGTACCCCAGTTTGCCATCATTATTCTGACCCCCCTCCCCCCCGCTACTGCAGTACCCCCAGTATACCATCATTATTCTGATCCCCAGCTACAGCGGTACCCCCAGTTTACCATCATTACTCTGACCCCAGCTACGGGAGTACCCCCAGTTTACCATCATTACTCTGACCCCAGCTACAGGAGTACCCCAGCTTACCATCATTACTCTGACCCCAGCTACAGGAGTACCCCAGCTTACTATCAGTACTCTGACCCAGCTACAGGAGTACCCCAGCTTACTATCAGTACTCTGACCCAGCTACAGGAGTACCCCAGTTTACCATCAGTACTCTGACCCCAGCTACAGCAGTACCCCCAGTTTAATATCATTACTCTGACCCCCTAGCTACAGGAGTACCCCAGTTTACCATCATTGTTCTGACCCCCCCCCACCCTGACCTCGACTACAGCGGTACATCTATAGTCTATCATCATTACCCTGACCCCAACTACAGGGTTACATCTATATTTATCATCATTACCCTGACCCCAACTACAGCGGTACATCTATAGTTTATCATCATTACCCTGACCCCAACTACAGGGTTACATCTATAGTTTATTATCGTTACCCTGACCCCAACTACAACGGTACATCTATAGTTTATCATCATTACCCTGACCCCAACTACAGCGGTACATCTATAGTTTATCATCATTACCCTGACCCCAACTACAAAGGTACATCTATAGTTTATCATCATTACCCTGACCCCAACTACAACGGTACATCTATAGTTTATCATCATTACCCTGACCCCAACTACAGAGGTACATCCGCAGCTTACTGCTGATCAACAGAAGGTGCGGAGGGACGGGGTGGGGGCAGCAAAGACAGAGGGAAGGTACGGGCCAGAGTCATCACACACAGTTGAGGTCTACGACGCTCCATTCCCCCACCCTCCCCAACGGAAACAAACACACATTTCTTTTCTTTATTTTTCTCAAGGCCTGACTAAGCGCGTTGGGTTACGCTGCTGATCAGGCATCTGCTTGGCAGATGTGGTGTAGCGTATATGGATTTGTCCGAACGCAGTGACGCCTCCTTGAGCTACTGAAACTGAAACTCTTCATGTTTGTTGACGTCCACATCAAAATATGTTTACTGGCATCAACATCACTAGATGGGTATGATGCTGGAGATGAGCGCCCCAGGGGACGTGAACTGTTCTGATGATCCTCTGTTGGGATGATTCCTATCAAAACATGATCCGGAATAGACAGAGTGAAAGAACGAGAGGAAGAGTGAGCTTCGTAGAGGGAAGAAGAAAGGAAGGAAGAGTCAGCTTCACGGAGGGAAGGAGAGAGAGAGAGAGAGAGCTTCACAAAGGGAAGGAGAGAGAGGGAGAGGGAGCTTCACAGAGGGAAGGAGAGAGAGAGGGAGAGAGAGAGAGTCAGCTTCACAGAGGGAAGGAGAGAGAGGGAGAGAGAGAGAGAGAGAGAGTCAGCTTCACACACACACACACACACACACACACACACACACACACACACACAGGAGAAGAGCTTCACGGAGGGAAGGAGAGAGGAAAGAAGAGTCAGTTTCACAGAGGGAAGAAGAGAAAGAGAGAGAGAGAGAGAGAGAGAGAGAGAGAGAGAGAGAGAGAGAGAGAGAGAGAGAGAGAGAGAATGGGAGTGAGCTCCACACAGAGAGGGAGAGAGGAAGGAAGAGTCAGCTTCACAGAGGGAAGTAGTGTGCAAACCCATCAGGGTCACCCCTACTTCAGTGAAATCTTATCTCCTTCACTCAAATCACGTCCTCCTTCGCTGCACTGGGCATAACAGACCATCACTTTCAACATCCAACTTCTGTGGGGTGTGTGTGTGTGTGTGTGTGTGTGTGTGTGTGCGTGCGTGCGTGCGTGCGTGCGTGCGTGCGTGCGTGCGTGCGTGTGCGTGTGTGTGTGTTTGTGTGTGTGGTATATCATGTTTCTCGTTGTATCACGCCTCCTGTTTCACGTCTCTGGCAGTGTGATGTCTCTTGAATCAAGTCTCACACATTACATCCTTTGTTGCTTCACATCTCTTGCATCCCGAGTCTATTTCGTCCAGACTCTTTGTGTCACACATCTCTTGTATCACGCTTCCAGGTGCATCACATCCCTTGTATTGTCAATGTTGTACATGTCCCCGGCTTGTTGTGTCATGTCTACTGAGTCACGTTTCTTGTGTCACATCAATTGCTCCATCACGTCTTTTCTGTGTCACGTCAGTCTCATGTATCGGGTCTTATGTCGTATCTCTTGCATCAGGTCTTGTTGTGTCATGTGTCTTGTGTCAGGTCTTGTTGTGTCATTTGTCTTGTGTCAGGTCTTGTTGTGTCATGTGTCTTGTGTCAGGTCTTCTATCATGCCTCTTGTATCAGGTCTTCTGTCATGCCTCTTCTATCAGGTCGTATGTCATGTTTCTTGTATGTGGTCTTGTGTCATGTCTCTTGTATCACATCATGTGTCACGTCTCTTCTATCAGGTAGTGTGTCACGTCTCAAGGATCAGGTCTTGTGTCATGTCTCTTTTGTATCAGGCCTTGTTGTGTAATGTCTCTTCTATCAGGTCGTATGTCATGTCTCTTGTATGTGGTCTTGTGTCATGTCTCTTGTATCACATCATGTGTCATGTCTCTTGTATCAGATCTTGTGTCATGTCTCTTGTATCACATCTTGTGTCATGTCTCTTGTATCAGATCTTGGGTCATGTCCCTTTTGTATCAGGCCTTGTTGTGTAATGTCTCTTGTATCAGGTTTTCTGTCACGCCTCTTGTATCAGGTCTTGTGTCATGTCTCTTCTATCATGTCACTTGTATCAGGACTAACGCCTCTTGTATCAGGACTTGTCATGTCTTTTGTATCAAATCACTTCATCTGCGTTCGTGTACTTAACTCCTACATTCACTCGTTGGTACGACTGGATATTTACGTGCATGACCGTTTTCACCCCCCGCCATGTAGGCAGCCATCCTCCGTTCTCGGGGAACATCACTTTTATTCCCATATTTCCCCGCAGTCTGAAAGTTGTGGAGGGGAGGGGGACTGGGTTGGGGGGCGGGGGGGGGGGGGACGCAAGTTGTGCGGAAACTGGAAAGTTGAAAGCAGAATCATAGCACTTAGCCCCGACCATCCTCTCCCGCTTTCCACACTAAGGGCACACTCTGGCGGCAATAACGCGCGCCACTTAAACACTTTGTGTCTACAGTGGCCACACACACACTCACACACACACACACACACACACACACACACACACACACACCACAGAGAGAGAGAGAGAGAGTGAGAGAGAAAGGGGGAGGGGTGATAGGCAAGGCCGGCACACGCCATCACGACGGTACCGCCCCTGCCTTAACAGCCACAGCTCCCTCCGCTCTGCCGGCGTTACAGTCAGTGATGGAGAAAACAAGGGCCCCGATATCGCAACATTACACTGAGAGTTACGACCCTTGGTTCCCCGCCTTCACACACACGCACACACACGCACACGCACACACAAAATCTGCCAGTCACAGGTCATGACCGTGATGATCAAAGGTCACAGGTCATGCCCGTGATGATTAAAGGTCACAGGTCATGCACGTGATGATTGAAGGCCACAGGACATGCCCATAATGATTAAAGGTCACAGGTCATGCACGTGATGATTGAAGG
>NC_134878.1:57403985-57433985 GCF_041734735.1 Babylonia areolata | reverse complement strand
TAAAGGTGACTGATATCCTGATGCTCTATGTGTCTTCCATACTTCTTCATTTGTGACCTTTGTTTCCCGTTTCCGTATGTGTCTCGCGTGTATCCGTATCTGTTCTGAACATGCTGCCTTTTTATCAACATACGTCAATGTCGACAATTTCTCTCTCTCTCTCTCTCTCTCTCTCTCTATCTCCAAGACGCTGTTAGAGAATGTCAATCTGACCCCCCACCCCCCCACCCCCCCAAAAAAACAAAAAAAACAAAAAAACAACAACAACAACAACATCACCACCACCACTGACCAACAACAACAGCAACAACAGAAACAAAAAACCAGCAATGCGTAACACTCACATGGAGTAATTCTTCTGGTGACTGAAAATCGAATATCGCTCACACTGGGATGTCTCAGTTCTATCACTGTCGGTCGTCGCTCCAGTCTCCCAGGCACCGAATAAGTCCGGTGCCCTCTGCCTCCACAGTTAATTATTGCCTGATGAACACTAGTGGTCATTCCATCACTGTCACTGTCAAAGCCACTGTCACTGTCACTGCCATTGCACTGTCACTCACTCAACACACTCCTCTCAACACAGCGCCAACACCTAAACTTGTGTTTCCAGCGAAGGAAGGAAGATTTTGTAGTCACCCCCCCCCCCCCCCCCACACACACACACACCCTCTACCCCCTCCAACTCTTCCCATTGCCCGTTTCTCCCGGTAGGGTTTGCACGTGCAGTAAGCACACTGTCAGTCAAGCTGCACGTTTCGCGCGCGCCGCTTGGTGGTACGGTGGGTGAGGCAGCACAACGCAGCCGGCTGTCGCAGGGTTGAGGGGGAGGGGAGGGGCATGGAGGGGTTAACACTGAGTTGTGAGCACCGCCTCCAACCTTGTGAGGAGAACATACATACATATATATATATATATATATATATATATATATATATATATATATATAGTCACTTGTGCTGGTCAGGCAAGAGAACGCTGGCCATTAAGGAGAAGCGTAAGCGAAGGAAGCAGGGCTCAACTTCTGGAGACGTTTTCCCTTGCCACACCTGTGGGAAGTGCTGCGCATCCAGAATCGGCCTCTTCTCTCATATGAGGACACACACACCGACAGATAAGCCTGCCTGCCTACTCATCTGTCGGTCCGACGGGAGACTCCATTATCATCATCATCATCATCATCTATATCTCAGTGCCTCCAACACGTAGTCATTACCCGTGAGCCTCCATCGCCTGGGGGCGGAAGTCGGGGTGGTGTGGTGGTGGTGGAGAGAGGATGGGGAAAGAGGTGACTATAACTTGGGGAGTTTACTGACATAATCACCACTTACCTCATTTTCCTTCATGACTACCAAGTTAAACCGATCTCTCAGTCAAAGAAGGCTACTCACTTGCGTAGCTTTCGTCGGCGATCCGGCCGGCTTCTTCAGCGCAACTGCTGGGTAGAGAACTAGCAGCTGTACGCATCGCCGTGAGCGAACTCACGACAATGCGACTTGACGAGTGAGGAGTACACCGAAGGCAGGTTGTGTCGGCCCTGGTCACGGTTGAGGGTGGGGTTCCTGGCGGCGATGTGGACTGCCTCCTTTACTCCCCTCTGGAACCATCTTGCTTCTCTGTCGAGAACTTGCACATTGTCCTTTCCTTGTTAAGAGAAAACAGGGGTGTTTACTGACATAATCACCACTTCACATCCTTTTCTTGTTCAGAGAGAACAGGGGAATTCACTGATATAATCACCACCTATTATACACTTTCTTTGTTCAGAGAGAACAGGGGGATTTTGAGACAATCACCACTTCACCTCACTTTCCGTGTTCAGAGAGAACAGGGATCGAGTTTACTGATATGATCACCACTGACTTGACCTCTCTTTTGTTTAGAGAGAACAGGGGAAATCACAGATATGATCACCTCCTATCATGCATTTTCTTTGTTCAGAGAGGACAGTGGAATTAACTGATATAATCACCACTCATCTTATTTTCTTCGTTCAGAGAGAACAGGGGAGTTTACTGAGACAATCATCACTTATACACTTTCTTTGTTCAGAGAGAACAGGGGAGTTTACTGATATAATCACTATTTATACACTTTCTTTGTTCAGAGAGAACAGGGAAATTTACTGATGTAATCACCACTTTACCTCATTTTCCTTGTTCAGAGTGAGCAGGGGAGTTTATTTCACCTCATGTCCTTGTTCATAGATAACAGGGGAGTTTCCCAATGATTTATAACACCTGCTTCGTTTCACTCTCCTTGTTCAGAGAGACACCGACCACACGTCTTTGGCACACATGATGGACACTCGCTCAGTCTCTGTTCCCTTTGTTCTCTGTACACGTCACACAGGCACGCCCCTGTACACGTAAAACAGACTCTTCACCCTCTCCCCTGCCAGTACCTATCTGTGTCTGTTCCCCCCTGTCTCCTGTTCATCTATTATTTTGTTGTTTGTGGACGCTCGCATCAGTGTGTGTGTGTGTGTGTGTGTGTGAAGGTGATGTTGTAGGAAGGAGTCAGCTGAGCAGAAGGCTGCGGACAGAGGGCAAGAAATCGGTCGAGTTCACTCAGATCAGTGTGTGGCATAAAATAGACCTTCCTCCCAGTCATGCACAGATCAGTGTGTGTGAAGAGAGCAGACTTTCCTCCCAGAGCAGGCACGTTCCCAGACAGGGTGCTCTGTAGTCCGTGCGCCTATCTGTCAAATAGTCTGTTTCCCGCGGTGCAATCTGCGGCGTACATCGCCTTATTCCACTGTCAGTCCACACTCAATCTCTGTGTCCTTACTTTCTGCCCTCTGTGCACGTGCTGTTTGTGGTGACAAGTTATCCTCCCCATCTCGCGCACACTGCCCATGCCCTGTTTTCTCAGTGATCGGTTTCTTTGTCTTCTCAGCCATCTTAATTCCTATCCCAGTTTTCATTGTAGCCGCATGTCATGCTTTGTGGCGTGACTCAACATTCTTTGAACAATCTAGAGGTTTCCCAGACGTGTGCATACTTCATCAGAATCTGGCCGGAGCCAGCTCCGGAGAGGTGGTGGGGTGGGGGTGAGTACAGGACTGGTCAGTGTTGGCACAGAGAAGACAGAAGGACGACAGAGGGCACATTACTGGTCATTATCGACACAGAGGACAGAGAACACAGGTCTGGTCAGTGTTGACAGTAGCACGCTAGGCAAGTGGGACAAGCAGCAAAACTTTCCCGAGATAAGCAGTGTTGACCAGTAAGAAATCGATGTCATGCACATGTCAAACAAGACATGTCCCAACACAAAACCTTGTGGAACTCCGTATTCCAAAAATGTGGTGGTATTAAGTGGATACAGGCCATTTATTATGACGTTCTATGTTCTCTGAAGTGAAATTTTATCCACGAGTGGTCGACAACTTGAATGCCAAAAGAGTTTTGCAGTCTAAACATAAGAATGTCGTGGTCAATTGTGTCCAAGGCGACTGACAGATCCAGAAGAGAAAGAAAATAATTTCTGTCGTCAAGCGCTTTGAGAAGATGGCATATATTTTTTTTAAGACAGCAATTTTAGTTCTGTGACCTGCTCTGGAAGCAGACTGATGTGTGTCCAGATTATAGGCTTTCAGAAGTTCAAGTTCAGAAGCTGGCCCAACTCCTCTCTTGCGTTTGACAGGAACAAGTTAGAAACGGACTTGTAATTCTTCAGACAGTTGGAATTTAGAGAGGACTTGGTTTTAATCGTGTATACATGTCTATGTTTTTTTTATGATATTGATTTATGCAAGTGTGTGGCTGTGATTATTTTATGTAATGCTTACATTAACTTAGCATACATATGTAATAGCGTTTATTTTTTGTGGCACTTTGAATGTGTGGTTGAGATTGCGCGTGCGTGTTGCTTGTGATGCTATGGGAAGCAATTGCGTGTTGGTGCTTGTGATGCTAGGGGAAGCAATTGCGTGTTTCTTATGAATATGATTTTATTGTGATCATCGTTCCTCAGTGTCAGTGAGTACAGTTCTGGATAGCTTAGTTGATCCCGTCACAGCAACTGTAAGCCAGAGCGTGAGAATCGGCTGGACCGGACGGGTCCTAGTGTTTCGATGTTTGGCCTGTTGTCACACTGATGAGAGGGTCGCGCATTATCGCGCATTGTTACGCACTGTCAGGCACTCTCACCCTTTGTATCTGAAGAGATCAGAATAGAGAACCTCTGTAAAACGACCTTGTGTGAGGTGCTCATTCCCTTTTCCTCCCCCTCTTGTTCTTCCTTACCCTCTTGTGGAAAACGCTGTATCGAAGATAGAACCCACCCCAACAACTACAACACATATTATGTATACATTCATGCCGATATTGAATGACTGTGATCAGTGTGTGTTTATGACTGTGCGGTCCCCCATCAACTTGGCATTTGAGCATTTTATTCCTTTTGTGTTTTCATACCGTACAATGTTTGTGTCGCGTACATCACGCATGTGTTTCTCTTCTTGAGATAATATAGAGTATTCTGTATCTATATTAGTTTCATTTTAGTTTCTGTTTCAAGGAGGCGTCAAAGTGTGCGCACTGATCCATACGCGCTACAACACAACTGCTGAAAAAGGAACGTGGGGTAGTGGCCTGACATATGAATACAATTCAAATAAAACAGATTAAATGAATAAATATATAAATATGTTTACGAATGAATAATACAATATGAATAATAATATGAATAAATATGATGAATTGGACAGTTAAGATGACAGAAATGTTCACCCTAAGACAGACAATCAAAGCAAGGCAACACACACCGCAAAATGCTCAAGACATCACACAACACAAACATCAGGAATTTGAACAACAACCTGTACTTTTATTCCATCGCTGGTTAGAAGTACAATGTACTGTGGTGGTTACGTGGAGAACACAACTCTGTATACAATGTCGTTTATCAGTTAAAGCAGTTGTACACACGTAAGCAATTGTGCACGCACTCTATCTCTCTATCTCCCCGTCTCTCTCTCTCTGTCACACACACACACACACACACACACACACACACACACACACACACACACACAGGGACAGTGACCAGAGGCTGATCCAGAACCTCCATCCACTCCGCTCCTGGTTCTAGAGTCTGCTCTTCTGTCAGTATCCCCTGCGTGAAATTCCAGACTTCACTTCGCGCAGAACACAACGATCCACCCAGGAAGAACGGTGATCCACCCAGGAAGGAGACAAATGATCCACCCAGGAAGAACAGTGATCCACCCAGGAAGAACGGTGATCCACCCAGGAAGGAGACAAATGATCCACCCAGGAAGAACGGTGATCCACCCAGGAAGGAGACAAATGATCCACCCAGGAAGAACGGTGATCCACCCAGGAAGGAGACAAATGATCCACCCAGGAAGAACAGTGATCCACCCAGGAAGAACTGCGAACAACCCAGGAAGGAGAAGAGTGATCCACCTGGAAGAACGGTGATCCACCCAGGAAGTAGACAAATGATCCACCCAGCAAGAACAATTATCCACCCAGGAAGAACAGTGTTCCACCCTGGAAGAACGGTGATCCACCCAGGAAGGAGACAAATGATCCACCCAGCAAGAACAATGATCCACCCAGGAAGGAGAACAGTGCTCCACCCAGGAAGAACAGTGATCCACCCAGGAAGGAGACAAATGATCAACCCAGGAAGAATACAAATGATCCACCCATGAAGGAGACAAATGATCCACCCAGCAAGAACAATGATCCACCCATGAAGGAGACAAATGCTCCACCCAGGAAGAACAGTGATCCACTCAGGAAGGAGAACGGTGATCCACCCAGGAAGAACAGTGATCCACCCAGGAAGAACAGTGATCCACCCAGGAAGGAGAACGGTGATCCACCCAGGAAGAACAGTGATCCACCCAGGAAGGAGACAAATGATCCACCCAGGAAGAACAGTGATCCACCCAGGAAGAACAGTGATCCACCCAGGAAGGAGACAAATGATCCACCCAGGAAGAACAGTGATCCAACCCGGAAGGAGAAGGGTGATCCAAACAAGTAGAATAAAGCGACCAGACAAAAAATAATGTAACAATAAAATTGGACAATACAATGATCACCTCACATAACATCATGATGACGTCACGGAATACAGTGATCATCTCAAAGAACAGGATGATGACAGCACGGAATACAGTGATCACATCACAGAACAGAATGGTGACGTAACGGAATAGTGATCACTCTCACAGAACAGAATGGTGACGTCACGGAACACCGTGATGACCTCAGAGAACAGGATGATGACGGCACGGAACACCGTGATGACCTCAGAGAACAGGATGATGACGGCACGGAACACAGTGATCATCGCCTCACAGAACAGAGCAGAACGACTAAGTCACAGGATACCAGAGATCAATGCAGCAACAGAAGATTTGGGGGGACAGCACACGACGAAGAACCCCCCCCCCCCCCCCCCAACCCCTCAGTTCAACTCACTACAGGCACACACCAAGTGGTCAGCAGGCAGATGGAAGGACTTCATCAAAGGCACGTTACCATGGGTTACACTGTAGCAGTCCTATTTAGAGCGTGTACATCAAAAGAGTGGGTTCAGCTGTTATACATACAGGTATATATACACATGTATACTACATACAGATCTGCAGGCCTGGTAACCCCTCGCAAGACGTGAACCTGATCAACAGCCTGGTTTACTTTCACAACTGGCGGGGGGGGGGGGCACAGCTGTGGATTGTTCCTATGAACGCAATCATCAAATTTTTACACGTATCACTCCTGGTTGGTGGGTTTTTTTTACAGCACGCTGGTCAATCATTTTGTCAATCTCCTCTGAACATCACGAGCAACACCTTCTTGACGGAATCTGTCTTGGTTCCGTCTGTTATCACTTTGTCCCTGAAGCATCAGGTACCCGAACACACAGGAAAGGGGAGGCAGGGGGTGGGAGATGGGGGGTGGCGGGCGGAGGGTGGATAGGGGTGTGTGGGAAATTAGGGAGAGGGAGGAGGGGGTGCACTTCGTTTCTCTGTGAACGTGAAGTGAACACCAAGGGGGTTGGGTGTGTGTGTGTGTGTGTGTGTGGGGGGGGGGGGGGGGTGAGGAGAGATGACGGGGGGTGCGGCGGGGGGACGGGGGGGGGGGGATTTATCGTGTTCTCACAGTGACATGTCGCTTTTCACGGCGTGACCCGATTGGTTAGTTGGCTGGGGGATGGCTACGATGTGTCATGGTGTGAGGTGAAGAGTGTGTCATGGTGTGGGGGGTGAAGGGTGTGTCATGGTGTGGGGTGAAGGGTGTGTCATGGTGTGGGGTGAAGGGTGTGTCATGGTGTGGGGTGAAGGGTGTGTCATGGTGCTGGGGGTGAAAGGTGTGTCATGGTGTTGGGGGTGAAAGGTGTGTCATGGTGTGTGGGGTGAAAGGTGTGTCATGGTGTGTGGGGGGGGAAGGGTGTGTCATGGTGTGGGGGATGAAGGGTGTGTCATGATGTGGGGTGAAAGGTGTGTCATGGTGTGGGGGATGAAGGGTGTGTCATGGTGTGGGGGGTGAAGGGTGTGTCATGGTGTGGGGTGAAAGGTGTGTCATGGTGTGGGGTGAAAGGTGTGTCATGGTGTGGGGGGTGAAGGGTGTGTCATGGTGTGGGGGGGGGTGAAAGGTGTGTCATGGTGTGGGGGGTAAAGGGTGTGTCATGGTGTGGGGGGTGAAGGGTGTGTCATGGTGTGGGGGGTGAAGGGTGTGTCATGGTGTGGGGTGAAGGGTGTGTCATGGTGTGGGGTGAAGGGTGTGTCATGGTGTGGGGGGAGAAGGGTGTGTCATGGTGTGGGGGGTGAAGGGTGTGTCATGATGTGGGGGGAGAAGGGTGAAAGGTGTGTCATGGTGTGGGGGTGAAGGGTGTGTCATGGTGTTGGGGGTGAAAGGTGTGTCCTGGTGTGGGGGGTGAAAGGTGTGTCATGGTGTGGGGGGTGAAAGGTGTGTCATGGTGTGGGGGGTGAAGGGTGTGTCATGGTGTGGGGGGAGAAGGGTGAAGGGTGTGTCATGGTGTGGGGGGTGAAAGGTGTGTCATGATGTGGGGGGGTGAAGGGTGAAAGGTGTGTCATGGTGTTGGGGGTGAAGGGTGTGTCATGGTGTGGGGTGAAAGGTGTGTCATGGTGTGGGGTGAAAGGTGTGTCATGGTGTCATGGTGCGGGGTGAAAGGTGTGTCATGGTGTGGGGTGAAAGGTGTGTCATGGTGTGTGGGGTGAAAGGTGTGTCATGGTGTGTGGGGGGGTGAAGGGTGTGTCATGGTGTGGGGGGTGAAGGGTGTGTCATGGTGTGGGGTGAAGGGTGTGTCATGGTGTGGCTGGTGAAGGGTGTGTCATGGTGTGGGGGGTGAAGGGTGTGTCATGATGTGGGGGGAGAAGGGTGTGTCATGGTGTGGGGTGAAAGGTGTGTCATGGTGTGGCTGGTGAAGGGTGTGTCATGGTGTGGGGGGTGAAGGGTGTGTCATGATGTGGGGGGAGAAGGGTGAAAGGTGTGTCATGGTGTGGGGTGAAAGGTGTGTCATGGTGTGGCTGGTGAAGGGTGTGTCATGGTGTGGGGGGTGAAGGGTGTGTCATGGTGTGGGGTGAAAGGTGTGTCATGGTGTGGGGGATGAAGGGTGTGTCATGGTGTGGGGTGAAAGGTGTGTCATGGTGTGGGGTGAAAGGTGTGTCATGGTGTGGGGGTGTGTGAAAGGTGTGTCATGGTGTGGGGGGTGAAGGGTGTGTCATGGTGTGGGGGGTGAAGGGTGTGTCATGGTGTGGGGTGAAGGGTGTGTCATGGTGTGGGGTGAAGGGTGTGTCATGGTGTGGGGGGAGAAGGGTGTGTCATGGTGTGGGGTGAAAGGTGTGTCATGGTGTGGGGTGAAAGGTGTGTCATGGTGTGGGGGGTGAAGGGTGTGTCATGGTGTTGGGGATGAAAGTTGTGTCATGGTGTGGGGTGAAGGTTGTGTCATGGTATGGGGTGTCTCATGGTGTGGGGTGAAGGGTGTGCCATGGTGTTGGGTGCCTCATGGGTGTGAGGTGAAGGGTGTGTCATGGTGTGGATTGAATGACCTGTCATGGTGTGCAGCAAAGGATGTGTCCTGGTGTAGGTGTGGGGTGAGTCATGGATGTGGGGGTGAAGGGTGTGTCATGGGTGTGCGGTCAAGGGTGTGTCATGGGTGTGGGGGTGAAGGTTGTGTAATGGATGTGGGGGTGAAGGTTGTGCAATGGATGTGGGGGTGAAGGGTGTGTCATGGGTGCGGGGTGAGGGTCAATACTGCTCCCACTTCCAGGTCACCCTGCTCCCATGTCCATTAATCAACAAACTCCCCACCCCTCCCCCACCCCTACCCCCAAGTCAGTTCATGAGAGTCCCTATGTGTGATCAACACGGCCCACACAATGAACGGAGTCGTCAGCCGTGACAACACCAGTTAAAATATGTCTGCAGTGCCCTGCAATGGGCTTTCTTTCTCATTCATACAAAATGAGATCGGTCCTTTTGAGGAAGTGACGGATTTCAAAAATCTATCATTCATGAGGAAAAAGGGACACGCGCGAACATTTTTTTTAATGTATTTACTGGGAAAACAATCCCTTCCATCCCATGACACCACCCACACCCCAACACCCCGACCCCCCCCCCCCCCCCCCCCTCCACAAAAGACATGCTGAAACGGGCAGAAGACAATGTCCGTCGGGATTGTCGGCCCTGTTCACCTTGCCATTTCTCTTCAACACTGTTCCATCAAGGGACAATGCAAAATACAATGAAGCGTGTATTGCTTTTGCTTTTTTCTCCTGGAAGAAAAAAAGATTATAATCCTTTTTGGAATGGAATGTGATGCACAAAAAAAAAAAAAAAAAAAAAAAACAGGAGGAGGAGATTACTGGTGTTACTGTCAGTAGCAGCTACCGGGACAGACTGATGTGGGTCTGTGCGGGTGGTTAGAATAAAAACGAACAGCACGCTACATCGCCCAGCGGCAGGTTAGACGGACTTGTCGGAAGACTTGTCGGAGAGCCTGTCCAGGGACTTGTCTTTGCCCTTTGCAGCTTTGTCCTTCTTGGAGGAGAAGAGGCCTTTCTTAAAGATGGAGGATTTGCGGGAGGGGGTTTCCTCCGGGTCGGGTGCGGGCGGCACGTTCCGCAGCAGGTAGTTGTACACGTTGATCAGCGCGCGATCCTCGCTGTCCTCCCGGCGGGCGTACAGACACAGCATGTAGTTCCCCGAGCGGGGTAGGGACAGTGTGTAACGCAGGCGGTGAGGACTCTCAGTATCGCGGCACGCCTCGACCTGCTTGCGGAGGTCTTCGTCCGGCTGTCGCAGGAACTGGTAGGAGAGTTGCACACCTTGGGGCACGTGCAGCTCTATGGTGCAGGTGGCGGCCCCCCCGCCGAGCGAGATCGTGGAGTCCTTGTGGGACAGGAGCTCCAGAGCGAAGACGTCAAAGGCGGCAGTGGGCCCCCACTTGTTCTTGCGGGACGGCTCCGGCAGGCGGGGCAGGTCGACGGGGCTGCTGACCTGGGAGCAGTTGATGAGCAGCTTGCAGGCGTGTGACAGGACCGACGTGTCGGTGGCCGTCTTGGGTCGGGCGAAGATGTCCAGCCCGTACTGCCCTTCCTGGGGCAGCATGGCGCTGACGGTGACCACCTGCCCCTCCTCGGACAGCGACACGAACGGGTCCAGCGTCTTCTCCTCCACCTGGTTCATGCGCAGCTTGGCCACCAGCACCAGGGGACGCGGCATCCGGAAGCGCACCTTGCACGTGTCCTTGGCCATCAGGATGCCCACCTTCTCCCCGTCCCCGGCAGGCCCCTCGGACAGCACGGGCAGCATGCCGAAGTGACGGATGGCTTTCTTCGGGCCCCACTCCCCAGGCGCGCACTCGGGCAGAGGGTGCATCTTGCCCTGGATGTCTCGGCACACCAGCTTGAACTGACACGCGCACTTGAGCCGTAGCGGAGCCATGGTGGCGTTGTCCTCATGAACGACACTGCTCTCGTCAAACTTTGTGGCGAAGATCTCGAAGAAGTAGCTGGCGGCGGTTGGCACGTGCACGCTGAAGGTGATGGTGTTGTCGACCATGGTCTGAAACACGAAGCGGTCCAGCGCGGCGCCTTTGTAAGTCAGGTCCTTGAGGCGCTCCTTGTCGGCGAAGCGCAGCTGGTAGTAGAAGATGAGGTCGTTCTCGTGCTCCTCGGGCACCTTGAGGCTGATGCGGCAGCCGCCCTTCTCGTCCGTGTCCATGACGGCCAGGCAGTGCCGCTCGAAGTGCATGCCGTAGTGGAAGAAGATGGACCTCACGAAGGGCAGCGCCTCGAACTCCTCCAGGCTGATCGGGCAAGGCAGCAGCTGCCACTCCTCCTCCAGGGGCCAGAACTCCTGCACACACACACACACACACACACACACATACGAGTGGTGGTTTTTTCGATGATGGCTTGATGTAAAAAAAAAAAAAAAAAAAAAAAAAAATTAATTGCTTATTCAGCTTACCATCCTGAAATAAAATCTTGATTTCGACTTTGACTTGACGTTTTTCATCCATAAGAGACATGCCACTTTTATTGCACAATTCATTTTCTCAGGGTATTAATTAGAAAGCCGCCATCGCGATCTGTTTAATCAACTGATAGCTTATGATGTCAGCATGGAAATCGAATGAGACAACGTAATTATCACAACAGATTCAGGTAAACCAACCAAACTTTCTCTGACAAAAAATAAAGCTCCACTTTCAGTTCTTGAAGTTTCAAGGAAGTGTCAAATCTTTCGGGATGATCCACAAACGCAACATCGCATCTGCCGAAAACAGCTCATGACAGTCCAATTTGTCAATGCACTGTCAGCCTTGGAGTGCAGCAGTACCTTACGAGTACAGTGGTACGGCACTATGAGTACAATGGTACCCACCTGAATGAACTCATCGGGGTCGGTCAGGAAGTAATGCTCGTCGTACTGGTAGCGGATGTGATCCTTGTTCCGGAACTTCTCCTGAGGATCCTTGCTCAGCACCAGGTGTCTGAACACACACACACACACACACACACACACACACACACACACACACACACACACACACACACACACACACACACGTGTTTTAGAGCTGGAAAGCCATTTTTTTTAGTCAGATTGCTGTTAAGTTAATGTTGTGAATAGTATTGTTTTTATCCCTGTCCCTTCTCCATCCCACTTTTTTTTCTCTCCATGTCTAATGTCACTTAATGTGGATAGACATTAAATCAAATTTAACAACACACACACACACACACACACACACACACACACACACACACACACACACACACACGAGGCAGACAGACAGACCCACACACACACACACACACACACACATCTTGCTCCATCATTACACTGCACCAGACCCCCAACACACGCACACACACACACACACAACTATCCACACCCACAAACACAAACACCCCCCCCCCCCACAACCACCACCACCTCCACCCCAACCCCATCCCCCCAACCCCCACCCACCCACCCACCCACCCCCACACACACACCCACATCCCTACCTGGCCCCCCAGTTGCACTGCACCAGTCTCCACTCCCCACAGACCAGCACGGCGTTCCACGTGTTCTGGAAGATGTCCGGGGTGATCTTCATACCCGGCTCGTAGCCCACGCTCTTAGAGTGCCCCTTGACCTCCACGCAGTGCAGTCCTGCGTAGCTGCACGCACAGAGGGGAAGGAAAATCTGACGTCATGAGGTGACGTCACCACTCTGCAATGGTCTATTTTGAGACGTTCATCGTCATGATGACACTGTAATGATCTGATATCAGACATACATCGTCATCACACTTGCAATGTCTGATATCAGACAAACATCGTCATCACACGGTAAGAGGTCTGAGGGTAAAGTATGACGTCATGAAGTGACGTCACCACTTTTCATTGGTCTGTTGTCAGATATTACATCAGTCGTCATTACACTTGCAATGTCTGATATCAGACATACATCGTCATCACACTGCAATGTCTGATATCAGACATGCATTTTCATTACACTGGCAGTCTCTGATATCATATATACATCGTTATTACACTTGCAATGTCTGATATCAGACATACATCGTCATCACACTTGCAATGTCTGATATCAGACATACATCGTCAACACACTGCAATGTCTGATATCAGACATACATTGTCATTACACTTGCAATGTCTGATATCAGATATACATCGTCATCATACGGTAAGAGGTCTGAAGGTAAAGTATGACGTCATGAGGTGATGTCACCACTTTGAAATGGTCTGTTGTCAGATATTACACCAGTCGTCATCACACTGCACTGTCTGATATCAGACATACATCGTCATCACATTGTTATGTCTAATATCAAACAGACATCATCATCACACGGTAAAAGAGGATATCTGCCAAACACATACACAAATACATGTATACACACAGACAACAGACATAAATGCACACAGACATGCATAAACGCAAAGCAGTTATGCATGTACACAGACTCTCTCTGTTCCTCTCTCTCTCTCTCTCTCTCTCTCTCTCACACACACACACACACACACACACACATACACACACACACACACACACACACACACACACTTACATACACATACACATATAGACGCCCCCGGCCCCACCCCCACGCCCCCATCCCACCCACCCTACCACACCCCCCCTACACACCTGCACACACACACACACACAGACATACACATATAGACCCCCACCCCTACCCCCACGCCCCCATCCCACCCACCCTACCCCACACACACCTGCACAATCTCATGAAGAGGACGTGGTACGTCTCCGTGCCCATCTTGATGCCTCTCAACAGACCCATGGGGGACTCGGCCTCAATGTCGTCACCAAACTCCATCACGTTCAGGTCCTTCACCGTGATCCACCGGTAGATGGCACTGAAACCAACACACACACACACACACACACACACACACACACACACACACACACACAACCACGACTTTCGTGTCAGCGCAGGTGTCGAAACATGTGGATTGATCCATAAACTCTACACCACATTCGTTAGTGAAAGAAAAGGGAAAGGGAGTAAGTAGGTTGTGGGTGGCTATGTGCTGGATATGTGAGGGGGAAGATGCTTGACATACGGAGGAGAGAGAAGGGAGGGGTAGTAAACCATTAACTCACTCAGTACGGCCAGTCCTCTCTTCTCCTCTACACAGACCCCTCGGATGTCCAGTGGGTGTCTGAATGACCCAACCTTTAGCTTCCGTCGTCAGAATTGTGGTATTCTTTGTCAACATTCACCTCTTCAGTGTAAGAGCCTTCCGCTTGCAATATTTTGATGGTGGTAATTGGGGTGAAACGCTGTTAACGTCGTCTCTTTCGACGTTCGTATGGAAAGAGTTAACCATAATGTGTGACTCCAACAGACAACCGTAGTGTTTTACTCCAACAGATCGTCAACATTTCTGAATGAGTCCAGTAGACCGTCAATCATACTGAGTGAGTCCAAGAGACCGTTCACCATTATAATTCATTGTGTGGCTTTTTAACAGGCGTTAATTGTAGTGTGTGACTCCAACAAATTGTGTGACCCCAACAGACACTTGACCATAGTGTGTGACTCCGAGACACCGTTAACTCACTCAATACGACCAGTCCTCTCTTCTCCTCTACACAGACCCCTCGGATGTCCAGTGGGTGTCTGAATGACCCAACCTTTAGCTTCCGTCGTCAGAATTGTGGTATTCTTTGTCAACATTCACGTCTTCAGTATAAGAGCCTTCCGCTTGCAATATTTTGATGGTGGTAATTGGGGTGAAACGCTGTTAACGTCGTCTCTTTCGGCGTTCGTATGGAGAGAGTTAACCATATTGTGTGACACCAAGAGACCGTCCAGCATACTGTGAGACTCCAGTATCAGTGTCAGTAGCTCAAGGAGGCATCACTGCGTTCAGTCAAATCCATATACGCTACATCACATCTTCCAAGCAGATGCCTGACCAGCAGCGTAACCCGATGCGCTTAGTCAGGCCTTGAGAAAAAAAAATCAATTAAAAAAAAATCATAAAAATAAAAATAGATAATAAAAAAATAAAATAAAATAAAGTAAAAAAATAAAATAAAATAAAATTAAATTAAAAAAGTGTGTGACTCCAACAGACCGTTAACATCATTGTGTGACTCCAACATACTTTTTTTTAGCCATATTTAGTGTGGCTCCAACAGACAAAATACATAAACACAAGGGTGCATATTTAATTTTATGCTCGCATAGACCCAAAGGCACGGACGGTCACGGTCACAGTGTACTCACCGCACTTTTTCCAGGTCAGTCAGCAGGTTTTCTGTCAGCTGACGAACCAGGTCTGTGTAGGTCGGCTGTTCCCCTTCCGCCACCTGCACCCACCCCCTTTGCACAGTTAGTCACAGTGTGTGTGTGTGTGTGTGTGTGTGTGTGTGTGTGTGTGTGTGATAGAGAGAGAGAGAAAGAGAAAGAGTGTATGTGTTTGTGTTTGTGTGTATGTGCGTCAGAGAGAGAGAATGAGAGGGTGTATGTGAGTGTGAGAGGGAGAGAGAGAGGGGGGGGGGAGAGAAAGAGAGGGTGTGCCCCTGTGTATATGTGTACATCTGTGCCTCTATGTGTGTGTGTGTGTGTGTGTGTGTGTGTGTGTGTGTGTGTGTGTGTGTGTGTGTGTGTGTGTGTGTACGTGTCTGTGTCTCTGTCTGTCTGTCTATTTTTCTGTCTTTCACTGTGCCTGTGACAGCCCAGACATTATCAGAGTAAACTAGGGGTCACAGTGCAACTGAGAGGTCAGGGACAAATCAAGGGTCGCAACGCAGAAAGGCAGGGGAAAAATCACAGAGTTCACAGTGCAAAAGTTCAGGGACAAAAATCAGGGGGCGGGGGGGTCACAACGCAGAGGTCAAGGACAAAGCAGGGGTCACAGTGCGGTAACCGTACCTTGATGACCTGCTCGTCGATGTCCTTGAAGACGGAGGCATCCGGGAAGAGCTCCTTCTTGCGGAGCACAGGGGGCTTAGGGGAAGCTGGAGAGGTGACTGCCGGCATCTGCAGGACGTCCTCCATCACTTCCGCCAGCAACTCCTCAGAGTTCTCTGCTCCCTCATCTTCTGCAGCTGCTACCACTACTACTGCTTCTGCTTCTGCTTCTGGTGCTGCTGGTGCTGCTTCTGGTGGCGGTGCTGTTTGGGGCACGCCGTTTTCTGTCAGCAGTTGCGGTGGTGGCTGTGAACAGACAGGGTTCACTCTATGACTTCAGGCATGACTCACACAGACCACAGACATGGCTCACACAGACCACAGACATGACTCACACAGACCACAGACATGACTCACACAGACCACAGACATGACTACAGACATGGTCCACACAGACCACAGACATGGTTCACACAGACATGGTTCACACGCAGACATGGTTCACACAGACCACAGACATGACTCACACAGACCACAGACATGGTTCACACAGACCACAGACATGACTCACACAGACCACAGACATGACTCACACAGACCACAGACATGGTTCACACAGACCACAGACATGACTCACACAGACTACAGACATGACTCACACAGACCACAGACATGACTCACACAGACCACAGACATGGTTCACACAGACCACAGACATGACTCACACAGACCACAGACATGGTTCACACAGACATGGTTCACACAGACCACAGACATGGTTCACACAGACCACAGACATGACTCACACAGACCACAGACATGGTTCACACAGACATGGTTCACACAGACCACAGACATGGTTCACACAGACCACAGACATGGTTCACACAGACCACAGACATGGTTCACACAGACCACAGACATGACTCACACAGACCACAGACATGGTTCACACAGACATGGTTCACACAGACCACAGACATGACTCACACAGACCACAGACATGACTCACACAGACTACAGACATGACTCACACAGACCACAGACATGGCTCACACAGACTACAGGACATGACACACAGACCACAGACATGACTCACACAGACCACAGACATGACTCACACAGACTTCAGGCATGACTCACACAGACCACAGACATGGACTCACACAGACTACAGACATGACTCACACAGACCACAGACATGACACACAGACCACAGACATGGTTCACACAGACCACAGACATGACTCACACAGACCACAGACATGACTCACACAGACCACAGACATGGTTCACACAGACTACATACATGGTTCACACAGACATGGTTCACACAGACCACAGACATGACTCACACAGACCACAGACATGGTTCACACAGACCACAGGCATGACTCACACAGACCACAGACATGGTTCACACAGACCACAGACATGACTCACACAGACCACAGACATGGTTCACACAGACCACAGACATGGTTCACACAGACCACAGACATGGTTCACACAGACCACAGACATGATTCACACAGACCACAGACATGATTCACACAGACCACAGACATGATTCACACAGACAACAGACATGACTCACACAGACCACAGACATGACTCACACAGACCACAGACATGGTTCACACAGACATGGTTCACACAGACCACAGACATGACTCACACAGACTTCAGGCATGACTCACACAGACCACAGACATGGTTCACACAGACCAGACATGACTCACACAGACCACAGACATGACTCACACAGACCACAGACATGGTTCACACAGACCACAGACATGACTCACACAGACCACAGACATGGTTCACACAGACCACAGACATGACTCACACAGACCACAGACATGGTTCACACAGACTACAGACATGGTTCACACAGACTACAGACATGGTTCACACAGACATGGTTCACACAGACCACAGACATGGTTCACACAGACATGGTTCACACAGACCACAGACATGGTTCACACAGACATGGTTCACACAGACCACAGACATGGTTCACACAGACCACAGACATGGTTCACACAGACATGGTTCACACAGACCACAGACATGGTTCACACAGACCACAGACATGGTTCACACAGACCACAGACATGATTCACACAGACATCAGACATGATTCACACAGACCACAGACATGATTCACACAGACCACAGACATGGTTCACACAGACCACAGACATGATTCACACAGACATGGTTCACACAGACCACAGACATGGTTCACACAGACCACAGACATGGTTCACACAGACATGGTTCACACGCAGACATGGTTCACACAGACCACAGACATGGTTCACACAGACCACAGACATGACTCACACAGACCACAGACATGGTTCACACAGACCACAGACATGGTTCACACAGACATGGTTCACACGCAGACATAGTTCACACAGACCACAGACATGGTTCACACAGACCACAGACATGACTCACACAGACTACAGACATGACTCACACAGACTACAGACATGGTTCACACAGACAACAGACATGATTCACACATATTCCAGATATTATGATTTACACAGATACAATCCACACAGACCACGGACGTGATTCACGCAGACATGATTCACACACACACACACACACACACACACACACACACACACACACACACACACACACACACACACACACACACAGACAACAGACATGATTCGCACAGACGTAGTTCGCGCTGACCACAGACATTACTTATACAAACCACAGACATGATTCTCACAAGTTACGGTCGTAATTCACACAGACATGATTCACACACACACACACACACACACACACACACACACACACACACACACACACACACACACACACGATTCTCACAGGTTACAGTCGTAATTCACACAGATATGATTCACACACACACACACACACACACACACACACACACACACACACACACACACACACACACACACACACATACACGATTCTCACAGGTTACAGTCGTAATTCACACAGATATGATTCACACACACACACACACACACACACACACACACACACACACACACACACACACACACACAGAACACATGCATGTATACACGCAGACAACAAGTACATGTATACACACAGACAACAGACAGGAATGCCCACAGACATGCATAAACGCAAAGCAGTTATGCATGTACACAGACTCTCTCTCTCTCTCTCTCAAACACACACACACACACACACACACACACACACACACACACACACACACACACACACACACACACACACACACACACACACACACACACACTTCACCTTCTTTATCCTGAGTGTTTTCTTGAGCTCCTCTTTGAGCTCGGTCTGTTTGGCGGCCAACAGATTCAGCATCTGTTCGCTCTGTTTCTTCACCATGTCCGCTGTGGCCCGCTGCTCCTTCTCCCGCAGACGTAGCGTGGCTGTCTGAGTCACCTTTTTCTTCTTCACTGTCATCTGCTTTTCTAGCTCCTTCTTCTCATTCTCAAACTGTAACAACAGTGACTGTGTTTCTGTAACGACAGTGACTGTGCTTCTGTAACAACAGTACTTCCGTAACAACGGTAATTCTGTAACAACAGTGAACGTACTTCTGTAACAACAGTGCTTTCGTAGCAACAGCACTTCTGTAACAACACTGACCGTACTCCAGTGACAACTGTGCTTCTGTAACAACACTGACCGTACTCCAGTGACAACTGTGCTTCTGTAACAACCATACTTTTATGACTGGCGTTTTTCTCCCTTCTGGTTTTTTAAAATAATTTTTATTTTATTTTATTTTTTTAAGTGAGTCTATGTTTTAACCCGGTGTTCGGTTGTGTGTGTGTGTGTGTGTGTGTGTGTGTGTGTGTCCGTGTGTCTGTGTGTCCGTGGTAAACTTTAACATTGACATTTTCTCTGCAAATACTTTGTCAGTTGACACCAAATTTGGCATAAAAATAGGAAAAATTCAGTTCTTTCCAATCATCTTGTTTAAAACAATATTGCACCTCTGGGATGGGCACAAAAAAATTAAAAAAGAAGCCTAATTATATGCAAACTGCATTTACTGTTATATTTTTTGTATTCTCTAAACTTGGCACTGACCTCTTATTCTGACACAACAACAAGAGGAGTCATTATTATTTTTTGTTCAAACAGGAACTTCTTTTGCTAAGCATGGATTTTTTATTTATTTTGCAAACGTTTTGGTGCAGATAGTAAAAAAAAAGGGAAATTACTCTGCAATTAATGCTAGGGGACTTAATTTGTCACAAGTGAGTCTTGAAGGCCTTGCCTCTCTTGCTTTTTTTTCCACATATTACGCAATGAAACAACTTCCCCCTTCCGAGATGACACAGTGGTCACTACTGTCAGTCTGTTCCAGACATTCTGGCCAGCCTTACCATCAATCTTTTCAGCCATCATCGAGGAACATAGAATTCAAGAGAATGATTATTCATCATTTCATAGTTTGTGTTTTGCAGAATCGGGGTCGTTCTTGGTAATCCACTGAACTGAGAACCGTTTGCCTTCCAGTTGACATGACAAAACGACAATGTTTCGCCAGATTATTTCCCAGTCTGTCCCCCGATTATCAAGTTCCGGTCATGGTCTAAGGGAGGTAATGGATGTCAGACCTGGCTGTTTGTGGGGGAACGATTGTTTCCTCTTTTTTTTTTTTCCCCTTTGTCTGCCTTCGTTTGCTTTGTTCCGGAATGAAAACAAAGAGAATCCATGTCATCTTTCACTGACGGATAGGTCAGGTCAGTGTTGAGGGTTGTGAACATGTTGTTGGACGGACTCATTCCTTGAATGAAGTTAGTCTCCTTTTGAGAGAGAGAGAGAGAGAGAGAGAGAGAGAGAGAGAGAGAGAGAGAGAGAGAGAGAGAGAGAGAGAGAGAGAGAGAAAGTGAGTGTGCAGGGTGCTGTTTACTACCAAAAAATGTGTGTGTGTGTGTGCGTGCGTGCGTGCGTGCGTGTGTGTGTGTGTGTGTGTGTGTGTGTGTGTGTGTGTGTGTGTGTGTGTGTTCGTGTGTGTGTGTGTGTGTGTGTGTGTGTGTGTGTGTGTGTGTGTGTGTGTGTGTGTGTGCTTCCCAGACCTCTGTGTGTGTGTGTGTGTGTGTGTGTGTGTGTGTGTGTGTGTGTGTGTGTGTGTGTGTGTGTGTCTGTCTGTCTGTCTGTGTGTCTGTGTCTGTGTGCGTGCCTCCTAGACCTCTGTGGGTACCTCTTATCCTGTGCGTGTGTGCCTCCCTGATCCCTGTGTGTGTGTGTGTGTGTGTGTGTGTGTGTGTGTGTGTGTGTGTGTGTGTGTGAGTGCGTGTGTGTGTGCGCGCGCACGCGCACGCGCACGCGCCTCCCCAGAAACCCTCGCACCTTCAGCTTGTGGTCGGTCCCTTTCTTGGCGCTGGCCTTGGGGTCGTGCATGTGGTACCTATTGGTGAGGTCGGTGAGGCGCTGCTCCCACTCTGTGTCGATCTGGCGGCGGATGGTGTCCTTGGTCTGCTCCCGCTCCTCCTGGAAGCCCCGGATCAGAGCGTCCTCCTCCACCCTCAGCGTCTCCTCCAGCCGCTTCTGGGCCGCGAACACCTCTTCCCGCTTCCGGGCCTCAACACGGACAATGCAATGCAATGCAATGCAATACAATACAGTGCAATGCAATGCGATACAATGCAATACACTACAGTGCATTACAGTACAGTACAGTACAGTACAGTACAATACAATACATACAATGCAATGCAATACAATACAACACAACACGACACATCTTTATTCGTCCATTTGGAAATCAACTGTGCATCCACAGGCTCGTCACTCACACAACACAATATATATCTCAGCCGATAGCCGAACCCAGCACACACACACACACACACACACACACACACACACACACACAACATGACAAAGGTTGGACCACAATACATACAAGCAAGTAGTACACAACAGTGGCTTGATTTCCACACACACCCCTAATCACCCTCCTCTCTCCACACACACACACACACACACACACATCTATCTATCTATACACATATATATATATATATATATATATATATATAGAGAGAGAGAGAGAGAGAGAGAGAGAGAGACATATATATATATATATATATATATATATAGAGAGAGAGAGAGAGAGAGAGAGAGAGACACACACACACACACACGCACGCACACACGCACACACACACACACACACACACACACACACACACACACACACACGCACACGCACGTACGCACGCACCAAACTGAAGAAGGCATTGGAACAATAACCAACTCCATCACTACTGCCGGAACTAATTGACTGTGACGTGAAATAATAGACTGTGATGTGTGCAAGGTTCCCCCGCCCCTCTTTCTCTCTCTCTCTCTCTCTTACACACAGACAGATTTACATGGACAGACAGATAGGCAAAGAGATAGATCAATAGATAGATAAACAGATAATACATACACACATACATGGACAGAGAGATACTAAGATAGATAGATGGACAGAAATATAAGACAGACAGACAGATAGACAGACAGACAGATAGACAGACAGACAGACAGACAGACAGACAGACAAACATGGCAATGTCAGCTTGACAGCTGTGGCAGTGACCGAAGCTGCCAGGGACGACAAGATGTATTGATCACCGGCTGTGACAGGCTGTTCAAGTGATCGATGATAGCTGAGTGAGCAAAGTGACTCAGGAGTTGCACAGTGAAAGAGGTGTACACGGAGTTGATAGTTCACTGCACCGTTACACACTGGGTGGAATATAAAAAATCTCGGGGGTGTGGGGTGTCTGGGGGGTGGGGGGGGGGGGAGAGAGGGGAGGTCGACAAGAAGACAGGGCTCATTCATCTCCACGTGGCTGTCACATGACCACACACACACACAACACACCTGTCACTTCGTCAAATCACACACACACAACACACCTGTCACTTCGTCAAATCACACACACACACAACACACCTGTCACTTCGTCAAATCACACACACAACACACCTGTCACTTCGTCAAATCACACGCACAGAACACACCTGACACTTCGTCAAATCACACACACACATAACACACCTGTCACTTCTTCAAATCACACACGCACAGAACACACCTGACACTTCGTCAAATCACACACACACACAACACACCTGTCACTTCGTCAAATCACACACACAGAACACACCTGTCACATCGTCAAATCACACACACACAACACACCTGTCACTTCTTCAAATCACACACACAGAACACACCTGTCACTTCGTCAAATCACACACACAGAACACACCTGTCACTTCTTCAAATCACACACACACAACACACCTGTCACTTCGTCAAATCACACACACACACACACAACACACCTGTCACTTCGTCAAATCACACACACACACAACACACCTGTCACTTCGTCAAATCACACACACACACACACAACACACCTGTCACTTCGTCAAATCACACACACACAGAACACACCTGTCACTTCGTCAAATCACACACACACAACACACCTGTCACATCGTCAAATCACACACACACAACACACCTGTCACTTCTTCAAATCACACACACACAGAACACACCTGACACTTCGTCAAATCACACACACAAAGAACACACCTGACATTTCGTCAAATCACACACACACACACAACACACCTGTCACTTCGTCAAATCACACACACACAGAACACACCTGACACTTCGTCAAATCACACACACAGAACACACCTGACACTTCGTCAAATCACACACACAGAACACACCTGACACTTCGTCAAATCACACACACACAGAACACACCTGACACTTCGTCAAATCACACACACAGAACACACCTGACACTTCGTCAAATCACACACACACACACACACACACACACACACACACAACACATCTGTCACTTCGTCAAATCACACACACACAACACACCTGTCACTTCGTCAAATCACACACACACACAACACACCTGTCACTTCGTCAAATCACACACCACACACCTGTCACTTTCCGTTATGACTGATACGACACAGTCCTCCGCCGGATAGCCTGTGCCTCACATAACGACGGCCTTGAAGCACTCTCGCCCGTGTGTGTGTGTGTGTGTGTGTGTGTGTGTGTGTGTGTGTGTGTGTGTGTGTGTGTGTGTGTGTGTGTGTGTGTGTGTGTGTGTGTGTGTGTGTGCCGAGTTTGGAATGAGCGTGTCTCACAGAGAGAGACAGAAAGAGAAAGGGGAGGGGAGGGGGGGGGGGGGTTAAGGGGGCGGCACTGGTCAGTCCTTGAAATGGAGGAGGGAAAGGGAGGGGTACACAGACAACATATAGACAACTACGTATGGGAACCACAATCCAGACAATGTTGATCAATATATACATGCATAAAACGATTAATAATGTAACAGCGGAACCACTCCCGGTCTCTGAAACCCATACCGAAGCAAGGGACGTGCAGGAGACAGGGAGACAGACAGACACGTGCAGGAGACAGGGAGACAGACACGTGCAGGAGACAGAGAGACAGACAGACACGTGCAGGAGACAGGGAGACAGACACGTGCAGGAGACAGAGAGACAGACAGACACGTGCAGGAGGCAGAGAGACAGACAGACACGTGCAGGAGACAGAGAGACAGACAGACACGTGCAGGAGACAGGGAGACAGACAGACACGTGCAGGAGACAGGGAGACAGACACGTGCAGGAGACAGGGAGACAGACAGACACGTGCAGGAGACAGGGAGACAGACACGTGCAGGAGACAGAGACAGACACGTGCAGGAGACAGAGACAGACAGACACGAGCATGAGACATGGAGACAGACAGACACGTGCAGGAGATAGGGAGACAGACACGTGCAGGAGACAGAGACAGACACGTGCAGGAGACAGAGACAGACACGTGCAGGAGATAGGGAGACAGACAGACACGTGCAGGAGACAGAGACAGACTGACACGTGCAGGAGACAGGGAGACAGACACGTGCAGGAGACAGGGAGACAGACAGACACGTGCAGGAGACATGGGGACAGACAGACACGTGCAGGAGACAGAGACAGACTGACACGTGCAGGAGACAGGGAGACAGACACGTGCAGGAGACAGGGAGACAGACACGTGCAGGAGATAGGGAGACAGACACGTGCAGGAGACAGAGACAGACACGTGCAGGAGATAGGGAGACAGACAGACACGTGCAGGAGACAGAGACAGACAGACACGTGCAGGAGACAGAGACAGACAGACACGTGCAGGAGATAGGGAGACAGACAGACACGTGCAGGAGACAGAGACAGACACGTGCAGGAGACAGAGACAGACACGTGCAGGAGATAGGGAGACAGACACGTGCAGGAGACAGAGACAGACACGTGCAGGAGACAGAGACAGACACGTGCAGGAGATAGAGAGACAGACAGACACGTGCAGGAGACAGGGAGACAGACACGTGCAGGAGACAGGGAGACAGACAGACACGTGCAGGAGACAGGGAGACAGAGAGATAGATATATACAGGATACAGAGAAAGAGATTCAAGATTTAAGATTCAAAAACTTTATTACTCAAGGATAAAGATTTTAGGCATTGCCTTGTCTTCCAATCTGTCCTTGTGACAACAAAAAACAGTAACGATAAGACACAACAATAATAGCAATGGTGAAGACTACTACTACTACTAATGATAATTATAATACTAATCAACGCACAATCATCATCATTATAAAAATATATAGAAGGAGATAGACATACAGGAGACATGGAGACAGAAACATGACAGGTGGTCAGAGCTGATGAGTCACTGACTGAAATTGTAAGATATGATATTTTCTTTTGTAAGGCATCACCTAAGGCTGACTGTTGACAAGGCAACCACGCGACAGCATTCCTACATCGGATTGGAAGAGACAAATAGACAGACAGACAAACGGACAGACAGGAGGCAAACGGACGGACGGACAGACGGACAGACAGAAAGACGGAAAGACAGACGGACGGATGGACAGACGGACGGACAAGGGACAAGAAGGGAGACGGGGGGGAGGAGGGAGGGGAGGTGAGGGAAGGGGGATATGACTCACGATGTGCGGAGGGTAGTGGTGCTTGTCCAGCCTCCCGTGCTGACGCCGCTGCAGGAGCTGCGCGTGCAGGGCGCCCTGGATGTGCAAGGCGCTGGCGTCCACGCCGGAAGTGTGCGGGTGCAGCCGCTGCCCGGGGTCCACCAGGCGATACTGCGCTCCCACAGCCGCCCGGATGTCCAGGGCCCCGCCGTCCACGTTTGGCACGATCCCAGCCTGCCGGATGTGGCCCACCTTCTCCATGGCCGCCGCGTGCACGTCCCGCTGGGCCGCCAGGGCCCGCTGAATGTCCATGGCGTCGGGGCCCATGGCCGACCCCCCGATGCGCGGCACGTGGGTGGCGCAGTAGATCTCGCAGTCGGCGCCGTCGCGCTGGTTGCTCCAGTAGTTCTTCAGCGTCAGGGAGAGGCCGCAGGAGGCGCACTTGAAGCAGCTCTTGTGGAAGAGCACGTCATGCACGGGGCCCATCTTCTCCTGCTGGTACACCGGCTGCTGGCAGCGGTGGCAGCGGGTGGCGCTGGCCCGCGGCGGCAGGAACAGCGAGGACAGGCGGCGGAAGCCCCGGGCCGCCGCCTCGTCTTGCGTGGCCGGCGTTGTTGCCATGGCGCTGGAACAACAATCATCATCATCATCATCATCATCATCATCGCCGCCGCCACGTGTGACCACTGTTAGCATTCATGGTCTGCGTTTTACGTAGTAAGGTAGGTTCACTCTTTCCATGCCACGTTTCCATATATATATATATATATATATGAATATATGAAAACATGACAATGTCAGTATGCCGCGGTTCCATATATATGTATGTAAACATGACAATGTCAATAAGCCACGGTTCCATATGTAGACATGACACTGTCAGCACGCTACGTTTCCATATATATGTAAACATGACACTGTTACTAGTGTTAGCATGCCACGTTTCCATGCGTGGACATGACATTGTCAGCATGCCACGCTTCCATTTATATGTAAACATGACACTATCAGCATGCCACGTTTACATATTTAAACATGACACTGTCAGCATCCCATGTTTCCATATTATGTAAACGTGACAGTGTCAGCATGTAACAGGGTCTGCCACATGCAGTCAGTATGTCACTACGTATCGTTATATAAATATACAAACTGTCAGTATTTATGTGAATTATTTCACGTCATAAACATATGACATTGTGTGACACTGAATTCCTACATGCTCTAAACACTAAAGAATACGGCACGCCTCTGTCATAAACACTGAAAAATACGGCACACCTCTGTCCTAAACACTGAAAAATACGACACACCTCTGTCCTTAACACTGATAAATACGGCACACCTCTGTCCTAAACACTGAAAAATACGTCACACTTCTGTCCTAAACACTGAAAAATACGATTTACCTCTGTCCTAAACACTGAAAAATACGGCACACCTCTGTCCTAAACACTGAAAAATACGGCACATCTCTGTCCTAAACACTGAAAAATACGGCACACCTCTGTCCTAAACACTGAAAAATACGGCACACCTCTGTCCTAAACACTGAAAAATACGACACACCTCTGTCCTAAACACTGAAAAATACGGCACACCTCTGTCCTAAACACTGAAAAATACGGCACATCTCTGTCCTAAACACTGAAAAATACGACACACCTCTGTCCTAAACACTGATAAATACGACACACCTCTGTCCTAAACACTGAAAAATACGACACACCTCTGTCCTAAACACTGAAAAATACGACACACCTCTGTCCTAAACACGGAAAAATACGACACACCTCTGTCCTTAACACTGAAAAATACCTCAAACTTCTGTCCTAACCTGAGGTGGAATGATGGCCTGGAGGTAACGCGTCCGCCTAGGAAGCGAGAGAATCTGAGCGCGCTGGTTTGAATCACGGCTCAGCCGCCGATATTTTCTCCCCCTGCACTAGACCTTGAGTGGTGGTCTGGACGCTAGTCATTCGGATGAGACGATAAACCGAGGTCCCGTGTAGCATGCACTTAGCGCACGTAAAAGAACCCACGGCAACAAAAGGGTTGTTCCTGGCAAAATTCTGTAGAAAAATCCACTTCGATAGGGAAAACAAATGAAATTGCACGCAGGAAAAAATACAAAAATAATGGGTGGTGCTGTAGTGTAGCGACGCGGTCTCCCTGGGGAGAGCAGCCGAACTTCACACAGAGAAATCTGTCGTGTTAAAACGAAATACAAGTACAAATAAACACTGAAAAATACGGTATACTTCTGTCCTACACACCATACAATAAGTACAATAAGGCGCACCTCTGTCACAAACGTGTATCACGCACTTTCTTTCAAGGACTGCCGATCGTACATTAGGGGTACAGAGAGATGGCTATCAATGCTGTGCATTCAAGTGTGTGTGTGTGTGTGTGTGTGTGTGTGTGTGTGTGTGTGAGAAAGACATACATGTCAACCACTTCATGTCGCCAGGTGAAATCGGAGCCCTGGTCCTTTGTCTCCATCCTTGCGGTGTACGTGTTCAGGACAAGTGCCACCACCTCCCGCCCCCTTTCTGACACCTGAGTCATGCTGACACCCACTCCCCTCTTCCCTGACACCCGAGTCATACCAACACCCACACCCACTCCCCCCTTCCCTGACACATGAGTCATGCTGACACCCACACCCACACCCCCTTCCCTGACACATGAGTCACACCGACACCCACACGCCCCTTCCCTGACACCCGAGTCACACCGACACCCACACCCACACGCCCCTTCCCTGACACCTGAGTCATACCGACACCCACACCCACCCCCCCTTCCCTGACACATGTGTCATACCGACACCCACTGCCCCCTTCCCTGACACCTGAGTCATGCTGACACCCACACCCACACCCCCTTCCCTGACACCTGAGTCATACCGACACCCACACCCACTCCCCCTTCCCTGACATCTGAGTCATACCGACACCCACACCCCCTCCCCCTCCCCGGACACCTGAGTCATGCTGACACCCACACCCCCTTCCCTGACACCTGAGTCATACCGACACCCACACCCACTCCCCCTTCCCTGACACATGAGTCATACCGACACCCACACCCCCTCCCCCTCCCCGGACACCTGAGTCATGCTGACACCCACACCCCCTTCCCTGACACCTGAGTCATACCGACACCCACACCCACTCCCCCTTCCCTGACACCTGAGTCATACTGACACCCACACCCCCTCCCCCTCCCCGGACACCTGAGTCATGCTGACACCCACACCCCTCCCCCTTCCCGGACACCTGAGTCATACCGACACCCACATCCCCTTCCCTAACACCTGAGTCATGCTGACACTCATACCCACACCCCCTTCCCAGACACCTGAGTCATACCGACACCCACACCCCCCTCCCTGACACCTGAGTCATACCGACACCCACAGCCCCCTCCCTGACACCTGAGTTATGCTGACACCCACACACCCTCCCCCTTCCCTGACACCTGAGTCATACTGACACCCACACCCCCTCCCCGAACACCTGAGTCATGCTGACACCCACACCCCCTTCCCTGACACCTGAGTCATACTGACACCCACACGCCCCTTCCCTGACACCCGAGTCACACCGACACCCACACCCACTCCCCCTTCCCTGACACCTGAGTCATACCGACACCCACACCCACTCCCCCTTCCCTGACACCTGAGTCATACTGACACCCACACACCCACTCCCCCTTCCCTGACACCTGAGTCATACCGACACCCACACCCACTCCCCCTTCCCTGACACCTGAGTCATACTGACACCCACACCCCCTCCCCCTCCCCAGACACATGAGTCATGCTGACACCCACACCCCCTTCCCTGACACCTGAGTCATACCGACACCCACACCCACTCCCCCTTCCCTGACACCTGAGTCATACTGACACCCACACCCCCTCCCCCTGCCCGGACACCTGAGTCATACTGACACCCACACCCCCTCCCCCTCCCCGGAAACCTGAGTCATGCTGA
>NC_134878.1:57243985-57398985 GCF_041734735.1 Babylonia areolata | reverse complement strand
GCACCTGATTCACCACTCCTACCTGTAACGCTACACATCTGATCCAACGCTCGTAACACTGATAACAGTACACACCATATCCAACGGTCACACCTACAACAGTACACACCTGATCCAACGCTCACACCTATTTAACGGCACACACATGATCAAACACTCATACCTATAACGGCATACACCTGATCCAACACACACCTATAACGGCACACACCTGATCCAACACTCACACCTATAACGGCACACACCTGATCCAACACACACCTATAACGGCACACACCTGATCCAACACTCACACCTATAACAGCACACACCTGATCCAACACTCACACCTATAACAGCACACACCTGATCCAACACACACCTATAACAGCACACACCTGATCCAACACACACCTATAACAGCACACACCTGATCCAACACTCACACCTACACGGGTACACACCTGATCCAACGCTCACATCTATAACAGTACACACCCAATCCAACAGTCACACTTTTACAGTACACACCTGATCCAACACTCACACCTATAACAGCACACACCTGATCCAACACACACCTATAACAGTACACACCCCATCCAACAGTCACATTTATAACAGTACACGCCTGATCCAACACATGCCCAGAACGGCACACACATGATCCAATAATCACGTCTGCTGGGGTACACACCTGATCCAACGCTCACACCTACAGGGGTACACACCTGATCCAACGCTTACACCTACAGGGGTACACACCTGGTCCGGCGTTCACACCTACAGGGGTACACACCTGATCCAACGCTTACACCTACAGGGGTACACACCTGATCCAACGCTTACACCTACAGGGGTACACACCTGATCCAACGCTTACACCTACAGAGGTACACACCTGATCCAACGCTTACACCTACAGGGGTACACACCTGGTCCAGCGTTCACACCTACAGGGGTACACACCTGATCCAACGCTTACACCTACAGGGGTACACACCTGGTCCAGCGTTCACACCTACAGGAGTACACACCTGATCCAACGCTTACACCTACAGGGGTACACACCTGATCCAACGCTGACACCTACAGGGGTACACACCTGATCCAACGTTCACACCTACAGGGGTACACACCTGATCCAACGTTCACACCTACAGGGGTACACACCTGATCCAACGTTCACACCTACAGGGGTACACACCTGATCCAACGCTTACACCTACAGGGGTACACACCTGATCCAACGTTCACACCTACAGGGGTACACACCTGATCCAACGTTCACACCTACAGGGGTACACACCTGATCCAACGTTCACACCTACAGGGGTACACACCTGATCCAACGTTCACACCTACAGGGGTACACACCTGATCCAACGCTTACACCTACAGGGGTACACACCTGATCCAACGTTCACACCTACAGAGGTACACACCTGATCCAACGTTCACACCTACAGGGGTACACACCTGATCCAACGTTCACACCTACAGGGGTACACACCTGATCCAACGGTCACACCTACAGGGGTACACACCTGATCCAACGTTCACACCTACAGGGGTACACACCTGATCCAACATTCACACCTACAGGGGTACACACCTGATCCAACGTTCACACCTACAGGGGTACACACCTGATCTAACGCTTACACCTACAGGGGTACACACCTGATCCATCGCTTACATCTATAACAGTACACACCCAATCCAGCAGTCACACTTTTACAATACACACCTGATCCAACGTTCACACCTACAGGGGTACACACCTGATCCAACGTTCACACCTACAGGGTTACACACCTGATCTAACGCTTACACTTACAGGGGTACACACCTGATCCAACGCTCACATCTATAACAGTACACGCCTGATCCAACAGTCACACTTATAACAGTACACACCTGATCCAACGCTCACACCTGCAAAGTTACACACCTAACCCGCACACACCCACACACGGGTCTGATCCAGGCCAGAGCTTAGGAAGGCGGAGCAACAACCCGGACGAAGGAAAATTGCTGCATGGGTGGTGATCATAGGGAAAATCAGTCACACCACTCTGTTAATTTAGGGGACTGACGTCCAAGACACATCAAGGTGAAACTTCCTTGTGCGTCGTATTAACCCTGTGTGTCATTTGTCCATGTGTGTCATGTCTCCCTGTGTCATGTCTTCCTCTGTGTCATGTCTCCATTTGTGTCATGTCTCCCTGTGACGTGTGTCCCTCTGTGTCATGTCTCCCTGTGACGTGTGTCCCTCTGTGTCATGTCTCCCTGTGTCATGTCTCCCTGTGACGTGTGTCCCTCTGTGTCATGTCTCCCTGTGACGTGTGTCCCTCTGTGTCATGTCTCCCTGTGTCATGTCTCCCTGTGACGTGTGTCCCTCTGTGTCATGTCTCCCTGTGACGTGTGTCCCTCTGTGTCATGTCTCCCTGTGACGTGTGTCCCTCTGTGTCATGTCTCCCTGTGACGTGTGTCCCTCTGTGTCATGTCTCTCTCTGTGTGTCAGTTCTCCCTCTATGTCATGTCTCTGTGTGTCAGTTCTCCCTCTATGTCATCTCTCTCTCTCTCTCTCTCTCTCTCTCTCTGTGTCAGTTCTCCCTCTATGTCATGTCTCTCTCTGTGTGTCAGTTCTCCCTCTATGTCATCTCTCTCTCTCTCTCTCTCTCTCTCTGTCAGTTCTCCCTCTATGTCATGTCTCTCTCTCTCTCTCTCTCTCTGTGTCAGTTCTCCCTCTATGTCATCTCTCTCTCTCTCTCTCTCTCTCTCTCTCTCTCTCTCTCTCTCTGTGTGTCAGTTCTCCCTCTATGTCATGTCTCTCTGTGTGTGTCAGTTCTCCCTCTATGTCATGTCTCTCTGTGTTTTGTATCACCTGTGTGTCATGTCTCCTTGAGTCATGTCTCCTGTGTCATGCCCTCATCATCACACTTCGACTTCGATAAATCGAAATGAAATCGCCAAAGACAATTTCGGGTGTAATACACACGACAATTACTCTGGAAAAATATATATCCACATTTCTTCCACTGTGCTCTTAAATTGGTTAATGACATCATAATGTATGCTGTACATTTCTTTCCCTCTTGAAAGCCGTAAAGAATGCCAATAAAAGAGTGGAGGGGAAGAAATGTACAGACATCATATATTATTATTATTATTATTATTATTATTACAATGTCATTAACCAGTTTACAACTTTTTCCGTCTTCGAAAGGAAAGAGCACAGGGGGGAGAAATGTGGCTGTTGCCAAATTATCGATTGAATGCACGATTTCGACAGTGACAAGATTTTTCAGGCAAGATGGCTGCCTTCAAGTGAAATTGATAGTATGTCAATACTAATTAACAATCCTCTGTAAAATATTTGTATACACGTCGATGGTGTACTTAGTGTCATTCTGCCTGTTCTTTCCAGATTTTCTTATCTTTAACTGCAGACAAAAAAAATAAGATGTCATGCCTCAAACAAGCGATTTCGCAATGAACCTGGAATGACCCAATCAAATCTTGTAGATCCGAGGCTAAACGGAATAAATCTTCACCATCCAGAAGTACGTCTTAATCCGGAAAACTTACAACCCATCAGTGATACTGGTGGAAAGATATTCTCGATGTTCAATCCAGGTTTATTCTTGATAGCTAAAGTATCTGCAGATAAAATGAATTTGTTAAAGTTTACTACAGACTGGGACACACACAAACAAAAACACAGACACAGACACATACATACAGACACACACATACACAGACACACACACACACAAACCGTGCGCGGACACAGACAACCCAAACCGTGTCAACACGCACGTGAGCTAAAACTGGGTTGCACTAGGAAAGATCGATAGTCAAACTGGTTTATGTCTTTACAAGTATGATGTGTGTGTTTTGTTGCATGCCAAAATACGTGCTATTATTCTTTTGTTTTCCTTGTATTGTTCAAACTGTAGGGTCTAATGAGTGAAAAAAGGGCATTGTATCCCCAGTCAAATGGACTGTTCAGCTAATTATCGTAATAACTCAAGCTATCACGTGGGCTGTTCAGTTAATCAGTAAAGTATTGAACTGTCACGTGGACTGTTCAGCAAAAAATGACAGTGAAGTATCAGTCACACAAACTGTTCAGCTAATGACATTAAAGTCTCCAACTGTGACATAAACTGTTCAGCTAGTGACATTAAAGTCTCCAACTGTGACATAAATTGTTCAGCTCGTGACGGTAAAGCATCAGTCACATAAACTGTTTAGCTAATGACATGAACTGTTCAGCTACTGACAGTACAGTTTCCCAACTGTCACATGAAGTTTCAGCTAATGCTAGTAAAGTGTCAAACTGTCACAAGGACTATTCAGCTAATGACAAAAATTATGTCACCTAAACTGTTCAACTAATGACAATAAAACATCAGTTACACGGACTGTTCAGCTGATAACAGTAAAGTATCAGTTACATGGACTGTTCAGCTAATGACAGTATTGTATCAGTCACATAGCCTGTTCAGCTAATGACAGTATTGTATCAGTCACATAAACTGTTCAGCTAATAACAGTAAAGTATCAGTTACATGGACTGTTCAGCTGATAACAGTAAAGTATCAATTACATGGACTGTTCAGCTAATGACAGTATTGTATCAGTCACATAGCCTGTTCAGCTAATGACAGTATTGTATCAGTCACATAAACTGTTCAGCTAATAACAGTAAAGTATCAGTTACATGGACTGTTCAGCTGATAACAGTAAAGTATCAGTTACATGGACTGTTCAACTAATGACAGTATTGTATCAGTCACATAAACTGTTCAGCCAATGACAGTATTGTATCAGTCACATAAACTGTTCAGCTAATGACAGTAAAGTATCAGTCACGCGGACTGTACGATTAAAGACGGATTAAGGGTATATATATATTTATATCCACGTTTTCTTCCCCTCCACTCCTCTGTGTGACTGGCGGAGTGAACGTCCACGACTTGTACTCAACATTACTCATTCCTTCTTGAGGGGAGAATTGTGGATATTGATTACCCCATAGGGTATCAAACTCTCAATTGTCCAGTAGAGCTCTCTCTCTCTCTCTCTCTCTCTCTCTCTCTCCATACTTGGGCAGCTTGTGTGTTCACTAAGTTGATCATTCTTCAGCGGCCTTGTTTTTCCAGCAACGACCGAACTAATCACATTTTCTGCACTCCTGAGCTCAGTGAATTTTCTGAATGTCGGGATGGCAGTGGAAGGGTGTGTGTGGTGGGAGGGAGGGAGGGAGCGTGGGGAGTGGGAGGTTGGAGGTCAGTGACAGACTCCAACTTACCGGTCAGCGGCAGTCCGTGGGCTGGGCAGGGAGACGGTACGCGTTACACCTCACTGATCAGTCTTCACAGCACAGGGTGTGGTCACTCCACCCCCACCACCCACCCCCTCCACCTCCACCCAGCACTGACCAAAAACAGACAGGTCGCTGGCGGTGTGCTCTATTCATGTACACACACACACACTTCACCACTTTGATGACACACACACAAACAAACACAGAGCACGTTGGTGTGGTCAGTAAAAATAAACACACAACACTGTCCACACTTAGCGCATTGAAGTTCAACACCTCTGCTGGAACAACGTTCAGAATGTGAACAGGGCAGTGTGAGTTGGGTTCCTTACACCCCGAACACGGACTGTACTGGCCCCACCCCAACACCGACTGCCAGTCACGCAGCACTTCGCTGTGTCGTTCTGCGGGTCTCAAACTCAACCTCTCAGCGCCGCTCACCTCAGTGTACCTCTCTCCACGTCGATCGCTACCTGCTGGTGTGTTTGTGTCACTGTGTCGCCCGCAGACTCTGTGTGTGTGTGTGTGTGTGTGAGAGAGAGAGAGAGAGAGAGAGTGCGTGAGCGTGTGTGTGTGTGTGCGTTGGCCCGCTTTACCTGGCAGCGAGTGAGAAGGGAACAGGTAAACTGGCGACGCAAGCCACAGAGTCACCTCCAGACACCCCCTCACCTCACCGAACCCCGGACACATACAAGACTGTGCCCCAGACACTTTGTGCCTTTCCCAAAGTACAAGGTGCAGACATTGTCTGCAATACACACAAAGCAGCATCAGTTTAGTCAACAAGTCACAGCGATATCCACATTTCTTCCCCGCCTGTACTTTTCCGTTTATAAAACGGAAAAAGTTGTAAATTGGTGAATAATATTATTGTGATATATACTTGACATTTCTTCCCCCTCCACTCTTTGACTGGCCTTCTTTACATCTCTTGACAGGGGAAGAAATGTGGAGTGTGTATTACAATGTTATCTGACTGAACAAATTCACGATTTTTCCGTCTTCGGAACGAAACTGAATGGAAAGAAAACGGGATAAAAATGTGGATATTGTCCAAGTCACGGTTCACACAATAACACGTTAACAACACGACAGTTCAGTTCGCAGCCAATAACATGCTAACATACAATAGCATGCTAAAAAGTGAGTAAATTGTTCAGTTCACACAATAACACGCCCACAAAGTCAATAGTTCAGTTCACACAATAACACGCCCACAAAGTCAATAGTCTAGTTCACACAATAACACGCTCACCGGCATAGTCAACAGTTCAGTTTACATAATAAAGCGCTAACATAGTTAGTTGATAGTTCAGTTCTGGCTCAAATAACACTGCTGTCTGTATAGACCAGAGCATTGCTGTCTGTCTGCCAGGACATTGCTGTCTGTCAAGGACACCTGTGTCTGCCAGGACATTGCTGTCTGTCAAGGACACCTGTGTCTGCCAGGACATTGTATTGTATTGTTGTATTACATCACTCTTTCTTGTCACAACAGATTTCTCTGTGTGAAATTCGGGCTGCTCTCCACAGGGAAAGCGCGTCGCTGCACTGAGAGAGTGCCACCCTTTTTTTCTTCTTCTGTTCTTTTTTTTCTTTCTTTCCCTGCCTGCAATTTTTTTACTTGTTTTCCTATCGAAGTGGATTTTTCTACAGAATTTCGCCAGGGACAGTCCTTTTGTTGCCGTGGGTTCCAATATGGAGTGAGGGGGGTAATCAATCTTGGCATGGGACGGGGCGGGGAGGCGGGAGGCGGGATGGTGGAGGAGGTGGGAGGAAAGCCGTCACCGTCACCCGCGCCAGGGGGCAGCCTGCCGTGACGTGCTCTACCGTGTCGCCAGTTATACCGTGCAGCACAGCGCGAGGCGACCCTCGCCCCCACTCCCTTCCCCTCAGTTCCCAGCTTCCCTCACCGCAACCCTCCCCCTGCCCCCCTCCCCTCCCGGGTCATTTATGGTAAGGGAGAGTACTGTAAGGGGTTGAATGTGTCGGCTTGTGGGTTGTCGTTACTCTCCCTCACTGCTGTACACTTATCCACTGTACCGCACTGCACTGCACTCCACTGCACTAGAACTACATCACTACACTACACTGCACTGCATTGCACTACACTACAGTGCACTGCATTTCACTAAGCTGCACTACACTGCACTAGAAATACATTTCACTACACTACACTGCACTGCATTGCACTACAGTGCACTGCATTTCACTAAGCTGCACTACACTGCACTGCACTGCACTGCGGTGCGACACAATACTACTTTGCACTACACTACACTGTACCACACTACACTACACTGCACTATATTGCATTACACTACACTGTCGCATCGCAGTACACTACACTATACTACACTACACTACACCACACCACACTACATTGATATTCATTCATCGGATTGCACAATATTTGTGCATTCAAAGGCTCATCACTCACACCACACAACTCCTCGACCCAAAGTCGAGTGACAGTCTGACACACACCAAAAAATATGACAAAGATTGGACCACAGTGATGTATGATGTATGTAGTGTGTGGACCACAGTGCCGTGTGTTTGTACTGTGCAGACCACAGTGATGTATGCTGTCTGTACTGTGTGGACCACAGTGATGTATGCTGTCTGTACTGTGTGGACCACAGTGATGTATGCTGTCTGTACGGTGCAGACCACAGTGATGTATGCTGTCTGTACTGTGTGGACCACAGTGATGTATGATGTCTGTACTGTGTGGACCACAGTGATGTATGTACTGTGTAGGCCACAGTGATGTATGCTGGATGTACTGTGTGGACCACAGTGATGTATGTCTGTGCTGTGTGGACCACAGTGATGTATGATGTCTGTACTGTGCAGGCCAGTGATGTATGTCTGTACTGATGATGTATGATATCTGTCCTGTGTGGACCACAGTGATGTATGTCTGTACTGTGTGGACAACATCGATGTGTGTCTGTACTGTGTGGACCAGTGATGTATGACGTTTTTAATTTGTGGACCACAGTGATGTATAATGTTTTTAATTTGTGGACCACAGTGATGTATGTCTGTACTGTGTGGACTACTGTTGTGTCTGTACTGTGTGGACCACAGTGATGTGTGATGTCTGTACTGTGTGGACCACATTGATGTATGATGTCTGTACTGTGTGGACCACATTGATGTCTGTACGGTGTGGACCAGTGATGTATGTTTTTAATTTGTGGACCACAGTGATGTATATCGTTTTTAATTTGTGGACCACAGTGACGTATGTCTGTACTGTGTGGACCACAGTGATGTATGATGTCTGTACTGTGTGGACCACAGTGATGTATGATGTCTGTACTGTGTGGATCACAGTGATATCTGTACAGTGTGGACCACAGTGATGTATGATGTCTGTACTGTGTGGACCATGGTGATGTCTGTATTGTGTGGACCACAGTGATGTATGTCTGTACTGTGTGGACCACAGTGATGTATGATGTCTGTACTGTGTGGATCACAGTGATATCAGTATGGTGTGGACCACAGTGATGAATGATGTCTGTACTGTGTGGACCATGGTGATGTTTGTATTGTGTGGACCACAGTGATGTATGTACTGTGTGGACCTCAGTGATGTGTGTCTGTACTGTGTGGACCACAGTAATGTATGTCTGTATGTGTGGACCAGTGATGTATGTACGTACTGTGTAGATCAATGATGTATGACGTCTGTACTGTGTGGACCACAGTAGTGCATGTCTGCAAGGATGCTGTGCAGACCGCAGTGATGTATGTACTGTGTGGACCACAGTGATGTATGTCTGTACTGTGGATCAGTGATGTATGTATTGTGTGGACCACAGTGATGTATGTCTACTGTGAATCAGTGATGTATGTACTGTGTTGACCACAGTGATACATGTATGTACTGTGTGGACCACATGATGTATGTACTGTGGATCACTGTGATGTATGCAAGATGTATATGTACTGTGTGCACCATAGTGATGTATTGTGTCTGTACTGTGGACCACTGATGTATGATGTACTGTGTGGACCACTGTGATGTATATGTCTGTACTGTGTGAATCACAGTGATGTATGTTTTTTTTGTAGATCACAGTGATGTATGTGTGAATCACATTGATGTATGTGTGTACCATGTGGACCACTATGATGTCTGAATAATGACCGTCTGTACAACTGTTCTCTTGCTGCAGTCCATCTCATACACTGATCACAAGATCCAAAACTTCATTTGCTCTTTTCACGCAGTCTGTGGACATCCCACCATTGCTTTATTAATGATCACACTTCCATTGCCAAGTACACAAATCACGAGCACATAACAAATAAGCTACAACATTCCAGAAGAAAAAAAGATTGTACAAAATTAAAATCTGATTTTGCCTGTCAACCATTACTTATTGACACACTGACAAATGATACATGAAAATACAGCACAATGATTCAGACAATGATCCAGATAGGCTGGGTCAGTGAGTGCTACGCACATTTTTCCCTTCAAAACTCAAGAAGAAGCAAAATAATACAACAGGTTTCATCACTTCAGACATTTTATCTCCCCCCCGCCCTCTTTTTTTTCTTTTTTTAAAAGTGGAAGTACACCTCTCATGTGTGCCTTGAAATAAATCATTCACACATAAAAGCAACTCTGAAACCACACTTCTACACCCAAGTCGCTCTCACCATGCCAGTGCCAGAGAACTCGCACGAAAGGCACAATGCACCAAGCAGCTCTGTAGTGTAGCTCACCCACCTCCCTCCCCCATCCTACTACACACCACTCCCCTCTATCCCCAACACCACCACCTGCCAGTGACCGCATGAAAGACTGCTCTCCTCACTCCACGCACCCTGCAAGTCAGTCACTGACTGAGTATCAGTTCAAGTGACCTGTCACCAGGCCAGCATTGTGTTCATTCACTGCATTCTCCAGGCCAGCACTACCATTCACCAGACCATTACTGTGTCTGTTCACTGCATCCACCATTTTTTTTTTTTTTTTTGTGGCTGTCCTCAATCCAGTGTGCTGTGCTCAATCCACTGTGTGCTTCTCTATCCATAGTGTGCTGTCCTAAATCAATCCACTGTGTGCTGTCCTAAATCAATGCACAGTGTGTTGTCCTCAATCCACTGTGTACTGTCCTCAATCAATCCACAGTGTGTTGTCCTCAATCCACACAGTGTGCTGTCCTCAATCAATCCACAGTGTGTTGTCCTCAATCCACTGTGTACTATCCTCAATCAATCCACAGTGTGTTGTCCTCAATCCACTGTGTACTATCCTCAATCCACACAGTGTGTTGTCCTCAATCCACAGTGTGCTGTCCTTAATCAATCTACTGTGTGCTGTCCTCAATCAATCCACACAGTGTGTTGTCCTCAATCCACACAGTGTGCTGTCCTTAATCAATCTACTGTGTGCTGTCCTCAATCAATCCACACAGTGTGTTGTCCTCAATCCACAGTGTGCTGTCCTTAATCAATCTACTGTGTGCTGTCCTCAATCAATCCACACAGTGTGTTGTCCTCAATCAATCCACACTGTGTGCAGTCCTCAATCAATCCACACAGTGTGCAGTCCTCAATCAATCCACACAGTGTGCTGTCCTTAATCAATCTACTGTGTGCTGTATTCAATCAATCCCCAGTGTGCTGTCCTCAATCCACACAGCATGCTATCCTCAATCAATGCAGTGTGTACTATCCTCAATCTATACAGTGTGCTGTCCCTCACTGCCAATCCAGCCAGGCGCCCAGAATGACCTGGTCTGTCACTGCAGTCAGTACCGTGCCATCCATGGCGGTGCACCAACACACTGAGTCAGTCAGTGTCATAGGTGAGTCCTCACTGACTCACCTGTATCCCTGCAACATCATACCACCCCACCCCACCCATTCACACCCCCACTATCCCCCCAGCCTTCCCAGTTCACCAAGATAACGTCTGCAGTTCATCATCTTCGCCTGGATGCAGTCAGTCCACTTCGTAGTCCACTACGCCATGCACAGTGGCACAGATAGTCGGCACCCCAGCACTGCTGTAGGGGGTGGTCTTCTCTACTCCCACACCCCTCTCACCGCTGTGGGCATCCCCACCTTCCCTGGGGGAGGAGGAGGAGGAGGAGGAAGGGGAGGGTGGGCCCGGATGAGAGCTGGCAGGTTGCTGGTGCCTGTGGCTCTCCCCTGGAGCCTCCATTTTAGTCTCCCCTCCTTCAGTTTTGACACTTGTGGATGTGGCGACGCCAGGACTGGCTGCTTCGTCTCCACTGGGGCTGTGTTGGGGGCGGGGAGGTGTGATGCACTCCGTAGTGGCAGAGATCTGTGCATGGTGTGTGCCCACGTCTCCTTTCTCTCCTGCCCCTTCAGTCTGTGGGGACTGACTCCCCTCTGGCGGAGACTGACTCCCCTCGGGCGGGGACTGACTCCCCTCTGATAGGGACTGACTCCCTCCTGGTGGGGACTGACTCCCCTCTGATGGGGACTGACTCCCTCCTGGTGGGGACTGACTCCCCTCTGATGGGGACTGACTCCCCGCCGGTGGGGACTGGGAGCTCTCCCCCTGTGGAGTGGCAGGTGAGCGGGAGGACAGGAAGAGGCGCATGAAGGTGGAGGGGCTGTAGACACGGATGCGCTCCACGGTGTACCCACTCCCTCCCTCTTCTCTGCCCCCGCCACCTTCCCCTGCCCCGTCTGCGGGAGCAATGGTGGTGGTGACAGTGTCATCCGTGTTCTGCGACGAGTTGATGCGTATCCCTCGGCGACGACTGAGCATGGCCATGATTTCCGTCACGCTGCGACCAAGAATCTGATGGGACGTCAGAGGTCGGGGTTCGCTGTTGGGGTCCTGACCCTGCCCACCCTGTGGAGAAGGCTCTGGGCCCTGGGGGTTGTCCGCTCCTGCACCAGTCAACAACTTCACATGAACTACACTCACTGTGAGCACAAATGCCAGTCGTAATAATAATAATACTTTAAAAAGTGATTCTAAGCACTGCAAAGAACTTTAAAATAACACCTCAGTCAGACACAAACCACACAAGAACACACAGACAATCACACACACACACACACACGCACACACAGAGACACACAAATACACACACACTAACATTTCTTGATAATGATATTGGTGCAAAATCTGGGATTTTTTTTGGAAAGATTTGAGCTTTGGTGGACAGCCAGCAGGAAGAGAATTTTCATCGCAATTGTCTTGTCCACACAAACTGACGCTTCGGTTGTTTCCCAAAAACCAGACCCATGTCTCCACACCTCAGACCGATATCCCCACACCTCAAACCATGTCCCCACACCTCCCTCCCATGTCCCCAAACTTCATATCCATGTCCCCACACCCAAGTCCCCACACCTCACACCCCTCAGACCCATGTCCTCACACCCCTCTCCCCACACCTCTCACACCGAAGTCCCCACACCTCACACCCCTCACACCCAAGTCCCCACATCTCACACCCAAGTCCCCACACCTCACACCCCTTACACCCATGTCCCCACACCTCACACCCATGTCCCCACACCTCACACCCCTTACACCCATGTCCCCACACCTCACACCCATGTCCCCACACCTCACACCCCTCACACCCAAGTCCCCACACCCCTTACACCCATGTCCCCACACCTCACACCCATGTCCCCACACCTCACACCCCTCACACCCATGTCTTCACACCTCACACCCATGTCTTCACACCCATGTCCCCACACCTCATCACCCATGTCCCCACACCCAAGTCCCCACACCTCACACCCAAGTCCCCACACCTCACACCCATGTCCCCACACTTTACACCCATGTTCTCACACCCAAGTCCCCACACCTCAAAACTCATGTTCCCACACCTCACACCCAAGTCCCCACACCTCACACCCATGTCCCCACACTTTACACCCATGTCCCCACACCTCATCACCCAAGTCCCCACACTTTCCACCCATGTCCCCACACTTTACACCCAAGTCCCCACACCTCACACCCATGTCCCCCTCACACCCATGTCCCCACATCTCACACCCAAGTCACCACACCTCAGTGCTCACCCTGGTCAGAGGCGGGGCTTGCATCCTGCCCAGCTGCTCCTGCCCCCTGTTCTTCTCTCCCTGCCCCCTCATCCCCCTCCCCGCCCCCCTGTGGGCTGGGGGGCTGTGGTGGCTGGGGGGAGGTGTCAGTGTTGTTGGGGGTGGGTGCAGGGGGCGGGGACTGGTGCAGCAGTTCCTGGATGCGCTGCTGCTGCAGGATGGCTGGCAGTTCGTAGTGGTGGAAGAAGTACACCATGGAGTGCTGTACACATCACACATCACAGCCATGTCAAAGCACACCGCACATCACGTATCACATCACACTACACAGCACCACATCACATACTACATCACATCACACAGCGGCGCATCACATTGCACCACATCACATCACACCACGAAGCGGATCAAGCACCACATCACGTCACATTGCACCACATCACACCACACAGCACTGCATCACATCACACCAAACAGCACTATATCACATCATACCAACCATGCTGCACAATATCACATAACACCACCCCACATCACATCACAATGCACATCATCATATTGCTCCATACAATATCACATCACACTGCACCATATCACATTTCATCACACTACCTCACATCACATTGCACCACATCACATCACTAACACTGCACCATATTCCACCACATCACAGCACACCATGTCGCATCACTTCACACCATATTGCACCACATCACACCACATAACACTGAATCACATCACACAGCATTACAATGCACCGCATCACACCACATCACATCAGTGCACACAACACCACATCCCACTGCACATCACACCACACTATATCATCACACACTGCACTAGTGTCAGTCTGTACTGACCTGAATGAACAGCCATGAAGTGAAGAGAGCCAGCCCGCTGAACTGTCCGTTGAAGCGATAGTGGTAGGCATAGAATGCAAAGTGGTACATATAGAAAAACCTGCACACACACACACACACACTCAAGGATGAAATCGTAAAAAAGACATCTGGCAGCACAGATCTTAGTAAATAGCCAGGATAATCAACATCTACCATTCCACATGTTTTCATGTCTATTCCATGACACACATTTTTTTCATGTCTATCTCATGACAAACATTTTTCATGTCTATTATGACACAAGTTCATCAATGACAATTAAAAAAAAAAAAAAATCTCATGACACATTTTCATGTGTAATCCATGACATGTCTGTCTCGTGACACATCTATCCCATGACATGTCTCCCCTGACATGTTTTCATGTCTATCCTAACACACATTTCTATGTCTATCCCATGACATGTTCTCAAGTCTATCCCATGTCACACGTTTAATGTCCATCTTATGACACATGCTTTCAGGCCTATCCCTTGACACACGTGTATCCCCGACACGTTTTCATGTCTGTCCCTGTCATGTACATCTCATGACACATGTCTATCCAATGACATGTTTTCATGTCTATCCCATGACACGTCTGGATATCCCAACGACTTATCACAGACAGAACAGGAAAGTACTGTACCTCAGCCAGTGACGTTTGCTGATGTTGGTATGGCAACAAATGGCGTCATACTGGTCTGCCATCCACACAATCAGAATGATGTAGAAAGCAGTGGTGGTGTCGTTGAAAAACTCTGACATGATGGCCTCCATGCCTGCAAGCACACACCCATCAGCCTAATGTATTTCAATGGCAACAGACTTTGAACCACATATATCATATCTACACTGGCATATATTTCACATTTCTAAGAGACTTCTAAACCATGTCATCCCAATTACCCATCATCACCCATCAGTGCTACAGTGGAACATCCCAATTCCCCATTATCACTCACTGGCACTGGTGTTGCAGTGGAAAACCCCAATTCCCCATCATCACCCACAGGTGTAGCAGTGGAAAACCCTAATTCCCCATCATCACCCACAGGTGTTGCAGTGGAAAACCCCAATTCCCCATCATCACCCACAGGTGTAGCAGTGGAAAACCCCAATTCCCCATCATCACCCACAGGTGTTGCAGTGGAACATCCCAATTCCCCATTATCACTCACTGGTACTGCAGTGGAAAACCCCAATTCCCCATCATCACCCACAGGTGTTGCAGTGGAACATCCCAATTCCCCATCATCACCCACAGGTGTTGCAGTGGAACATCCCAATTCCATATCATCACCCACTGGTGTTGCAGTGGAACATCCCAATTCCCTATTATCACCCACTGGTGTTGCCGTGGAACATCCCAATTCCCTATTATCACCCACTGGTGTTGCAGTGGAACATCCCAATTCCCCATTATCACCCACTGGCGTTACAGTGGAACATCCTAATTCCCTATTATCACCCATCGGTGTTGCAGTGGAACATCCCAATTCCCTATTATCACCCACTGGCGTTACAGTGGAACATCCCAATTCCCTATTATCACCCATCGGTGTTGCAGTGGAACATCCCAATTCCCTATTATCACCCACTGGTGTTGCAGTGGAACATCCCAATTCCCCATCATCAACCACTGGTGTTGCAGTGGAACATCCCAATTCCCCATCATCAAATAATGGCATTACAGTGGAACATCCTAATTTCCTATCATCACCCATCGGTGTTGCAGTGGAACATCCCAATTCCCCATCATCAACTACACGTGTTGCAGTGGAACATCCTAATTCCCCATTACCACCCATCGGTGTTGCAGTGGGACATCCCAATTCCCCATTATCAACTAATGGTGTTACAGTGGAACATCCTAATTCCCCATTACCACCCATCGGTGTTGCAGTGGGACATCCCAATTCCCCATTATCAACTAATGGTGTTACAGTGGAACATCCTAATTCCCCATTACCACCCATCGGTGTTGCAGTGGGACATCCCAATTCCCCATTATCAACTGATGGTGTTGCAGTGGAACATCCCAATTCCCCATCAACACCCATCGGTGTTGCAGTGGAAAATCTCAATTACCCACTGGGGCAACAGACAGGGTATGTACAGACTGTCACCAAACTGAGACAAAATATCTGAAGCTAGCTCACTCGTTCTCTCTCTTGCTTGCTCTGTATGTATGTGTGTGTGTGTGTGTCTGTGTGTGTGTGCCTGTGTGTGTCTGTGTGTGTGTTGTGAAACATCCCAAAAGACAGGGTAGGTACAGACTGTCATCAAACCGAGACAAGATATCAGAAGCTCACTCGCCCTCTCTCTGTGCATGTGTGCATGCATGTGTGTGTGTGTTTTTTCGTGTGTGTATTTTCGTGTATTGTTTACGTAAAATACACCACACATGAACTTCTCTTATTGAGATGATAAAGTGTTCTGTATTCAGTATTCTGTGTGTGTGTGTGTGTGTGTGTGTGTGTGTGTTTGTGTGTGTGTGTTGTGTGTATGTGTGTGTGTGTGTGTGTGTGTGTGTGTGTGTGTGTGTGTGTGTGTGTGTGTGTGTGTGTGTGAGGGGGGTCTCTCACCGACAAGAGCCAGGATGACGGTCAGCAGTGGGGCAGCAGGAAAAGCCACAGTCACGTTCATCTCCAGCATGTGCAGCAAGTCCACTGTGACACACACAGCACCTCACCGTCACACCATCACCCCCATACATCACCCTCATTTCCGTATCATCCCACGTCACACTCATCATACATCACCTTCATCATCGTATCATTCCCCTCATCATTACATCATCACACATCACCCTCATTATATCATCACACATCACCCTCATCATCACATCACCATACATCACCCTCATCATAATATCCCACATCGCCCTCACCACTGTATCATCATCCCTTTATCATCAAGTCACACTAATCATACATCACAGGGTTTATTCACCCCCGTCATAATACCTTCGCACATCACCCTTGCCGTTATCATCATCACCTCATCTGACATCATCATATGATCATCAGACATCGCCTCATCATCCTTTTTATTATATCATCATCTCCACATAACTAGAACGGAGACCGTTTCTGTTCCTTCAACACTGTTCTGTGGATATGGCAGAAAGGTGTGGGAAGCTATCAGGGTAGGCTTTCTACCCTGGATATTGGAGTGTATCCAACCAACCTCCAGACTGGATAGGTCAAAGGGCTGCCAGTCATGTGGCGTACTGCTGCTAACTTTGTGCAATCAATGGGGCAGCTAAAACACACAAAGACAGGTGACACAAAAGTGACATGTTTGACGGCCAACTTACCAATGAACATGAAGATTTGGTGATGAGAGTAGCGCAGCAATGTGGACACTGACACGGTCTGAAACACATCAAGACACAAATGAGACACTGGGGACACAGTGACACATAATTATTGTGGGAAAGTGACAACAGTGACACATACTGTGGGAAAGGGACAATGGACATTCTATGGGAAGTGACAATAATAACACATTGTAGGGCCAGTGATGATTATGACACACATTGCAGGTAAGAGATGATAATGACACATATTGTGGGAAAGTGACAACAGTGACACATATGGTGGGTCATTGACAATAATGGCACATACTGTGGGTCATTGACAATAATGGCACATACTGTGGGTCATTGACAATAATGGCACATACTGAGGGTCAGTGGCAACAATGACACATATTGTGTGAAAGTGATGACAGTGACACATATTGTGGGAAACTGACAACAGTGACGCATACTGTGGGAATGTGACAACCATAACACATACTGCAGGTCAGTGACAAAAATAACACACATTGAGTGAAAGTGACAACAATGACACAAACTGTGGGAAAGTTACAACAGTAACACATACTACAGGTCAATGACAATGTGGAAACAGTGACACGTATTGTGGAAAAATGACAACAGTGACACACTGTATATTCTGTGATTAAGGGACAACAGACAGCAAAGGGTGTCACACCACACAGACAGCACAGGGTGTCACACCACACAGACAGCACAGGGTGTCACACCACAAAGACAGACAGCAAAAGGTGTCACACCACACAGACAGACAGCAAAAGGTGTCACACCACACAGACAGACAGCAAAAGGTGTCACACCACACAGACGGACAGCAAAAGGTGTCACACCACACAGACAGACAGCAAAAGGTGTCACACCACACAGACAGACAGCAAAAGGTGTCACACCACACAGACGGACAGCAAAAGGTGTCACACCACACAGACAGCACAGGGTGTCACACCACACAGACAGACAGCAAATAGTGTCACACCACACAGACAGCCAGCATATGGTGTCACACCACACAGACAGCAGAGGGTGTCACATCACACAGACAGACAGCACAGGGTGTCACATCACACAGACAGCACAGGGTGTCACACCACACAGACAGCACAGGGTGTCACACCACACAGACAGACAGCACGGGGTGTCACACCACACAGACAGACAGCACAGGGTGTCACACCACACAGACAGCACAGGGTGTCACACCACACAGACAGACAGCACAGAGTGTCACACCACACAGACAGACAGCACAGGGTGTCACGCCACAGACAGCACAGGGTGTCACACCACACAGACAGACAGCACAGGGTGTCACACCACACAGACAGACAGCACAGGGTGTCACGCCACAGACAGCACAGGGTGTCACACCACACAGACAGCACAGGGTGTCACACCACACAGACAGACAGCACAGAGTGTCACACCACACAGACAGACAGCACAGGGTGTCACGCCACAGACAGCACAGGGTGTCACACCACACAGACAGACAGCACAGGGTGTCACACCACAGACAGCACAGGGTGTCACACCACACAGACAGACAGCAAATAGTGTCACACCACACATACAGCACAAGGTGTCACACCACACAGCACAGGGTGTCACACCACACAGACAGAAAGCAAATAGTGTCACACCACACATACAGCACAAGGTGTCACACCACACAGCACAGGGTGTCACACCACACAGACAGACAGCACAGGGTGTCACACCACAAAGACAGAAAGCAAAAGGTGTCACACCACACAGATGGACAGCAAAAAGTGTCACACCACACAGACAGACAGCACCGGGTGTCACACCACAAAGACAGACATCAAAAGGTGTCACACCACACAGACGACAGCAAAAGGTGTCACACCACACAGACAGACAGCACCGGGTGTCACACCACAAAGACAGACAGCAAAAGGTGTCACACCACACAGACGGACAGCAAAAGGTGTCACACCACACAGAAGGACAGCAAAAGATGTCACACCAGACAGCAAAAGGTGTCACACCACACAGACGGATGCAAAAGGTGTCACACCACACAGACAGCACTGGGTGTCACACCACAAAGACAGACAGCGAAAGATGTCACACCACACAGATGGACAGCAAAAGGTGTCACACCACACAGACAGACAGCAAAGATGAAGGGACCACTCACAAAGACCAGCATGATGAAAGCAGCGGCCAGGTAAGAACTGCGAGCCATCCACATGCTGACGAAACGGTAGTGTTCTCCCGTCACTACATTGCGCAGAAACCCTGAACACAAACACTTCCACCCTTAATAAATCAGACACACACTGACACCCACCCACCCTTAAATCAGACACATATTGACACCCACCCATCCTTAAATCACATACATATTGACACACACCCTCCCTTAAATCACACACGTTGACACACACCCCCTCCCTTCAATCACACACATATTGAAACACACCCACCCTTAAATCACACACACTTTGACACACACCCACCCTTAAATCACATGCATTCTCACACACACACACACACACACACCCTGAAATCACACACACGTTGACACACTCATCCACTTTTAAATCACACTCATGTTGACACACATACCCCCTAAAATCACACACACATTGACACACCAACCCTGAAATCATGCATGTTGATACACAAACCCTGAAATCACTCACATGTTGACAAACACACACTTCAATCACACATGTATGTGTTGACACACCTACCCTTAAATCACACATGTTGACACACTCATTCACCCTAACATCTCACACACATTGACACCCACCCACTCTTAAATCACACACATAGTGACACACACATACACCCCTTTAATCATACTTGTGCTGACACACACACACCCTTATAAAGTTATATCACATACTTTGTTAACACACCAACCCTTGAATCATACATGTTGATACACACACCCTTACATCACACATATGTTGACATGCACAACCTTAAGATAAATCACACACATGATGACACCCCCTCCCCCCTTAAATCACACACACACACACACACACAGAGTAGTAGTAATAATAATAATAATAATAATAATAATAATACCAGCATTCCACTCAACCAGTAGAGTGCCTGAGAATTTTGTAAAAAAAAAAAAAAAAAAAAAGTGCTCTCCCCTTGCCTGGGAATTTTGAGGATTCTGGGGTAATAAATCACAAAAAATTCTAGCACAAGAACTATGGGCAATACAGTAAGAAAGTAAACGTGGAGGAAAATGAGTGTAGATTCTGCTTCTGGACTTTTTTCCCAATTAGGTTGATTGTAGATAACTGTTCAGTCATGTAAATTCAAGATAATAATTTTTGTGCAACAAAAAAGTCTATTTTCACCTCTACATGACATCCATTATAAAACAAAGAAACAAAAACTGGCTATGAGTTTATAAAAAAAAAAATCACAGCTTGTGCAGACATGTAAGTAAATCACTGTCCCAACAATGACAAAGGTGGGAAAAGTCAATGTAAAAGGTCAATCACAGTCTCAGAAACTGAGCTGGCTAGCTTTTTGACAGCTAAGAGCTTTCACAAGTGAGAGGGTGAAGTTCTTTGATGACATTCACTCCTTTCAAGTTGCACATGGGCCGATTAAAGTGTCTGCTGTGCATCTGGCTTGCCACCTCTTCAAACAAGTCATCCATCTGATTCAGCGAAAAAAAGCGTTAAAAACAAAAAGCATGTGTTTCACGTCCAGTGCAGGTTCAATCCTGCGTTTTGTGAAAATCGTGGAGCACTGGTGGTTGTTGATTTCTTGCAGTCTGCACTGAAATGTGAGTACACTCGTTTCCAAAAGCCATGCCCCCTTCATGACCTCTGGCTGGCATTCGACCTATCATCTTACATCACTCCTCTCCCTCTCCTCCCCTTCTTCCAACACTCGCTGCACTTTTCTGTCAGTCATAGCCACTTGTTCAAAAACCCTGTCTGACTGGATAGATGGACTGGATTACCATCAAATGTGCTGCCAGTTTCATCACTGTCGTTGTCAATCACCTTCATTTTCAAACCGATCATCAGAGAGATCATTCTCCATCGCGAAAGCTGTCAATAATCTGAATCACAAGCAGAGCTTTCAGAATTGTGTAAATCTGCTGTGTGACTATTTGCTTTACTGGACACAGTTTTCAATGCATTTTTTTTGCACATGAGGCAACCCCCTTTTCCACACGCGTATCATGTGGTCAGTTAGCAAATTATTATTGAGTTGAAAGGGGTCTGATGTATGTTAATTTAGATAGTATCTTTATAATCCAGACACATCAAACTAACCGTTCAGAGTCTGTTAGTGTGAACTGAACCAAACTCCAATGAAGGAAAAATTGGTACATATGCAGGGTCAGTGGACGTCTTATAGGCATTATGGCAATACTTTTTGAAGGATGTCAGCTGACATCTTACAGGCACTCAACTGGTTAACTCTTTCCATATGAACGGCGAAAGAGACGACGTTAACAGCGTTTCTCCCCAATTACCATCATGAAAATATTGCAAGCGGAAGGCTCTTATACTGAAGAGGTGAATGTTGACAAAGAATACCACAATTCTGACAACGGAAGCTAAAGGTTGGGTCATTCAGACACTCACTGGACATCTGAGGGGTCTGTGTAGAGGAGAAGAGAGGACTGGCCGTACTGAGTGAGTTAAAAAAAAAAAAAAAGATTGTGTAAATTGCAATTTGAAAAGTTCTAAACTATATTTCATTCACAGATCTACCTTCCTAACACAAAATGACAGATGCTGTGTGGGTGTACTTCCCTCTTCCTGTCTCCCTAACACGTAAGTTTTACCTCTGTCTGTCTGTCATATGTGCTGTATTCTGTTTTCCTAACACACTGGCTGTACAGGTGTGTGTGTGTGTGTGTGTGTGTATGTATACTCTGTGTGTGTGTGTGTGTGTATTGTGTGTGTGTGTGTATTGGGTGTGTGTATACTCTGTGTGTGTGTGTGTGTGTGTGTGTGTGTGTGTGTGTGTGTGTGTGTGTATGTGTATTGTGTGTGTGTGTGTATGTGTGTGTGTGTGTACACTGTGTGTGTGTGTGTCTGTGACTCTGTATGTGTGTGTTAGTGTGTGTGTGTGTGTGTATATGTAAGTGAGTGAGTGAGTGAGTGTGTGTGTGTGTGTGTGTGTGTGTGTGTGTGTGTGTGTGTGTGTGTGTGTGTAAGTCCCAAGGTAGTTTTCCTACCTTTACCTTTGTTCTCTTCCTGCTCGGCCAGCTGTTTGATGGAGGACATCAGGATGTGGTCATAGCCCAGGAACTCGTCCAGCAGGAATCGGCTCAGTCCATCCCCAAAGCACTGCTCCGTCAGAGGGTCTGTGCACACACACACACACACCACCGTCACTATGATATAGTATACACACCACACTGTTCTCACAGCTCTTTCTACATAGCACATGGACCAGCCGTGACACTGCAGACAGACAGAAACAAAGACAGACCAGCAGTGATACTGTAGACAGACAGAAATAAAACCAGGTCAGCAGTGGTAATGCAGACAGACAGAAAGACAGACCAGCAATGACACTGCAGACAGACAGAAACTGAGAAAGACAGACCAGCAATGATACTGCAGACAGATAGACAGACACAGACAGACAGAAATAAAACCAAATCAGCAGTGAAACTGCAGACAGAAACAAAGAGTTAAGACAGACCAGCAATGATACTGCAGACAAAATCAAAGACCTGTGGTGATAGAGCAGACAGACAGACAGTTTCAGTTTCAGTTTCAGTAGCTCAAGGAGGCGTCACTGCGTTCGGACAAAACCATATACGCTACACCACATCTGCCAAGCAGATGCCTGACCAGCAGCGTAACCCAACACGCTTAGTCAGGCCTTGAGAACACAAAAAAAACAACAACAAAAAAAAACAAAAAAAAACAAACAAACAAAAAACAAACAAACGGGGGAATAAATAATAGATAAGCTTGCATAAATAAATAAATAAATAAATAAATAATAATTATAATATAGAAAAAGGTAGTAGTAATAATATTAGTAATACTAATAAAATGATAATAATAAAACATAAATAAATAAATAAATAAGACAACAATGGTGATAAATAAGCAAATAAATGTAAAATATGAAGACACACATTCACACATACACCCACACATGCATAACAGAAATGCACCAGACATGCAGTTTCACATATATGAAAGCACAGTCAAATACATATAAACGTACATGAGCTCCAACACACACACACACACACACACACGCATTACCGTGCACCTCCTCTACCCCCCTCCTCCACACACTCATTTCTAGTCTAAGTATCGCAGCTTCCACAGCACACACACACACACACACACAAACACACACTCACAGAGATGAACACTTACTTGTACAAGCACATATGAAAGCACAGTCAAATACATATAAACGTACATGAGCTCCAACACACACACACACACACACACATTACCTTGCACCTCCTCTACCCCCTCCTCCACACACTCATTTCTAGTCTACGTATCGCAGCTTCCACGGCACACACACACACACACACACACACTCACTCACAGAGATGAACACTTACTTGTACAAGCACACACACATACGCCCATATCTCCCACCCCCAACCCCACACACGTACATACAAAGATATATATATATATATATATATATATATATATATATATATATATATATATATATACACGTTCCAATATCCTGTTGCTCCCACAGTGTAGGCATGCATACACTCACATACCTCATCCTCTACCCCACCTCCCCCCGCACTCCCACCTCCCCTCACACACACACACACACACACACACACACACACGTACACATATCTCTCCTGACACTTGTGTACAATTTCACTCTCGCGCATTCACAAACGCACTCAAAAGCACAGACCCACACATACACACAAACACACACAGCCGCCACTGACTGGCCGCAAGAGGGATGGGAAAAGATCTCTGATGCCAAGAACGTGGCGTCTAGTGTGTTGCTCGGTATATTGTATTTGGAAAGGCCCACAGAGACTCTGTTCCGTTTTGAAGAAATTTGCGCAATGTTGGTTTGGAAATGATGCCGATATTTGTTTGATTTGCAAAGCATCGTGCTCTACCTTTCATGTTAGATTTGCGGCCGCTCCCTCTCTCTGCTTCTATTTCTTTGAGGCGATCGATGGTGTGATGGCCTTGTACCTGTTCTTTTTGGTATTCTTTGACTTTTCTGAGGATTTCCGATTTTCCTAGATGTAGGCTGCTCGTTGGTGTTGCGTTACCAGCAAGTCTGTCAGCTCGCTCATTTCCCTTAACACCTGCATGTCCCGGGCAGTATGACCATGTGAGTTTTTTAATCTGAAAGTTGCGCATTGCGTTATGCCACTCTGGGCTTCCCATTCCGTTTTCAATTTTCTGTATGAGGTTCATTGAGTCGGTTAGAATCATGGCATGTTGGTTTCCGGGCGTATGGAAGGACGATAGCCACTGGAGGGCATGTGTCACAGCTTCAACTTCCATCGTTAGGCTGGAGGTTGTGACTTTGTAGGCAGCATTCTCTTCCCAAATTGTTTTTCCATTTTGTTTCGCAGTGAATCCCCAGCCAGACTGGTCTTTGGTGACTGAGCCATCTGTGTATATGATGATGTCCTCTTCTTTACTGTTTTCTTCTATAAGCAGCTTCACTTCCGCATCAGTTTTGCCCTCTGGCCATTCCCGACAATGTCTTCCTAGAGTGGGTGAAATGACTGTGTTGAATAGATGGTTGAGGTTTTCGGGGTTTTTCTCCCATTCTTTTGTTTCTTTCAGGTCTTGAAGTCGGCATACTAGCTGGATTGTGTCTTCTGCTTGCCCCATCCATGATCTTCCTCGTCCTAGACGGCTGCCTTTTTGTTCTTTGACTGCGTCATGCAGTGGGTTTTGAGGGTTTTCTAATGCTTTGAAGTAGGTCTTGACCTGTTCTAACTTGTTTCTGGCCTGCACTGAAGGAAGGTCAAGCAGGTATCGCATGGTTTCTGTGGGCGTGTCTTTTGTTGTTCCAAGGATCAGCCTCATAGCTTCATTTTGGACTCTTTCTAATTTTAGGAGGTTGCTTTGAGACGGTGTTGTTAGCCCAAGTCCGTAGTCGATCACACTGAGGACGAGTGATTGGTATAGCAGGAAGAGGTGGCGTTGTTCAATTCCTTTGGTTGCCATTGCTTTTAAGACTGAAAGGCCCTTTTTGCATTTGAGAACAGTGTTTTCCGTATGTTTTCTGAAGGTCAGCATCCTGTCGAAGTGTATTCCTAGGTAGCGTAGGCATTCAGTTTTCTCAATTTGAATCCCATCGAATGACACAGAAGGTGGTGATTTGCTCGCGGTTTTGTTGTTGAGGGTGCACAGCAACGTTTGGGCTTTCGCTGGATTGATGGAAGATCCTGTGTCTTTGCACCATTGAGCAATATTGTTTAGTTGTTTCTGGACGGCTTCAGTTCTTTCCTGAGCATTTTTCGAAGTTTTGAAGACCAGGCCGTCATCCGCAAGGGTAAGCACCCGAGCAATTCCATTGTTGTTTAAGTCTGCAAGGCCCTTCGTGTAGACATTGTAGAGGACAAGAGAGAGTGGAGACCCTTGTGGCAGTCCCATGGATAGTTTAGAAGGTGCAGACATCCAATCTCCGAGGCGTAGGACGACGGTTCTTTCCTGAAGCGCTGCTGCTATCCATCTTGTCAGTGTCAAACTTACTCCATACCTTAGCAGCAGCTCCATGAGGTGCGCAAACTGGACTTTATTGTAGGCATCTTCAAGGTCAATTGCTACTGCTAGTGTTTCTTCTTTTCTTTGAAATCCTTCATACACCTCATATGCAAAAGCAGCTGCATTTTCCCATGTGGACTTGCCTGTTCTGTAACCACCTTGATTTGAAGGGAGAATGTGCCTGTGTTCAAGATCCCTTGCAAGTTTCCTGGCTATCATGCATTCCATGAGCTTTCCAACAATGTTTTGCATGGTTAGGATCCGGTAGCCGCTTACCTGACGATGGTCCTTTCCTGGTTTTGGTATGGGTTTTAAGCTGTGTGTCCAGTCCTCCGGCACCTGTCCATTGTGGAAACTGTTTTGATATAGATTGAAAAGTTTGCTTCTGTCTTCTTCCGATAGCTCCTTGATGTCTGAGTAACGAACTTTGTCTGGGCCAGGAGCCGATTCTTTCTTGCATTTAGCTATTGCCTCGTTTAGATCATCCATTGTCAAGTCATCATCAGGTCCAGTCTGCATAAGGGTTTGGTTTAACTCCTCAACATATTTCTTTTTCTCATCTAAGTTTCTTTGATCACTCTGTTGTATGAAACGTTTGAGCAAGGCAGATCCTTTTTTTCATTTGTCTTAAGCTTGGTTCTGTCAGTGTCTAACATGTCTGGGGTTGTTGTTGTGCACGTTTTCCCTTCCATGCGACGATAAAATTGCCAGAACTCTGTCAATGTTGTGTCATAACTGAGTGCCTCGCAAAACTGTTTCCACTTGTCATTTTTGGCCTCTTGAGCAATGACTTCAAACTGTTTAGTTTTTTCTTTCATTTTTGTTTCAATATCTTTGTCCGGAGATGGTTTTGTTCTTTCTTTTTGCCAAAGTTTGACAGCCGCATGTTTTTCTATCCAGGCTCTCTCTGTGTCGGTATTCCACCATGGGGGCTGAATAGTTTGCATCCTGTTCAGTGCCGTTCTTTTGTTTCTTCTGCGTCTTAATTTTTCGATGACGGTTGTCTCTTTGGTTTCATACTGAAATGGATCACGCAGTTTCATACAGGGTTTATCGGACAGTTTCTGTAGACTGAAAGCTACCGGGAGGTGGTCGCTGCCTTGGTATGGAAGTGTCTCTGCATTCATTTCTGCTCTGAATTTTGGAGATGTTAGAGCGATGTCGATCACACTGTCACTGTCCCCTTGTCTTGTTCCAAGGCGAGTTGGGGATGTGGTTGTTAAAGGGCTAAGAAGAATTTCCCCTATCATTCCTTCAAGTGCGAGTCCTTGTGGGTTGGTGTTCCGCTGGTCCCATAACTTCGATCTTGCATTGAGGTCTCCACAGATAATGACCGAGTCTCCAAGTTCGTTCTCTATTTCCTCTAAAAAGGCCCAATCCTCTTTTGTTGTGCAGGTTCCTGGGTGAACGTAGGCATTGATGAGCACGATGCTTTTGTGAACTCCGTCAGGTTTGTCAAGACGCACCCCCAATAATTCACATGAGTTGCTACACCATTTCTCTAGATTTATGGTGGAAACTTTGTTTTTTAGGTTTTTGTTCAGTATGATTGCTACCCCTCTTCCTTCATTCCTTTGAAAGACTGTGAAATTCTCAAAATGTATTGGTCTGTCTGCACTTGTCCTGGTCTCTTGGAGACATAGAATGTCAAAATCATATGCCAATTTCTCAATTGTTGAGATTCTCATTCTTGCGCTGGAACAATTCCAACTGCCGATTCTAAAGAATTTCTTTGACAGCCGCTCTGCTTTTGTCATTCTGCTACCTAAGCACGATCTTTTCCCACCTCTTTTGCCACGCCTGTTTTGGGGTTTTGGGGATCTGAATTTATGTCTCGTGCTATGCAGCTGATCCCCGAGGTGCACGCGAGACAGGGTTTTGTTGGTATCCATAGAAGGGTGTTCCATGTGGTGAGGGAAAATATTCGGTCACCCTGACAGAGCCTCTTATCAGGGAAGGGCAATGGATGTCCATCTGTGTGGAGTCCGTCAGCCTGGTGTCGCCCTAAGGCCAGACTGCATACAGTTAGTGACTGTTTAACCCAACAGCCATTCATCCCATTGGTACTGTATGAAAGCCGTGGGATTGGGGATTTTGTCAGGTTGTCTCCTCTTAGCCAGTGGAAGGGTGCATCCGGGTGTTTTTGAGTAGCAGATTTTTTTTTGTTTTTTGTTTTTTTTGTTTGTTTTTTTGTAAAAGGTCCTCTTCTAATGTTACACAACTACAACGGTCAATCTGCGCGCGCTCCCAGCCGGTGCTGCACCGCTTATAGGCCCTCTCTGTCATTCACTAACAATTCAACAACTAAACAACGATGGGATGACAAGTTTTGATCCCTCTCACTAATTTACTAATAATTCAAGCATTAAACAATAACGCGATAACAAATTATTAATCAACTTCACAGAAAAATCACTTATCTTTGCTTTGACGCTTGTAGGCTGTCTTTCACATACATACTGGCCACAGTGGTTTTAACACTTGACCGTTTCGGCCCTATACACAATTTCAAATACTGCCCACACACACTTCTCTCGTGGTGGGTCCGCCAAGTGTTACACAACTACAACGGTCAATCTGCGCGCGCTCCCAGCCGGTGCTGCACCGCTTATAGGCCCTCTCTGTCATTCACTAACAATTCAACAACTAAACAACAATGGGATGACAAGTTTTGATCCCTCTCACTAATTTACTAATAATTCAAGCATTAAACAATAACGCGATAACAAATTATTAATCAACTTCACAGAAAAATCACTTATCTTTGCTTTGACGCTTGTAGGCTGTCTTTCACATACATACTGGCCACAGTGGTTTTAACACTTGACCGTTTCGGCCCTATACACAATTTCAAATACTGCCCACACACACTTCTCTCGTGGTGGGTCCGCCAAGTGTTACACAACTACAACGGTCAATCTGCGCGCGCTCCCAGCCGGTGCTGCACCGCTTATAGGCCCTCTCTGTCATTCACTAACAATTCAACAACTAAACAACAATGGGATGACAAGTTTTGATCCCTCTCACTAATTTACTAATAATTCAAGCATTAAACAATAACGCGATAACAAATTATTAATCAACTTCACAGAAAAATCACTTATCTTTGCTTTGACGCTTGTAGGCTGTCTTTCACATACATACTGGCCACAGTGGTTTTAACACTTGACCGTTTCGGCCCTATACACAATTTCAAATACTGCCCACACACACTTCTCTCGTGGTGGGTCCGCCAAGTGTTACACAACTACAACGGTCAATCTGCGCGCGCTCCCAGCCGGTGCTGCACCGCTTATAGGCCCTCTCTGTCATTCACTAACAATTCAACAACTAAACAACAATGGGATGACAAGTTTTGATCCCTCTCACTAATTTACTAATAATTCAAGCATTAAACAATAACGCGATAACAAATTATTAATCAACTTCACAGAAAAATCACTTATCTTTGCTTTGACGCTTGTAGGCTGTCTTTCACATACATACTGGCCACAGTGGTTTTAACACTTGACCGTTTCGGCCCTATACACAATTTCAAATACTGCCCACACACACTTCTCTCGTGGTGGGTCCGCCAAGTGTTACACAACTACAACGGTCAATCTGCGCGCGCTCCCAGCCGGTGCTGCACCGCTTATAGGCCCTCTCTGTCATTCACTAACAATTCAACAACTAAACAACAATGGGATGACAAGTTTTGATCCCTCTCACTAATTTACTAATAATTCAAGCATTAAACAATAACGCGATAACAAATTATTAATCAACTTCACAGAAAAATCACTTATCTTTGCTTTGACGCTTGTAGGCTGTCTTTCACATACATACTGGCCACAGTGGTTTTAACACTTGACCGTTTCGGCCCTATACACAATTTCAAATACTGCCCACACACACTTCTCTCGTGGTGGGTCCGCCAAGTGTTACACAACTACAACGGTCAATCTGCGCGCGCTCCCAGCCGGTGCTGCACCGCTTATAGGCCCTCTCTGTCATTCACTAACAATTCAACAACTAAACAACAATGGGATGACAAGTTTTGATCCCTCTCACTAATTTACTAATAATTCAAGCATTAAACAATAACGCGATAACAAATTATTAATCAACTTCACAGAAAAATCACTTATCTTTGCTTTGACGCTTGTAGGCTGTCTTTCACATACATACTGGCCACAGTGGTTTTAACACTTGACCGTTTCGGCCCTATACACAATTTCAAATACTGCCCACACACACTTCTCTCGTGGTGGGTCCGCCAAGTGTTACACAACTACAACGGTCAATCTGCGCGCGCTCCCAGCCGGTGCTGCACCGCTTATAGGCCCTCTCTGTCATTCACTAACAATTCAACAACTAAACAACAATGGGATGACAAGTTTTGATCCCTCTCACTAATTTACTAATAATTCAAGCATTAAACAATAACGCGATAACAAATTATTAATCAACTTCACAGAAAAATCACTTATCTTTGCTTTGACGCTTGTAGGCTGTCTTTCACATACATACTGGCCACAGTGGTTTTAACACTTGACCGTTTCGGCCCTATACACAATTTCAAATACTGCCCACACACACTTCTCTCGTGGTGGGTCCGCCAAGTGTTACACAACTACAACGGTCAATCTGCGCGCGCTCCCAGCCGGTGCTGCACCGCTTATAGGCCCTCTCTGTCATTCACTAACAATTCAACAACTAAACAACAATGGGATGACAAGTTTTGATCCCTCTCACTAATTTACTAATAATTCAAGCATTAAACAATAACGCGATAACAAATTATTAATCAACTTCACAGAAAAATCACTTATCTTTGCTTTGACGCTTGTAGGCTGTCTTTCACATACATACTGGCCACAGTGGTTTTAACACTTGACCGTTTCGGCCCTATACACAATTTCAAATACTGCCCACACACACTTCTCTCGTGGTGGGTCCGCCAAGTGTTACACAACTACAACGGTCAATCTGCGCGCGCTCCCAGCCGGTGCTGCACCGCTTATAGGCCCTCTCTGTCATTCACTAACAATTCAACAACTAAACAACAATGGGATGACAAGTTTTGATCCCTCTCACTAATTTACTAATAATTCAAGCATTAAACAATAACGCGATAACAAATTATTAATCAACTTCACAGAAAAATCACTTATCTTTGCTTTGACGCTTGTAGGCTGTCTTTCACATACATACTGGCCACAGTGGTTTTAACACTTGACCGTTTCGGCCCTATACACAATTTCAAATACTGCCCACACACACTTCTCTCGTGGTGGGTCCGCCAAGTGTTACACAACTACAACGGTCAATCTGCGCGCGCTCCCAGCCGGTGCTGCACCGCTTATAGGCCCTCTCTGTCATTCACTAACAATTCAACAACTAAACAACATGGGATGACAAGTTTTGATCCCTCTCACTAATTTACTAATAATTCAAGCATTAAACAATAACGCGATAACAAATTATTAATCAACTTCACAGAAAAATCACTTATCTTTGCTTTGACGCTTGTAGGCTGTCTTTCACATACATACTGGCCACAGTGGTTTTAACACTTGACCGTTTCGGCCCTATACACAATTTCAAATACTGCCCACACACACTTCTCTCGTGGTGGGTCCGCCAAGTGTTACACAACTACAACGGTCAATCTGCGCGCGCTCCCAGCCGGTGCTGCACCGCTTATAGGCCCTCTCTGTCATTCACTAACAATTCAACAACTAAACAACAATGGGATGACAAGTTTTGATCCCTCTCACTAATTTACTAATAATTCAAGCATTAAACAATAACGCGATAACAAATTATTAATCAACTTCACAGAAAAATCACTTATCTTTGCTTTGACGCTTGTAGGCTGTCTTTCACATACATACTGGCCACAGTGGTTTTAACACTTGACCGTTTCGGCCCTATACACAATTTCAAATACTGCCCACACACACTTCTCTCGTGGTGGGTCCGCCAAGTGTTACACAACTACAACGGTCAATCTGCGCGCGCTCCCAGCCGGTGCTGCACCGCTTATAGGCCCTCTCTGTCATTCACTAACAATTCAACAACTAAACAACAATGGGATGACAAGTTTTGATCCCTCTCACTAATTTACTAATAATTCAAGCATTAAACAATAACGCGATAACAAATTATTAATCAACTTCACAGAAAAATCACTTATCTTTGCTTTGACGCTTGTAGGCTGTCTTTCACATACATACTGGCCACAGTGGTTTTAACACTTGACCGTTTCGGCCCTATACACAATTTCAAATACTGCCCACACACACTTCTCTCGTGGTGGGTCCGCCAAGTGTTACACAACTACAACGGTCAATCTGCGCGCGCTCCCAGCCGGTGCTGCACCGCTTATAGGCCCTCTCTGTCATTCACTAACAATTCAACAACTAAACAACAATGGGATGACAAGTTTTGATCCCTCTCACTAATTTACTAATAATTCAAGCATTAAACAATAACGCGATAACAAATTATTAATCAACTTCACAGAAAAATCACTTATCTTTGCTTTGACGCTTGTAGGCTGTCTTTCACATACATACTGGCCACAGTGGTTTTAACACTTGACCGTTTCGGCCCTATACACAATTTCAAATACTGCCCACACACACTTCTCTCGTGGTGGGTCCGCCAAGTGTTACACAACTACAACGGTCAATCTGCGCGCGCTCCCAGCCGGTGCTGCACCGCTTATAGGCCCTCTCTGTCATTCACTAACAATTCAACAACTAAACAACAATGGGATGACAAGTTTTGATCCCTCTCACTAATTTACTAATAATTCAAGCATTAAACAATAACGCGATAACAAATTATTAATCAACTTCACAGAAAAATCACTTATCTTTGCTTTGACGCTTGTAGGCTGTCTTTCACATACATACTGGCCACAGTGGTTTTAACACTTGACCGTTTCGGCCCTATACACAATTTCAAATACTGCCCACACACACTTCTCTCGTGGTGGGTCCGCCAAGTGTTACACAACTACAACGGTCAATCTGCGCGCGCTCCCAGCCGGTGCTGCACCGCTTATAGGCCCTCTCTGTCATTCACTAACAATTCAACAACTAAACAACAATGGGATGACAAGTTTTGATCCCTCTCACTAATTTACTAATAATTCAAGCATTAAACAATAACGCGATAACAAATTATTAATCAACTTCACAGAAAAATCACTTATCTTTGCTTTGACGCTTGTAGGCTGTCTTTCACATACATACTGGCCACAGTGGTTTTAACACTTGACCGTTTCGGCCCTATACACAATTTCAAATACTGCCCACACACACTTCTCTCGTGGTGGGTCCGCCAAGTGTTACACAACTACAACGGTCAATCTGCGCGCGCTCCCAGCCGGTGCTGCACCGCTTATAGGCCCTCTCTGTCATTCACTAACAATTCAACAACTAAACAACAATGGGATGACAAGTTTTGATCCCTCTCACTAATTTACTAATAATTCAAGCATTAAACAATAACGCGATAACAAATTATTAATCAACTTCACAGAAAAATCACTTATCTTTGCTTTGACGCTTGTAGGCTGTCTTTCACATACATACTGGCCACAGTGGTTTTAACACTTGACCGTTTCGGCCCTATACACAATTTCAAATACTGCCCACACACACTTCTCTCGTGGTGGGTCCGCCAAGTGTTACACAACTACAACGGTCAATCTGCGCGCGCTCCCAGCCGGTGCTGCACCGCTTATAGGCCCTCTCTGTCATTCACTAACAATTCAACAACTAAACAACAATGGGATGACAAGTTTTGATCCCTCTCACTAATTTACTAATAATTCAAGCATTAAACAATAACGCGATAACAAATTATTAATCAACTTCACAGAAAAATCACTTATCTTTGCTTTGACGCTTGTAGGCTGTCTTTCACATACATACTGGCCACAGTGGTTTTAACACTTGACCGTTTCGGCCCTATACACAATTTCAAATACTGCCCACACACACTTCTCTCGTGGTGGGTCCGCCAAGTGTTACACAACTACAACGGTCAATCTGCGCGCGCTCCCAGCCGGTGCTGCACCGCTTATAGGCCCTCTCTGTCATTCACTAACAATTCAACAACTAAACAACAATGGGATGACAAGTTTTGATCCCTCTCACTAATTTACTAATAATTCAAGCATTAAACAATAACGCGATAACAAATTATTAATCAACTTCACAGAAAAATCACTTATCTTTGCTTTGACGCTTGTAGGCTGTCTTTCACATACATACTGGCCACAGTGGTTTTAACACTTGACCGTTTCGGCCCTATACACAATTTCAAATACTGCCCACACACACTTCTCTCGTGGTGGGTCCGCCAAGTGTTACACAACTACAACGGTCAATCTGCGCGCGCTCCCAGCCGGTGCTGCACCGCTTATAGGCCCTCTCTGTCATTCACTAACAATTCAACAACTAAACAACAATGGGATGACAAGTTTTGATCCCTCTCACTAATTTACTAATAATTCAAGCATTAAACAATAACGCGATAACAAATTATTAATCAACTTCACAGAAAAATCACTTATCTTTGCTTTGACGCTTGTAGGCTGTCTTTCACATACATACTGGCCACAGTGGTTTTAACACTTGACCGTTTCGGCCCTATACACAATTTCAAATACTGCCCACACACACTTCTCTCGTGGTGGGTCCGCCAAGTGTTACACAACTACAACGGTCAATCTGCGCGCGCTCCCAGCCGGTGCTGCACCGCTTATAGGCCCTCTCTGTCATTCACTAACAATTCAACAACTAAACAACAATGGGATGACAAGTTTTGATCCCTCTCACTAATTTACTAATAATTCAAGCATTAAACAATAACGCGATAACAAATTATTAATCAACTTCACAGAAAAATCACTTATCTTTGCTTTGACGCTTGTAGGCTGTCTTTCACATACATACTGGCCACAGTGGTTTTAACACTTGACCGTTTCGGCCCTATACACAATTTCAAATACTGCCCACACACACTTCTCTCGTGGTGGGTCCGCCAAGTGTTACACAACTACAACGGTCAATCTGCGCGCGCTCCCAGCCGGTGCTGCACCGCTTATAGGCCCTCTCTGTCATTCACTAACAATTCAACAACTAAACAACAATGGGATGACAAGTTTTGATCCCTCTCACTAATTTACTAATAATTCAAGCATTAAACAATAACGCGATAACAAATTATTAATCAACTTCACAGAAAAATCACTTATCTTTGCTTTGACGCTTGTAGGCTGTCTTTCACATACATACTGGCCACAGTGGTTTTAACACTTGACCGTTTCGGCCCTATACACAATTTCAAATACTGCCCACACACACTTCTCTCGTGGTGGGTCCGCCAAGTGTTACACAACTACAACGGTCAATCTGCGCGCGCTCCCAGCCGGTGCTGCACCGCTTATAGGCCCTCTCTGTCATTCACTAACAATTCAACAACTAAACAACAATGGGATGACAAGTTTTGATCCCTCTCACTAATTTACTAATAATTCAAGCATTAAACAATAACGCGATAACAAATTATTAATCAACTTCACAGAAAAATCACTTATCTTTGCTTTGACGCTTGTAGGCTGTCTTTCACATACATACTGGCCACAGTGGTTTTAACACTTGACCGTTTCGGCCCTATACACAATTTCAAATACTGCCCACACACACTTCTCTCGTGGTGGGTCCGCCAAGTGTTACACAACTACAACGGTCAATCTGCGCGCGCTCCCAGCCGGTGCTGCACCGCTTATAGGCCCTCTCTGTCATTCACTAACAATTCAACAACTAAACAACAATGGGATGACAAGTTTTGATCCCTCTCACTAATTTACTAATAATTCAAGCATTAAACAATAACGCGATAACAAATTATTAATCAACTTCACAGAAAAATCACTTATCTTTGCTTTGACGCTTGTAGGCTGTCTTTCACATACATACTGGCCACAGTGGTTTTAACACTTGACCGTTTCGGCCCTATACACAATTTCAAATACTGCCCACACACACTTCTCTCGTGGTGGGTCCGCCAAGTGTTACACAACTACAACGGTCAATCTGCGCGCGCTCCCAGCCGGTGCTGCACCGCTTATAGGCCCTCTCTGTCATTCACTAACAATTCAACAACTAAACAACGATGGGATGACAAGTTTTGATCCCTCTCACTAATTTACTAATAATTCAAGCATTAAACAATAACGCGATAACAAATTATTAATCAACTTCACAGAAAAATCACTTATCTTTGCTTTGACGCTTGTAGGCTGTCTTTCACATACACATACATACTGGCCACAGTGGTTTTAACACTTGACCGTTTCGGCCCTATACACAATTTCAAATACTGCCCACACACACTTCTCTCGTGGTGGGTCCGCCAAGTGTTACACAACTACAACGGTCAATCTGCGCGCGCTCCCAGACAGACAGAAACACAGAAAGACCAGTGGTGATAGAGCAGACAGACAGACATTAACAAAGACAGACCAGTGGTGATACTGAGGACAGATAAAGACAGACCTACAGCGATACTGACCCAAAGTGACCAGCATGACGGTGATGTTGAGCCGTTGTCGTGTTTTGGGCGACAAACGCAGGAAGCCATACTCCAGTGCGTACTCCACAATGTACTTCTCTTCTGGCCACACTAAAGAGTAAAATACACACTACGGCTCATTGTACTTTTCCTGACAGAAAATTCATACAAAGCTAGCACACTGTCCTTTTCATGACTGAAGAAACACACTCACAGTGCATTGTGTTTTTCTTACATAAAATACACACACAGTACACTGTACTTTTCTTGACTGAAATACACACACAGCACATTGTACTTTTCCAGACTGAAACACACACATTGCACAATGTTCTTTTCCTGAACACACACACGGGACATTGTACTTTTCCTAAAAGAAACACACACTTAGCACACTGTTCCTTTCCAGGCTGAAACACACACATAGCACATCGTCCTTTCCCTGAATGAAACACACAAACAGCGCATTTTACTTATCCTGAAAGTAACACAAACTTAGCATACTGTCCATTTCCTGACCAAAATACACACATAGCACCCTGTCCTATACTTGACTTAAATACACAAATAGCACACTGTTCTTTTCCGGACTAAAAAATACAGATATAAGAATAAACCAATGTCACAATACAAGAACAGACAAGGGTCACAGTACAAGGACAAACCAAGGTCACAGTACAAGAATGGACTATGGTCAAAACACAAGAACAAACCGTATGTGACAGTAAAAGAACAGACCAAGGTCACAGTAAAATAACATACCAAGGTCACAGTACAAGGACAGACCAAGGTCACATTACAAGGACAGACCAGGGTCACAGTATAACAGTCCAATGTCACAGTACAAGGAAAGACCAGGGTCACAGTACAGTACAAGGACAGACCAGGGTCACAGTACAAGGACAGGCCAGGGTCGCAGTAAAAGGGCAAACCAATGTCACAGTACAAGGACAGACCAGGGTCACAGTGCAAGGACGGACCACGGTCACAGTACAAGAACAGACTAGGTCCATAATACAAGCACAGACTAGTGTATGGGACCTACCTGCTTTGGCCAGCATCTCCAGCTCAGAGTATTGCTGGTGGACGGCCGTTTGGTCAGGAAGGTGAAGGTCGTCCAGCAGTTTGTTTTCCAGTGTGGTGTTGTCAACCACTTTCACGTCCATCTCCTCCTCCTCCTCCTCCTCTCCCACCTGTGTTTGTGGACTATGGCTGTGGCCTGGGTAGAGGTCAACCTGGCTGTGACCTTCATCCCCAGGGGTCACCTCCTCTGACAGAGCAGCAGCCTCCTTGCCCTCCTCTTCAGGGTCAGAGTCATTGAGAGAGTAACCCAGACCCAGTTCCTCAATGATGCCCATGTCCGTGAACAGATTGATATCACTGTACTCCTAAAAGCACACACCACAGACATAAACTTACTGCTCTGGAAACAATGCATGTTTCACTGTACTCACACCACATGCCTGGTAAACACGGCATGTTTCGCTGTTGATACACACCACATGTCTACTAAACACGGCATATTTCACTGTTTACACACACCACATACCTGTTTAACATGACATGTTTCACTGTACACACTCACCACACGCTTGCTGGACAAGGTATGTTTCACTGTACACACACATCACACGCCTGGTAAACATGGCATGTTTCACTGTAAACACAAACCACACGCCTAGTAAACATGGCATATTTCACTTTACACACACGGTAAACACGGCATGTTTCACTGTACACACATCACACGCCTGGTAAACATGGCATGTTTCACTGTACACACATCACACGCCTGGTAAACATGGCATGTTTCAATGTACACACATCACACGCCTGGTAAACATGGCATGTTTCACTGTACACACACATCACACACCTGGTAAACATGGCATGTTTCACTGTACACACACATCACACGCCTGGTAAACATGGCATGTTTCACTGTAGTGTACACACACAAAACATGCCTGGTAAACACGGCATGTTTCACTGTACACACACATCACACGCCTGGTAAACATGGCATGTTTCACTGTACACACACATCACACACCTGGTAAACATAGCATGTTTCACTGTACACACATCACACGCCTGGTAAACATGGCATGTTTCAATGTAAACACATCACACGCCTGGTAAACATGGCATGTTTCACTTTACACACACAAAACACACTTGGTAAACATGGCATGTTTCACTGTACACACATCACACGCCTGGTAAACATAGCATGTTTCACTGTACACACATCACACGCCTGGTAAACATGGCATGTTTCAATGTAAACACATCACACGCCTGGTAAACATGGCATGTTTCACTTTACACACACAAAACACACTTGGTAAACATGGCATGTTTCACTGTACACACATCACACGCCTGGTAAACATGGCATGTTTCACTGTACACACACAAAACACGCCTGGTAAACACGGTATGTTTCACTGTGCACACCCACCACACACCTGCTAAACATGGCATGTTTCTCTGTATGTACACACTACACACCTGCTGAACATGGCATGTTCCATAACACACCTGTTAAACATGGAATATTTCACTGCAGACACACAACACATGCCTGGTAAACATGGTATGTTTCTCCAGAATACACACATCACAACCTTGACAAACATGGCATGTTTCACTGTACACACACACTACAAGCATGGAAAACATAGCATGTTCACTAAACAGACACATCACATGCCTGGTAAACATGGCATGTCGCATTGTACACACACAACATGCCTCATAAACATGGCACATTTTTCCTGAACAGACACATCACACGCCTGCTAAGCATGGTTTCTCCTGAGCACACACACGCCACACAGATATTTACTCATCGCCCTGTAAACGAGTCTTGCAAACTGCTTAATCTCACTCCTACAACTTATCATTTTTTTATGCATATAAAGCGCTTTGAGCACTTATTTGAGAATAAGCTCTGAATATATGTTCATTATTATGATGATTATTATCATTTTGTTTCGTAGGATTTTTGCCCCTGACATTTCACCCCTTCAGGACTTTAATCCCTAACATTTACGCTTTTTATCTCTAGCCCCCCGATATCTTACTTTTCTAGAAGAGCTTTTGCCCCTGATATAATACCCTTTTTGTTCAGAAGAAGTTTTTACCCCTGGTATTTTACCTCTTTTTTCTGTCCCTGTTATTTTACTTTTTTGTTCAGTGACTTTTACCCCAGATATTTTACCCCTTTTTGTTAGGTAAGACTTTTGCTCCTGATATTTTACCCTTTTGCTGATATGACTTTTTCCTCTTTTCCTCAAACATTCTCTCTTTTGTCATTTTCTTTGCATGGTCAGACAACTGTACAAATGTACAACAAACTCTCCCTCATCTGATTTCTCTCCACCAGTTGAAGTCAAAGTCGAAATATTTAAATTGTCAGACCACAGATCCTTAACACAAAGTTCACAAAGGCAAAAGGAATTAATGCAGGGAAATGAACATCTGGACAATAAATGAACTACATGGGCATCAGTAATGATTCTACAGCATTTGCTCGTTTTGAAAACGCTTTGAACACAAACTTGCGTATATATATAGATATATATATATATATATATATATATATACTGACATTCAGTCTCTCACTTGCACAAGATAAAATGGACATCTCAAATGCACTTGGATATTTGTGAAATTCAGCAGGAATAAACTGGGAATGCAGAGAACAGTACTTAGGATAGACCAAAAGAAAATGCATTTCAGTTTCCAGAGTATCATCACAAAAGAGACAATTCCTGCTTTGCCCATCATGATTGATCTGCAAAAAGTGTGAGCAGTGTGTTGCAGTGTCACCTTTTCATAGGAGTTGACGATGGAGTAATTGTCAGAGGCGTTGCGGACGATCTCCACACGCAAGATGCCGTGGCGCGGCCAGGACTGGGCCACATGGGACAGACAGTTCACTGGGGTCCTGGCAAACACCACGTGCATGTAGACCAGGATGGACAGCACAACGAAAGCCTGCACGCATTGCCACCATCACCATCAAACCTTAATGCTAACTGAAATGAAACCCACACTATATTATTTTGCCCAAACCTCAATGCTACCTTCAACTGAACCTCATCACACTACACAGTATTTTGCCCTAACCTCATCAATGCTATCCTCAACTGAACCCCACACCACACTGCAGTATTTTGCCCGAACTTCAATGCTATCCTCAAATGAACCCCACACCAGTCTACACTAAAGTATTTTGCCCAAATCTGAATGATACCCTCAAATGAATCCCACATCACACTACAGTATTTTGACCAAACCTCAGTGCTACCCTCAACTGAACCCAAAATCACACAACAGTATTTTGCCCAAACTTCAATGATAACCTTAACTGAAACCCATACCATACAATACAGTATTTTGCTTTGCCCAAACCTCAATGATACCCTCAAATGAACCGCACACCACACTACAGAGAATTTTGCCCAAACCTCAATAATACCCTTAAAGTCAAATGAACCCCACACCACACTACACAGTATTTTGCCCAAACCTCAATGATACCCACATATGAACATCACACCACACTACACAGTATTTTGCCCAAACCTCAATGATAACCTCAACTGAACTCCACATCACACTACACAGTATTTTGCCCAAACCTCAATGATACCCTCAACTGAACCCCACAAGTCAGAACTCCAATTACCTTCACCAGAATGGCAAACTCTATAACGCGTCGCACAGAGCGCGGAAAGGCCCGGGCGTAGGTAATGGCAATGCGATAGAACAGAGCATGAAAGAGGCGGTCTCGCACGTGCATCACAGGGTTGTGGTTACGTGCCCCTGGCCCCTGCTGCTGTTGCGGCATGTTGTTGGTGTTGGGGGGAGGACGCGGCATCCCGGTGTCCATGGTGACCACTGCTGCTGGAACAGGAAGCGCTGCTGCTGTGGACAACACCTTAGACATCACTATCAAACACACACACACTTCAGCCGCTGGCATCACATCACACCCACTGCAGCCACCAGTGTCACATCATACACACCACAGCCACTGGTGTCACATCTATGGTCTCAAAGCAGGTTTCTCATGTGAAATGCATCTACTCACCGCCATTCATGACCTAACACATTCCTATGACAATAGTGTACTGTAAATGTTGACCTCACCATTTTTGACTTCAATACTTAAGGCATTTGACACCATCCCACACCAAAAGCTACTCCACAAGCTCTCCCACTATGTCATCAAAGGAACAATGCATAGATCATAAGATGGACCCAAACGTGATCAACAGGTCTATGAGAGTGGTTCTGGATGGTGAAACCTCCAAAGACGTCTGAGTGGAAACATGAGTCTCCCAAGGTACTGTCCTGGGACCCCTCCTCTTCCTGTGCCATAAACAATCTGCTGATGACAGTCAAATCTCAGTATGAGTACTGCAACTGTTTGCAGATGACTGCCTTCTGTACCAGGAGATCAAGAACTTCCACAACCATATCACCTTACAAGAAGATCTAAAACGCCTAGAACTAGAAGTCTGGGCTGATACCTGGGGAATGAAGTTCAATACTAAGAAGTGATATGTCCTCAGTATCAAGAACACATCCTACATGTATAGCTTAAACAATGAAATCCTGCAAAAAGTGGACAAAAACCCATAGACAGCTGTCCTGATATCATACAGCTTCACATGGTATGACCACACACACCACCAAGAAAGCCAACACCACTTTAGGCTTTCTGTGACATAACCTATGCCACTGTCCCATGCACTGTAAAAGAACAGCATATATCACCCGTGTCAGACCCATCATGGGATATGGGGTGATTGTATGGGATCCATACAATCAAGGTGACATTAACAAACTTGAATAAGGCCAGCATCATGCTGCTTGCTTCGTATCAGGGACTGCTGCACATGGGTGGAGGGCAGCATATTATTGCAGGGCCCCCAGCTCCAGAGCCTACAAGTTTTCAGTTTCAGTAGCTCAAGGAGGCGTCACTGCGTTCGGACAAATCCATATACGCTACACCACATCTGCCAAGCAGATGCCTGACCAGCAGCGTAACCCAACGCACTTAGTCAGGCCTTGAGAAAAAAAAAAAAAATATATATATATATATATATATATAGATAAGCGTACATACATAAATAAATGAATAATAATTATGATATAAAAAAAGAAAGAAAAAAAGATAGTAGTAATGAAGATAATGATAAAATAATAATAATAATAATAAATAAATAATTAAATAAATAAGACAACAATGATGATAAATAAGCAAATAAATATAAAACATGAAGACACACATTCATACATACACCCACACATGCATAACAGATATGCCCCAAAAACGCACTTTCACAGATATGAAAGAACAGTCAAATACATATAAACGTACATGAGCTCCAACACACACACACACACACACCACAAATTTCCCTGCACCTCCTCTACCCCCTCCTCCACACACTCATTTCTAGTCTATGTATCGCAGCTTCCACGGCACACCCACACACACACACACACAAACACGCACACGCACACACACTCACACACACAGATGAACACTTACTTGTACAAGCACACACACACACGCCCATATCTCCCACCCCCAACCCCACACACATATATACAAAGATATATATATAATATATACGTTCCAATATCCTGATGCTCCCACAGTGTAGGCATGCATACACTCACATACCTCATCCTCTATCTCACCTCCTCCCTGCACCCCCACCTCCCCCTCACACACACACACACACAACACACACACACACACACACACACATGCACAGAACTCTCCTGACACTTGTGTACACTTACACTCTCACGCATGCACAAACGCACTCAAAAACACAGACCCACACATACATACAAACACACACATACACACACACACAGAGGCTGCCACTGATTGGCTGCAAGAGGGATGGGAAAAGATCTCTGATGCCAAGAACGTGGCGTCTAGTGTGTTGCTCAGTCTATTGTATTTGGAAAAGCCCACAGAGACTCTGTTCCGTTTTGAAGAAATCTGCGCAATGTTGGTTTGGAAATGATGCCGATATTTGTTTGATTTGCAAAGCATCGTGCTCTACCTTTCATGTTAGAATTACGGCCGCTCCCTCTCTCTGCTTTTATTTCTTTGAGGCGATCGATGGTGTGATGGCCTTGTACCTGTTCTTTTTGATATTCTTTGACTTTCCTGAGGGTTTCCGATTTTCCTAGATGTAGGCCGCTCGTTGGTGTTGCGTTACCAGCAAGTCTGTCAGCTCGCTCATTTCCCTTAACTCCTGCATGTCCCGGGCAGTATGACCATGTGAGTTTTTTGATCTACAAGTACAAAGTTCTATAAGACAGACACCGAGGCCTCAGGGTAGCCTTTTTCAGTCACGTGGTAAGCTGAGTGATCAATTTTATGCTTTTTATCACATTTTTGATGAATTTTCCTTTTACTACTTTTAATGTTTAGACTAGTGTTGAGTAGAATAAATGAAAACAGAACCTTATTTACAGTATGCAGTTGTATAAGTTGTAATGAATATGATGCTAAAGAGTTCAGTCAGTGATCTGTACATGGAGACAGTTTGACACTTGTCCCACCGTTTACCTTTGATTTTACATTGCATCATGTCTGATCCTTTTTTTCTAATGATGTGTTTCTGTTCACCCATCTGTTTTCTTTCCTTCTTTCCCATCCACAATACTTTGAATATTTCAAATTCTTTTGATGTATAATCAGCATTTATAAGACTTCTCTCTCTCTCTCTTTCTCTCTCCTCACTGTTGATTAAGTTTTTGCATTCATCATGGCCCGTTCCCCTTCTATCTCTGGTCCCATGCACTGTAAAAGAACAGCATACATCACCCTTGTCAAAGGAACAACAATGCACAAGATTATGACAGGAAATACACCACCAACACTGATAAACAAATTCTCTGTAAATTCATCAAGGAATCCCCCAAAAGTCCATATCCCAATCCCAAGAATTGATTTGTTCAAATCCAGTTTGGTCTGCTCAGGCGCCATTCTATAGAACTCACTCCCAGCAACAGTCAAACAACACCACTGCCCTACTACCTTCAAAAAACATTATCTTTCCCACCTTATGACAGTGTAATGTCCTCTTTGCTCATACCAATTGACTCTTGGTGTGTACGGTTGCCCAGGTCCCCCTACTCCCCCACCTCATCATATTATATTGTACCCCTTTTTTTTATGTGTGTGAATTGAAGTATTATTTCATATTTCATTCGTTTGTAATTCATGTTACTTCTGTTTGCTTCTTAGTTTCTTTCATTTCTTTCCATTAAATGTAGTTATATTCATGCAGTAGTTGCCAGTTGCTCCATTGTCAATTCGATGTATACTGATAAGCGCATATCCTTATATATATATATATATATATAAATATATATACATATATATGTATAATATATATATGTATATATATATATATATATGTATAATATATATATATGTATATATATATATATATGTATAATATATATATATATATATATATATATATATATATATATATATGTGCGTGTGTGTGTGTGTGTGTGTGTGTGTGTGTGTGTGTGTGTGTGTGGATTCGATGATAAAATGCATGATACTTTGTCTTCCATATTGACCTGTTGTTCTTTACCACATGTTCCATGTAATATGAGGTTGTCTATTCATTAGTTGATATTGTTTTATTCTCTCTCTCTCTCTCTGAGTCTCCCTCTGTCTGTCTTTCGTTCACCTGTGACGTTTTTATTCTCATACTATTTTATATGCTGAATTATGCTTCCTTTAGCAATGAGTACCCCCCCCCCCCCCCCACCTGTTACTGCTATGTGTATTTTTTATTAGACTTACTGTTTCATATTCACATTAGTATAGTATTTTTTAACACACACAATGTATGCTTATGTGTGTGTAAATGTGCATGTGCAAGAGAGAGAGACAGAGAGAGAGAGAGGGGGGGGGGGGGAGAGAGAGAGAGAGAGGAGTGAGTGAGTGAGTGAGTGAGTGTGTGTGTGTGTGTGTGTGTGTGTGTGTGTGTGTGTGTGTGTGTGTGTGTGTTCTGTTTTTTTAATTAATTAAAATTTTTTTATATGTCGATTATTAATACCATGCTTTGGCCTCTGTGTGTATGTGTGTGTGTGTGTTATTTTTACCATGCTTATGCCTTATCATATGTAGTATAGTATTCATATTCTATGACTTTAAGTAGCATTGTGTAGTGCATGCAATGACATATATAATGTAGTTTTGTGTAGTGTAGACCCTGTTACAGGGCGGGGACTGGATGAAAAAAAGCGCGCCAGTGCTTATCTATTATCCTCAATGATAAAGAATTTGTCTTGTCTTGTCCCCCTCTACCATATCCATTTTTCCCCCCAAACCTTTCTTGGGCATTTGTCATATATAAACATATTTTACATGCATAAATTTAATACTGGTCGTTGAATGACATTTGACGCTTCCTGGAAAAAGAAAAAGATGAAGATTCTTTTCATCCAATGTCCATGACCATCATGTCTGACCGTCGTCAGAACTGTGCTCGCCACACATCATTGAAGATAAGGCTGTAAGTTCGACTGAAAAAACTTTGTACATAAACCTAAACCATCTGACGACAGTTTCAGCATTCCTCCAAGTCCAACAGAAATCGATCGGTTCGAGGCTAGATCAAACTAACAAGTCATGAAGTAAACAATCTGGACAGGTGACCTAGCAGCACTCGACACGATAACAAGTGGAAGTGAGAACCAGACACACAGTAACATCAGGCAGAGCTGCCGTCATCTTCAAAACGTCGCTACATGGCATATTTTACATACGTATGCATTATCGTACAGATCAACAGGTACTCACCTGTGACTGAATTCCACAAACAATAACCGAGACGCAGAGAAAATGTGGAAACAAATGATAGAATTAGTTGGCCATGGTCTGGCAACTATGACCACTTCCGGTACATTTTACGATTTGGTAATCCTGATGGTCTCCCTTCAACTGATGCGCATTGAGTTTACAGGAAAGATTTGATACAAAACAACAGATCATGCCCCATATTTTACTTATTTGTGTGAAATATCTGGGGAGAAATGTAATGTGTATGTATCGGTAATGTGCGTGTGTGTTTAGTCGAGAGTCAAGTATCAATAAATCGCCTTCATGTGAGACCACGGAAGTCCGTGTGTGAGACGCGTTTCCTTCCTCCGAGTTTCAGTTTCAGTTTCAAGCTGAAAACAAGTATTAATTTAAGATATCACAGGTTATTCTCAGTACTAAGAAAACATTAGAGAACGCGTGCTGATCCATACAGGCCTGCACCACACCACATCTGCCACTTTAAGGGGGTGGAAAAGAGATCTGGCCAACACGCTGGGCAACCCAAAACTGCAGGAAAAAAAGAAGTGGGCCTGGGCCTGGCTCATCCCTAGGATGGCCAGGATCGGCAAACCCCTGAGTGGAGGCAAAGCGAAAGCATATATATGCCGCAAAAACCCACATACAGTAGAATTCCCGCAATTATCATTCGTTTATCAAAGTCTTATACTTTCGGCCAAGGTATCCCACCTCCACGCATCCACGGGGCACAGTAGTCAATATGTGACTGTACCAAGGATAATGATGATGATGATCTTCTTCTTCTTGGGCGTGATGAGAAGGAAACCAGAAATATAGTGAAAAGCAGAATACTAGACAGCTGGAAGGTGGTTGAGGTTAAACCTATACTTAATAAAAGGTAATAAAACTGAACTGCAATGCAGGGTCTGAGGTTCGGTGATTGATTGACTTGACAATTTTCTATTTTTGAGGATAACAAATACATAATTGTGTGATTTTTTTTCTCCCAGTCCCGGCCCTGTGTAATACATATTATATATGTTCAACACAAATCAAACAAACATAATACAGAATACAGGACATATTGTGAAAAGGTCCAACATGTGACAGATGAACAACTGAAACAAAATATGTATACCTAAATGAGAAAGATTGGAAGAGAGACAGAGGGAGGGAGAGAGAGAAAAAAAATTCCAAGGATAATAGATAACTTGAGCACTGTGGGTGCACAGTGCCTGCACTATCGCTGGTATACTAAATAAAATACACGAAAAAAGAACATAAAAGACACACATACATACGCATATGCACACACACACACACTGACACAGACTCGAGAAATACACACATACAACGAGGAGCTGTACAGACAGATCAGATCTCCACCAGCATAATCAATGCCTGCAGCTGTGTGTTTTACCTCTCTCCCTTTTAAGTCTTCTGGAAAAAGCCCAATGGGGCAACAATCTGAAGTCATGTCAAGATGAATAGATTTTGAAGAGTGAACAGCAGGGCAGCGTGTGTGCAGAGATTTTATTGTATTTCTTATTTCAACTGACAATCAATATACATACACTCCTCATGCGGAGCATGCAGCTGCCAGGTGTTACCATACACGATATAAATAAATGTTATTTGGGGGGGATGATAACGAAAGGCACATGATTAACAGCATTATTGTGCCTGGGTGTTTACAAAACAGAGAGCAACCCGATGTCTCTTGAAGGTTGTTGTGCCACTGAGTGATCTCATCTGCTTCCATAGCAAACTGAGTAACATGTTGGCTGGTTTTGAATTTAAGTTCCCCCTGAAGATGGCTGCCTACATGGCCGGGTAAAAACAGTCATACATGTAAAAGCACACTTGTGTACATACAAGTGAATGTGGGATTTGCAGCCCATGAACAAAGAAGAAGAAGAAGAATTGAAGTCAAAACTTGAAACAAGGCTCTGAAGTTTAATTTGCTGCAACTCCGTGTCTGTTGAGATAAAATTATGATGCATTGTATGCATAACAGTTCCCGAAATTATTCTCTACATTAAGATTCAAGTTCACAGAAAACGTTTCCCGCTGAGGCACGATAGCAAGTTATTCATAAATTCTGAGTGTTAATTTAGCCATTTTGATTTTTCAAGACAAGTCACATTTTTCACTAATGCAGCATGCTGGCCATGCTAATTATGGGTTCTTTGTTCTTACTATCAATTGCCAGTGGGATACCGATTTTGTTGCATTTTTGACTCAGTGCTGTACTTGGTTTACAGTTTTCAAGGAGTTTTGATAATGTGATTAATTAAAAAGTATATGTGCACAAGCAGTGAGAAGAGTTTGAGGTGAAGAATCCATAATTGATGTGTTTAGTGTGGTCTTTGTGATATGGTGTCAGACTGTAACACGATGGAACCATCACTTCAACACACATTCACGCTGCACTTTCAGAGAGTTAACACCTTAAGTTGGATATATATTCCTGGAACATGCGAAAAGACAGAAAAAGATGAATATCATAATATAAGAATGTGTGAGAATTATACTTTGGAACTTTCTGTGCATCATGGCATTGACATTAACTCAGACCTCAAAGGACAACACCCAGGTGTTTTCTGCACCAAATGATTGAATTTCACTTTTTAAAACTTTCAGTTTCTCAAGGTGTCACTGCATTCTGACATATACACTACCACGCATCTGCTAGGCAGTTGCCTGACAGCAGCAAATCCAACCTGCTAGTCAGGCTTTGAGTGAATACATATATTTTGTATACCTATCACAGTATCAGATAGGATTTCTTCGACATAATTTTGCCAGAGGACATAACTACACTCTAGTTGCATGGGTTCTTTTTCATTGTGCCAAGTGCATGTTGCACACAAGACCTCAGTTTCTCTCTCTCTCTTTTATTTTATTTTTTTTACCATGGTTTATCAGCTCATCTTAAAGACAAGATGCTCTGTTTACTTTGATTTTCCAGCCAAACTTGGAAAAAAAAAATACACGAGAGCAGGATTCAAATCCAGTCCTTCACAGACACAGTATTGGCAGAAAAGCATCTTAACCATTCTGCTACCTTCCTCAAAAAAAAAAAAAAATAAATAAATAAAAAAATCAAAAAAATCATTGATGGCACTGTGATATGAGCCAGCTGTGCTTTGTTGATTTCACAACAATGAACACTTGTGCACACACTACTTATACAATTTGTGGTCCAGTTTTGATTGCATGTTCATGATTGATCAATGTCCAGCATGTTGTCACTTTGATAAACTAAAGAGCAGTAGCTGGCCCAAGGATTTTGCCCTACCAATCCTACAGTTTCTCTTTGATCTCCTTCCCATCTTCTTTCATCCCGTGTTACTGTGCCTAAAGCGTGTGGTACATCATTGACTCCAATAACTGTTCTGTTTTTTCATAAATTTAAGCTCCGTTTGATCTTTCACACGTTTCCCACATTCATCAGTGATGTGTTTCTGTGCGTTGCCATATTCGTTCTGCATAAATTATCCACTGAACAGACTACAACAAATGATTTTCACTCCACTGAAGTTTGTCTTCATAGCAAAAGTTGGGTAGCTTTTCATAACTTTTGATTTGTCACATCATGCTGTGTATAATATATGCATGTAGAAAGTGCATGATACTGATTTTGAATTTGAGGCTAAAAAAGTATTTTTTGTCTGTGACAATTAGTTAAAAACAATGCATGTTTTTAACATGAAGCTGTGGTATCCAGCCAATGGATATATATCTATTTCTCTCTCTTTCAATCCCTAGCCATCTGTGCATGCATATAGATTGTTGCCAATGTGTTTAGTTTCAAAACAAAATTTAATGTGTTGCTTTCAGATATATATGCATGTGTAAAAACTGGGGAAAGAAGGTTCGATTCCAAGAGAGAGGGGAACAGAGAGGGGAACGATGGATCGATTATGATGTGGCACTCACTTGCTCACACTCTCTCCTTACACCAATAGCAGGGCCACATGGAGTGGTCTTTATTAGAGTGTTTACTTTTACTTCCCAATACAGCACACACAGTTCACCAAACAAGCAGTTCACCATACTTAGGACACCTTACACACCATGAGCAACACACAGCCTGACATAAACCACTTCCAACATAAAGCAGGGGAGGGGGGGGGACAACTTGAAAGACAGACCACTTTTCTGGAATGTTCTGACATGCCGACATCTACTTCAGCAGAGGGATTGCGGCAGGCATCACATAACTGCATGTGTTTCAACAGCTGGGCCAGGTTATGGCGAACCCGCTAAACAAAGACAGCCAACTAGGGAGTGGGGGTGAGGGCAGGTGAAAGGAAGGAGGGTGGCGCGGTGTCAGTGCGACCTCAAAGGCTGGACTTTGGACTGGATGGAGCAGGGAGGGAGATAAGAAAGGGGGGTCAGGTCGGGGGGAAGGGATGGGGACACGGTGGGGGTGGTGTAGGTGACACTACCTGCACACTATAATACCTGATAACACCACAGAATATGTCTTTTTAACAAACTGGTGCTGTGTTAGAGTTCTTTTCTGGCTTGTGCACATCAAAAGGCACGTGCTATGCACAACCAAGTAAAGGGGAAAGAGTGGTCTTTGCTCATCTGCCTGCCACAGTGTCAGTACTGTGTGTTTACCATTGTGAGGTTACTGAGAGTCCACGGGCTCGTTTCACACCACAACATGTGGACTTGAAGTGTGCTGTGAACAGCTGTGTCATCGTCGCTGATGCCACACGGTGTTCAAGTCTCTACATCACTGCTGTCACGCATCGTTCAAGTCTCTTCATCACTGCTGTCATGCATCGTTCAAGTCTCTACATCACTGCTGTCACGCATCGTTCAAGTCTCTACATCACTGCTGTCACGCATCGTTCAAGTCTCTTCATCACTGCTGTCACAGATTGTTCAAGTCTCTTCATCACTGCTCTCACATGCACCCAGTGTTTAACTTTAAGTCTCTTCATTACTGCTGTCACACTGTGTTCAAGTCTCTTCATCACTGCTCCAGGCATTAGCAATGACCACTGTGGCCCTGTCAGCATGTGTGAATGGTGAGGAAAATTGCTGCCACATACAGTGTTAAGTCTCTTCATCACTGTTCTCACAGTGTTCAAGTCTACATCACTGCTATCACATGTTGTTCAAGTCTCTTCATCACTGCTGTCACATATTGTTCAAGTCTCTTCATCACTGCTCTCACATGCACCCAGTGTTTGAGTCTCTACATCACTGCTGTCACGCATCGTTCAAGTCTCTACATCACTGCTGTCACGCATCGTTCAAGTCTCTTCATCACTGCTGTCACAGATTGTTCAAGTCTCTTCATCACTGCTGTCACAAATTGTTCAAGTCTCTTCATCACTGCTGTCACATGGTGTTCAAGTCTCTTCATCACTGCTGTCACGCATCGTTCAAGTCTCTACATCACTGCTATCATATATTGTTCCAAGTCTCTACATCACTGCTGTCACATGGTGTTCAAGTCTCTACATCACTGCTGTCACACATCGTTCAAGTCTCTACATCACTGCTGTCACGCATCATTCAAGTCTCTACATCACTGCTGTCAAAGATTGTTCAAGTCTCTTCATCACTGCTGTCACAGATTGTTCAAGTCTCTTCACCACTGCTCTCACATGCACCCAGTGTTTAACTTTAAGTCTCTTCATTACTGCTGTCACACTGTGTTCAAGTCTCTTCATCACTGCTCCAGGCATTAGCAATGACCACTGTGGCCCTGTCAGCATGTGTGAAGGGTGAGGAAAATTGCTGCCACATACAGTGTTAAGTCTCTTCATCACTGCTCTCACAGTGTTCGTCTACATCACTGCTATCACATATTGTTCAAGTCTCTTCATCACTGCTGTCACATGGTGTTCAAGTCTCTTCGTCACTGCTGTCACATGGTGTTCAAGTCTCTTCATCACTGCTGTCACATGGTGTTCAAGTCTCTTCATCACTGCTGTCACATGGTGTTCAAGTCTCTTCGTCACTGCTGTCACATGGTGTTCAAGTCTCTTCATCACTGCTGTCACATGGTGTTCAAGTCTCTTCGTCACTGCTCTCACAGTGTTCAAGTCTCTTCGTCACTGCTGTCACATGGTGTTCAAGTCTCTTCGTCACTGCTCTCACAGTGTTCAAGTCTCTTCATCACTGCTGTCACATGGTGTTCAAGTCTCTTCGTCACTGCTGTCACATGGTGTTCAAGTCTCTTTGTCACTGCTGTCACATGGTGTTCAAGTCTCTTCGTCACTGCTCCAGGCATCAGCAGTCACTGCCGCTGAGCCAGCGGGTGTTTTAGGCGAGGAGGAAGCACCGTCTTGCTGGTCCCTCTCAACGTGGGGCGTCCACACCAACAGGTTGTGGTCCTTGCCACCGCTGAACAAGAACTGAGAGTCGGGGTGAGACACGCAGCAGTTGACATTGTAGTAGTGTCCACTCAGAGTGGTCAACTGCTCTCCCTTGAACAGGTCATACAGACGGATGGTGCTGTTGGAGGGAACGAAGAGGAGCGCGGGGGGAGCAGTCAGCCACCACCTCCATCTGCAATGCTTTCTTCACTGTGTTCTCCACCACCCCATAATTCACTGGCAACAAGTCACCAAAGCTGGTATCCCACAAGTGGAGTTGGTGATCAGTGCCATAGGTCACCAGGTGAAGGCCATCCGGAGTGAAGTGAATGCTGTTGATAGTGTGGTTATGGGCCGTTTTGTCTGAAACAATGTGGAAACAAAAATACAGATTTACTGTAATTTAATTTTTAAAATAATGATAATGCACAGAGCTTGAGGCATTCATAACAAAAACAGCATACATACATATATACATAAACATCCATAAATACTATGATCACCATACGGGAACAAGTGTGCACACACACACATATATACAAACACGATGTATTCACTAGTGTTCATGGGCTGTCCACTCACAAGTGTTTATGGCTGTCTACTGACCAGTATTTATAGCTGTCTACTGACCAGTGTTTATATCTGTCTGCTGACTAGTATTTACAGACCGTCTACTCACCTATGGGCTGTCCACTGACTTGTGTTTATGGCTGTCTAATGGCTATCTACTGACTAGTGTTTATGGCTGTCTAATGGCTGTATACCGACCAGTGTTTATGGCTGTCTACTGACCAGTGTTTATGGCTGTCTACTGACAAGTGATTGTGGCTGTCTAATGGCTGTCGACCGACCAGTGTTTATGGCTGTCTACTGACCAGTGTTAATGGCTGTCCACTGACCGGTGCTTATGGCTGTCCACTGACCAGTGTATATAAATATGGCTGCCTACTGACTTGTCTACTGACCAGTGTTAATGGCTGTCCACTGACCAGTGTATATTTTTATGGCTGTCTACTGACTTGTCTACTGACCAGTGTTTATGGCTGTCTAATGGCTGTCTACCGATCAACATTTATGGGTGTCTACTCACCGCAACGTGAGCTGCCTGCCTGTCTATCACGGTGCTGATCCAACATCATCAGTTCTCCTTTGGATTTTCTCACATCCCATAGGATCACCTTCTTGTCCAACCTGTAACACAACATGGACTGTTGACAGTGTGAACAAAAATTGTTGATAGTGTAGTGACAGTGTGATGACAGATGACAGCGGTGTGAACAGTGTGGTGACGGATGATCACTATGTGGTGACAGTTGATCAAGAGTATGAACAGTGGTGACAGTTGATCAATAGTGTGGTGACACTTGATAAAAGAGTATGAACAGTGTGGTGACAGGTGATCACAGCGTGGTGACAGGTGATCAACAATGTGCTGACAAGTGATAAACGGCTAAACACAAACTGTTGTCAGACAAAAAAGCTCCCCCAAAAAAACAACCCCCCCCCCACACACACACACACAAAAACCCAACAGAACCACACAACAAAACAGCACTGTTAAGTGGCAGCTTTAGTCAGAGGACAGTAGTTCTGTGTGTTTCTATCAAAGCAGAAGGAAAAAAAAAATTTTTTGTTGGTTACAACTGAATGCTACAAATCAAACGGACCTTCAGTAAACACTAATCAATACTGACATGACTGACATGTGACCCCACGTTAATTAATACAACAATGTCAAAACAGTGGCAACAAGTGAGCACCCACCCTCCTGAGGCCAGCAGGAACTCGTGGCGTGATGACCATTGCACGGACAAGACAGAAGCTTTGTGGCCTTTGAGCTGGTGGGAGGCAGAGCCAGATCTGACGTCCACAAGTTTGACCGTGCACCGCCCAGCCCCCACTGCCACCAGAGAGTGCTTCCGTGCAACAGGTGACATGTGGTGACAGTGTACCAGATCACTGAAGGTGAATGTGTCCACCACCTGGACATTGCGATGACACAGAGAATTCGTCAGTCAGGTGATGACACACCTAGTTCACCAATCAGTGATGATACACCAAGTACATCAGTCAGTGACAACACACCTAGTACATCAGTCAGTGATGACACACCTAGTACAGATGGTGATGATACAACCAGTACATCAGTCAGAAGCAAAACGCCTAGTACATCAGTGATGACAAACCTAGTACATCAGTGATGATACACCTAGTACAGTCAGTAATGACACACCTAGTAGTCAGTGATGACACCCCTAGTGCATCAGTGACATCACACCTAGTACATCAGTCAGTGATGACATACCTAGTACATCATTCAATGATGACACCCCTAGTATAACTATAACAGTCAGAAGCAACACACATTGTACACCAGTCAGTGATGACACACCTAGTACATCAGTGAAGACACACCTAGTACAAAATTTTGTGCGTCAAAGTTGTAAATCTGTGCGTCATTTACGCACATATGTACATTTTTGGGAACACTGTGTGTATACTGACACACTCAGCTCCATAACATTACATGCAGTGTTCTGGTTTGGTTAAGGAAACCACAGGCTATCACCACCATGTGACCATTTCACCACACAATCATTTGGTCATTTTGAACATTAACAGGTCAGGAAAAACAACCCCTTATTCCCATCCTCGGCACCCCAATCAGTCACCCTAAGCCCCCCAAATTTGTTACTGAATTTGTACTTTGTCCATGACACTCAAGTCAAGTGACTGACTGGCTGCCGCACTGATGGGTCATTTCAAAATTGTATGCTGTGTCAATGACTGATGAATAACATGAAACCTATACTCTGTACATGTGTATGCATACTGACTAACACAGCACCTGAACATTACAGTAAATACACATGTGGATGTAGTACTGACACACACAACACCACAACTTTTCATGTATACTGACACACACACCACACCATTACATGAAAACTGGCACACTCCATGCTGGTCAGGGCTAGTCTACTCTGCTCAGAAATGATGTACATCAGCACCCTTTGCTAGTCAGGGGTGGTCACTCTCTACACAGACATGATGCACATCAATGTTCCAGTCCATGCTGGTCAGGAGTGGTCTACTCTCTACACAGGCATGAAGCACACCAATGCTCTAGTCTAATGCCTATGCTGGTCTGGAGTGATATACTATACTCGATGGCAAAACTCATTACAATGATCAAGACAAATGCATACTCAAATACTAACTATATTGATCAGTACAATGTATTTAATCAATACTCATGTACTTTGTAAATTTGAATCAACAGTGTATGTGTACTTCGTTATGTTTTTGGTCAATATACGCGTACTTTAAATACGCATGTGCTAACTTTATTGATCAAAAGAATGTACTGACTATATTGATCGACACATATTCATGAAATGTATAAAAGTTCAATACTGATCAATACACATGCACTCACTATCTGTTCTCCGCAACATCCAAATCCAGCGAGTTTATGCCTCCTGTATGAGAATCTTCAACCTCCGTGTCTTTGCTGAGCTCCAAATCAAAGTGGCGACGAGCTGTCTGCGCTCTCCTCAGAAGTAAAGGAGACGTCACACCGTTTTGTCTCTCACTCAGCAGACGAAGCATGTTGCACCACTTTCTGCTTTGCGTTAAAAGCTTCAAAATTCCTTTTTCCTTTCGCTTCCGTTCCAGCTACTCTGCCGAATTTACAGAAAGCGGTCGGAAACGACCAAAAGTTTCAAAATGTAAGAAAAACAAAAAACCGGACTTGATTGAACATGCGTAATGCGCGCGCGCGCGCGCGCGTGTGTGTGTGTGTGTGTGTGTGATAGATAGATAGACAGACAGACAGATAGATAGATAGATAGATGGAGCACTTCAATGAGTTCTCAGTTCAGTCTTCTTCTTCTCATTTATTCGCCACTGACTCCACGGTGTTAGTCCAGCCCGCCTGATCGGTGAATGATGTCGTCCTCTCCAAATCCTGTCTGGAGTCATGGAGCTTGGTGTGTAGTAGAGCTGGCGTCTGCCACACGATCTCTCAGAGCCCTTCCAGGAGGGCCAGGTCTGACCCCGCAAATTACAGTTTTATTGAAACTGATTGACGAGTTTACAATGAAATACACCATACCTTGTTAGAATGCTTAAGGCTACAATTGTAAACAATTTCCTTAAGCCTGAACTCGTATAGCTGATGGAAAGCGCAGATTAGCATTTCCTTGTAGATTGTGTCGGCCTGTCTCTACATACTTCATTGCTCCTCATGTTGCTACCTCGTGCATATTCGGTTTAATCCTATTTTCCTCATGGTTTCTCTAGAAAGACGCAACTGTTGCACTTCCGGTGCACGTGGGAAAGCACGGTAAACAGTGGAGAAGAGGAAAACGGAGCTACCTTGTCAGAGAAAAGATGGCGAACAGTAATGAAGCACACTTGTTAAAATTCGAAGGAAGTAATTTCCTTCGACAAAGATTGGTGCTCGCAACGGTCAGTGGCAGAAGTGTCATTGTAAAGAAGATCAGGAGTAGAGAGCAAGAACCAGGCTTGAAAGGTATGTGTTACTCACGTGGTTTTGTCTTCGCAGTCTTGCCTTTATTTCCACAAACATCAGTGTTTGACAGCAGTATAGCTACATTTTCATCCCATCATCTTGGACCCTTATCATTAAAGACGGAAAGGTGTGCTCCACAATATCGAAATGAACTGAAATATTACTTTGAGTTTGACTTGTAATAAATTATAAAATATGAGCGCACCCCCCAAAATTCAATTCTGTCATGATAGCTTGCTGAAAGTTCCACATGCACTGATGCAGCTACTCCCATAACAGCTTAAGGAAAATCTATTGTTTTGTTGTTTTTTGGGGGGTGTTGGGGAGGGGTTGAGGGGTTCATCACCAAGGGAAAATACAGCATCCCTCTAAATGGAAGTAGCACAAAGAAAAAGAAAGAAAGAGCAAGTCGTTTGTGGCTACTCAACACGAAGAAAAAGAAGAATAAGTTAATGTTGATTTGTAATATCTTGGATCTTAACACATTCACATCTTAACTTTTAATCGAAATTTGAGCAATGCCAAAGGGACTGGCATACACAAAAGCAGCAAACATGTGCTGTCTTCCATTTCTTCAGTTGATACTGATAGCTTCCATTCCTATACTCTGGTCAATGAAGTGCCATCGTATGCACACACAATGAAAGAGCAACAAATCAAAAAAAGAAGTCTGCTGTTTCACACGTTCTGCCTCTCTCGATTGCGTTTATTGCTTGAAATTTTGGAGAGCCAATAATCAGCTTTATGAGCACAGATCATGTGAAGCACGTCTATAAGTCATGTAAACATGGAACTCTCCAGTAGTCTATTGTAGTGTGTGTGCTTTAATAAATGTGAATTATAAATATAATGCATCATTACATAATGTATAGGTCCATAAATAAAGTATGATTATTCCTTTATCATCTTATGCAATATATTTGCACATGTCTGTATCAGTGTATGGTATTGTATAATAATTATGAATCATATTTACATAGATCTACAGGACAGATACATATATCTATCTTAGTATCTATAATATACACATTAATGTTTGTAAAAAAAAATAAATAAAAAAATAAAAAATAAAAATTATACCTGTATACAAACAGTGACACATATAATGTGCATTATGATTACCTGTATTGAGACTGCAGCAACTGGTTTAGAAAGTATTAAAAAAAAAAAGAAGATACAAATGCTGATGACTCTTTGCTGTGTGTGCACTTGTTAGCTTGCACACTTGTTAGAGCTTGCACACTTTCTGGTTTGGCTGTTGAGTAGTTAGCACAATGATAAGTATTTACTTTAGTCTGAGTAGTGATTTTAACATTGATGTTGATCTTGACCTATATTGATTTGTAATATACTATATTATAGTGTTGTTGTTTTTTTTCCAGAGTTTGAAGCAAACCTGTTACGTTTAGTGGATGGACTAACAAATGGCTCATTGATTTCTGTGAGCCGTTCAGGTAAGGTGCTTCTGTCAACCTGTCTGTGCCCATTCTCTCTCTCACAATCTCAGACAGATTTTGTCACAACAATGTTATTTCTTAATACTAAACCTGAAACTGGCCACTAGCTAAGAGTAAGACAGTAGTGGAGTGAAAAGGGATCAGTATGGTACAGTTTATCAGTTTTTGTATGAACTGGAAAGGGGAAAAAAAAAGGTGAATATGATATGATTCACAAAGGTTTGAAAGATTTTAAATAAACAAGTTAAAGATGAATTGAAACATGTAAGACACCAGATGAGTGTCAAACATGTTTTGGTATCTGTCTGCTGTGTGTATGTGTGTGTGAAGCCGAGTCAAGTCAACATTTTTATTTCAAGATGGTAATTGAATAAGCAACAACTGCTTTTTTACATCAAGCCATCTAGATAATATCTAGATTGTGTGTGTGTGTGTGTGTGTGTGTGTTTATGTGTGTGTGTGTGTGTGTGTGAATATCAAAGCTTGGCAATGGCAGCCAGTGCATTATCACAGTATGCAGACGAAGCTTGGTAATGACAGACAGTTTGTGGTCACAGTATAAAGACAAAGCTTGGCAGACTACAGGAATTCGAAGGAGGGGATGGGTTTAGGGAGTGGGGGTGGGGGAGGCCAATGAGAGGGGTCAGAGAAAGAAAGAAGAAAAACTAAAAAGAGGAGAGTTAGAATGAAACAGTCAGGGTTGCTGAGGGTGTGGGGTAGGGGAGAAAGTATGAAAGGTAGAGGGAAAAGGAGAAGAGAAAGTATGACACTGATATGATTATGATATTTGATTGCATAATGATAGTTTAAACACACCAATCATTGAAGATGAAATTACCTCAACCATTAAAACACTTACTTAAGAAAGGTGACAGTGCTGGCGAAGATGTGATTCGTAATGAATATATCATCAGCAACATCCATTTGCTTACAGACATATTGTAAATTATTTAACAAGGTGCTGGTTGAAGGTGTAATACCAGAAAAATGGGTATTGGGCTTGGTATTTAACATTGTATAAAGGTAAAGGTGAAAAACGTGACTGTGATTATTATAGGGGAATAACACCGTTCAGCTGTGTTGGAAAATTATTCACGTCAGTGCTGAATGCTAGGCAGACTGATAATTTTAATGCAAACCTTTTTCTTTCAGGGGCTCAAGCAGTAGTTAGACAGTCGCATTCTAGATTAGATCAAATGTTTGTTTTGAAATCGCTAATTTAATGTATATATTTTCCATGGAAAAGAAGAAATTTTATTGTGCTTTCATTGATTTAAAAAAATGCATTTGTTTGGAGAATGGGGCTGTGACAAAAACTTGTCCATGAAGGCGTGAATCACTGAATGGTCAGATTTTGCGTGTGACGGTGAACATGATTGATATATTTAACTTTTAAGTCATGTGTGTTTTTAAATGGCGAAAAATCAGCTTTCTTTAGCATTTGTTTGGGCGTATGACAAGGAGCTAGCTGTAAATGTTGTCCAGATACTCTTTTGGGGTAAAAGACATTTATGTTTTCTCAAATGCTTTGTGACACAGTTTTGCAGTTGGAAATAGGCATGAAATCATTATTTTGTAGTTGTCCTCCATATTCCAACAGGAGTGAAAGCATAATCAAAACTTGAAACTTGTGTGCGTGTGTGTGTGTATGTTTAGGCACGAGTCTGCATTACCGCCCAGGGCTGCTGATGGGAGGGGAGATGAGCCATGAGTGTAACCCCGAGCGGTCCATTGGTTACTACCTGGAGGTGTTGCTGTGTCTGGCTCCCTTCACCAAACACCCTCTGAATATCACCCTGACCGGCGTCACCAACACTCTCATGGACCCCTCTGTTAGTAACGCTCCCTGTGTTTGGCTCTGTGCCTCTGCCCTGTTTGTCTGTCTGCCTGTTGTCCCTGTCTGTCTGTACTTCTGTTGTCATTCTGATTCTGTCTGTACTGCTTCTTGTGTCACTGTCTCTCTGATTCAGATAACAGTGATATGTTGACAGTCACTATGAGTATGACAGAATGTGCTGTTTGATAACAATGATATGTTGACAGTCATGATGTGCCATGTGATAAAAGTGATATGATGAAATGTGCTTGGTGATAAGAATGATATATATGTTAATAATGTGCTATGTGATGACACTGACTAACAAAGATATGTTAAGAAAGTGCTTGGTGATAACAGTGATATGTCGACAATCACAATGTATCTTGTGATAACAGTGATATGTTGACAACTTGCTTGATGATAACTGATAAGGGTGATATATGTATGTTGACAATCGTAATGTGTTTCATGTTTCAGGTGGATCAGATCAGGCGTTCCACTTTGCCTGTCCTCACAAAATTTTTAGGAACTGATGAGGGTTTGGAGCTGAAGGTGTGTGTGTGTGTGTATACAGGTTTTGTGGGGAGGTGGGCGGGGGAGGGGGAGGGTGTTTTTTTGTTGTATGTACTGATATGTGTGTTTTGTGTTGTCCTAGGAGTATGTCTGTTGTGTGAACTGATATTTGTGTTGTGTGTCCTAGGTGTATGTCTGTTGTGTATTAACTCACTCCATGCCAAGAGTTTTTGCCCTTGCCAATCCCTGAAAACCCAGGGTTTGTATAGGATGGGGAAAAAATTGTAAAAAAACCAAATAAACACCCAGACAATTGATATTTAGTATATGTATGCAAGGAATGTTGTTCCATATGTGTGCAAAAAATCAAAGTATTTACTCACCGTCTTGATGTTGATCGCGGTATCCATATTTAGTGTGTTTTTTAGCATTTTTGCACCCATCAGAAAGGTACACCAACATGTTCCACATCACATTCTAACACTATTTGAGGAACTGAAGACCTAGTGCATGCAATGAAGTATGAACAGGTGGTGAAGAAAGTTGAAATTCACCCATACAAGAAAAAATATTGTCTCTACATAATGAAAATCAAAGAACAAAGAAAAAAACTCAACCGGCTGGGTGTTGACTGGCCAGTCAGCTGACAAACCTGGTATGCCAGTGAAGGGATGTGCAAGAGGGAAAAAGGAAAAATTGTCAGTCCAATCACTGGTGAAAACACTTGCAAAATCGTCCATTTCCTCAGTGGTTTCGTCGTCTGTGTCTGTCTCATCTGCTGGCACAATGTCCTCACTTTCCTCTCCATTGTAAACACTCTCTTCAGTGGCCGAATCTGTTTCTAGATCATCGGGATCTGGTTCAAATTAACTGTCCGAAGAATCAACATTATCTCCTTCGACATCAGAGCCTTCAGTTTGGATCATTTCCAAAGCATCTTCGACGCTGAGTAACATTTCACCTCTCCGACCGTGTCGAACACTTCGCCGTGACGCCATCTTGTCAAACAACTTACAAAGCTGACAGGGGGCACGCTTTGTTATCAAGTGCGGTTGAGCTTATCGCGACACACACGCAGCGTGTGTGAATGAAAAGCTGACCAGAGGTGACGTAAGATATCACATCTGCTTTTGATTTTCGCATCCGACGCGTCACTCCGACAGCACAACTTTTTAAAATCCAAGTCCGCATATGCGGACATTGGCATCCAACGCTTTCTCCGACGATGTCCGCATATGCGGACAATGGCAGCGAGTGAGTTAACTATTATGATTTGTGTGATATGTGCCCTAGGTTTGTGTCTCAACTAGTCCAGGGTTTTCATATGTTTTACATGTTGTGGATACCTGTCATAAACAAGGGTGACATTGTCATCAATTTCAGTAAAACTCAAGAGAGATGAGGACCAGCAGTGATGGCTTTCCATAGATCTGTACTCAGCACAGCTCAGTCAGACTATAGCCTTGGTGTTTGCACGTGTTTCAGATCCTACAGCGAGCAGCTGCCCCTGAGGGGGGAGGAAAAGTGCTGTTGCGCTGTCCCTGCAGACAGAAGCTACGACCTCTGCAGTTCTTGCAAGCTGGCAAAGTGAAGAAAATTCGAGGAATTGCGTATCCTTTGGCTGTGTGATGTGTGTGTGTCTGTGGCGATTGTCTGTATGTCTTGTGTAAGGTTTGTATGTGTCTGTTGTTTATCCTGATATGTGTGCTGTGTGTCATAGGTGTGTGTTTGTTGTATATATGTATATATATATATATATATATAGATATATGTGTGTGTGTGTTGTGTGTCCTTGGTGTATGTCTCTCTGTCTGTTGTGTATTGTGATCTCTGTGATGTGTGTCTTAGGTGTGTGTCTGTTGTGTATTGTGATCTGTGTGCAGTGTGTCCTTGGTGTGTGTCTGTTGGGTATATTGATCTGTGTAATGTGTGTCCTGGATGTGTGTCTGTTGTGTATTGTGATCTGTGTGATGTGTGTCCTAGCTGTGTGTTTGTTGTGTATATTGATCTGTGTGATGTGTGTCCTGGATGTATGTTTGTTGTGTATATTGATCTGTGTGTAGTTTGTCCTAGCTGTATGTCTGTTGTGTATTGTGATCTGTGTGCAGTGTGTCCTAGGTGTTTGTTTGTTGTGTATATTGATCTGTGTGATGTGTGTCCTGGATGTGTGTTTGTTGTGTATATTGATCTGTGTGTAGTGTGTCCTAGCTGTATGTTGTGTATTGTGATCTGTGTGCAGTGTATCCTAGGTGTGTCTGTTGTGTATATTGATCTGTGTGATGTGTGTCCGTGGTGTGTCTGTTGTGTGTTGTAATCTGTGTGCTGTGTGTTCTTGATGTGTGTGTTGTGTATTGTGATCAGTGTAATGTGTGTTCTTGGTGTGACCGTTGTGTATTGTGATCTGTGTGATGTTTGTCCTAAGTCTGTGTCTGTTGTGTATATATTGACCTGTGTGATGTGTGTCCTGTCTGTATGTCTGTTGGTGTATACATACTATCTGTGTGATGTGTGTCCTGGGTGTGTGACTGTTTTGTGTCCTGATCTGTGTTGTGTGTTTGTAAGGAAGAAGGTGTGTGTTGTTGACCTTGACCCTGGCAGGTGGTCGGTGCGTGTGTCTCCCACCTGCTGTAACCGCATGGTGGAGGCGGCCAAGGGACTGCTCACCTCCTTCTTGCCCGACGTCTTCATCACCACTGACTGCTGCAAGGGGCGACACTCTGGAAAGTCAGTGAACTTAGTCGTCTGGGAATCCTGCATAGACTTGGGACATAGTTTGCGTCATAGTTCTCTTGTAGTAAAACAACGTTTGACATGATGTGACATAGATATGTACAATATGTGATGTGTTCTTTCTTTAATTCAGCATCTTTTCACTTTGAGTGATATTAGAATATGTGATGTGTAATGACATTGGCATGTACGTTTGTGTAATGACATGGACATGTACATTTGATGTTCAATGACATGGACATGTACAACCCGTGACATGTGATGACATGGACATGTACAACTTGTGACATGTACATGTGATGTGTAATGACATGGACATTTGCATTTGATGTGTAATGATTTGACCATTTACAACATGTGACTTGTGATGGTATGGACATGTATAGCATGTGACGTGTAATGATATGTTATGACATGGACATGTACATGTGACGTGTAATGCCATGGGTATTACAGCATGTGACATGTAATGATATGGACATGTGTAACATTTGACATGTAATGATATGGACATGTGTAACATTTGACATGTAATGATATGGACATGTAGATTATGTGACATGTAATGATATGTACATGTGACATGTAATGATGTGGACTTGTAGAACATGTGAAATGTAATGATATGGACATGTACAACATGGGACATGTATGATGTATTGACAAGGGCATGTATAACATGACACATAATGACATGAACATGTACTACATGGGACATGTGATTTGATGGATGTGTACAACATTTGACATGTAACAACAAGTACATGTTCAACTTATGTAATGAAAGGACATGTAAAATATTATATTGTTATGACATGGATGTGTACAACTTTTGACATGTAATGCCAAGGACATGTACAACATGTGACAAGTAATGACATGGATATGTATAACGTGATGTGTAATGACATAGACTCATTGACTATCTTCATCATACTTTTAGAATTTCTTGCATGAATCTTACCTTTCCAGCTGCACTCAAAGGGTGTTCATCTCAAATTCTCATTCAGAATCCAGCTCTCTTTCTATTTGATAAGTTGTTCCCCAAGGTTCAGTTTTTGGTCCAGTACTGTTTAGTCTCTACACTCAACCACTGTGCAACATCATTAGCCAGCATCACTGTGATTTTCATGAGTTTGCAGATGACACCCAACTCCGAAAAGGCTCTTCAGCAGGTTGTTTTCCTATTCTTTGCAAGCACATGGAGATATGCATTGTTGCAGTGAAGGAATGGATGCTAGTTGACATTATGACAAGCTCAGACTTCACAATGTCAAGGCAGAACCCTTATTTGTAGGCTCAACGTCTGTGACAAGTCATGTTTTGGACCGTACCTGGACTGTCTCCAATCCTGGTGTCATCCTTCAAAATTATGTCAGAAACTTGGTGGATATCTTGACTAAGCTCTGTCCATAAAAATCCACCTCTTCAAAATGGCCTTTGGAAAAGACAAAGCATAGTCATATGCCTGTCTCCTCCCACACTCAACGGAGAGTTTGCACCAAATATGTACTAATTATTGTTATTATTATTATCATTATTATTATTAGTAGTAGTAGTACTAGTAGTAGTAGTAGTAGTAATAGGAGTATCATTATGTACAACATTTGATGTGTAATGGCATTGACATTACAATATCATATTATATGTCTGATGACTTGGATGTATACATTTGACATGAAATGCCATGGACATGTTCAACATTTCACATGTAATGACACGGATATATGTCACATGTGATGTGTAATTATATGGACATGTACAACATGTGATGTGTAATTACATGGACATGTACAACATGTGACATGTAATGCCATGGCCATGTACAACGTGCCACGTGTAATGCCATGCAGGTCCCCAGGCTTTGGAATCACGCTGGTGGCGGAAACGACGAATGGAGCGTTCCTGACAGCAGAGAGTTGCTCGGTGCCGAAAGGGTCATCTGACCCCCCCTCTGTGCCCGATGACATCGGCAAGGCCGCTGCAGTACAGCTTCTGGAGGAAATCTACAGGGTACGTCACTGCCCCGCATGGCACTCCTGCCTGTCTGTCTGTTGGTGTCTAGCTGTCTGCGTCTGCCTGTGGCTACCTTTGACTCTCTCGATGTATTTGTCTGTGTCTGTCTAGCTGTCTTTGTGTCAGTGGTGTGACCTATCATGTGGTGATATATAATGAGTGTGTGTGTGTGTGTGTGTGTGCAGAGGGTCTGTGTGGCCTCGACGTTACACTGTGATGTATGTGTGTGTGTGCAGGGGTGTGTGTGTGTGTGGACTTGACATTATATGGTGAGGTATGTGTGTGTTTATGTGTGCAGGCGGGTGGGGTTGTGTTTGTGAACTTAACGTTACATGGAGATGTATGTGTGTGTGTGCAGGGGGGCTGTGTAGACTCGACGTCACAGTGTGTAGCTTTGCTGTGCATGGCCCTGGGACAGCAGGACGTGTCCAAAGTGCTGATGGGGCCTCTCTCCCCCTACACGTACGTCCTGACATCTCTTTCCACCTCTCTCTCTCTCTCTGTGTCCTTCTGTTTCCTCTCTCTCCCTTTCTCTCCCCCTCTGTCCTTCTCTTCCCCCCCACCCCCATCCCCTCTCTCTCCCCTGTCCTTCTGTCCCCTTTTCCTCTCTCTCCTTCTGTGCCTCTCTCTCCCACTCTGTCCTTCTGTCTCCTCTCTCTCCCTCTCTGTCCTTCTCTCCTACCCCAATCCCTCCGTCCTCTCTCCCTTGTCCTTCTGTCTCCCCTCTCTCCCTCTCTGTGTCCTCCCCCCCCCTCACCCCCCCCCTGTTCCCTCTCTCTCCCCTGTCCTGTCTCCTCTCTCTCCCCCTCTGTCCTTCTCTCCCCCCTGTCCCCTCTCTCTCCCCTGTCCTTGTATCCCCCCCATCTCACTCCCATCTGTCCTGTCCCCATCTCTCTCCCTCTCTCTCCCATCTGTCCTGCCCCTATCTCTCTCCCCCTCTGTCCTGTCCCCATCTCTCTCCCCCCTCCCCCCCTATGTCCTGTCCCTATCTCTCCCCCCCTCTGTCCTGCCCCCATCTCTCTCCCCCCCTCTGTCCTGTCGCCATCTCTCCCCTCTCTCTCCCTCTGTCCTGCCCCATCTCTCTCCCATCTGTCCTGTCCCCATCTCCCCCCCCCTGTCCTGTCCCCATCTCTCTCTCCCATCTGTCCTGCCCCCATCTCTCTCTCCCATCTGTCCTGTCCCCATCTCTCTCCCTCTCTCTCCCCCTCTGTCCTGCCCCATCTCTCTCCCATCTGTCCTGTCCCCATCTCTCTCTCTCTGTCCTGTCCCCATCTCTCTCCATCTCTCTCTCCTCCGCCCCCCTCTGTCCTGTCCCATCTCCCCCTCTGTCCTTCTGCCCCCCCCCACCCACTCCCCTCTGATCCCCCCTCTCTCCTGTCCCTGTCTCTGTCCCCCTGTCCCTCTTCCCCTTCCCGTCTCTCTACCTCTGTAGAAGACAAGTTGATTTTAAAGATTCTACTGTGTCCTCTTTCATGACAATTAAATACAGAGTTCCACAGGGATCAGTTTTAGGATCAGTGTTGCTTTCAATTATAGTATTGATCTTCCTTTGCTTGTTTCATCACTTTGTGAACTTTTTGCTGATCATACTATTCACAACAGAGACTCAATGCCAGTACACTGCGCATCAGTTTACAAAAGGAAAGGATGTAGATCATCTCGTTGAATAGACTGATTTATATCATATGGCCCTACATTCTCCTAAGTCCCAACTTAGTTACAACACAACAAAAAGGTCAAAACATACAGCACAGATTAACTGATATCAAAGTCTTTGATAAATTGCTAGAAGAAGTTGATTTTCATAAACTTCTTGGGCTAATCATTGACAATAATCTCTATTGGTCCAAACATATTTCATCTCTGTCTAAGAAGCTATTGAAAAAAAAAGAGTTCAGTTTTGTAGAATAAAACATTTTCTTTATCAACATACACTTTTTTAATGTTATGCTTATATATATATATATACAACAAGATATTGACTGTGCCTTTTCATGTTGGGAGTTACCGAATAAAAACTGTTTAAAACCTCTATAAAGTTTGTACTGATGTTCTATCAAACTAATACCTCTTGTATCTTCATCTCTGTGAATTAATGACTACCCTTGTGGCTTCAATAAAGGTGACTTATGTATAATAAAAAACAACAACAAAAACCCCCCAGAAAAACATCTGTGTCGATCTCTCCTCCCCCCTCTCTCTCTGTCCCTGTCTTTCCCCCTCTGTCCCTCTCTACTCTTTGTCCCTCTCCCACGTCTCTCTCTCTCTTTGTCCCCCTCTCTCGTTCATCCCTCTCTGTCTTCTCTCTCCCCGCCTGTCTCCCCCTCTCTCCCTCTGTCCACCTCTCTTGCTCTGTTACCCCCTCTCACTTCCTCATCCCCCCTCCTCTCTCTCTCCCTCTGTCCCGCTCTGTCATATCACCACCACTGTTTTTGTAGAGTGTTGCTGTTGCAGGTGATGTATATCGATAGTTGATGATGTTGCTGCAGATGTTTTTAGTGATGCTGTTGTTGAAAGTGATATACAGTTGATGATGATGGTGGTGTTTTTGTTGCAGAGTACAGTTCCTGCGCCACATGCGTTCCTTCCTGCAGGTGGTGTTCAAAGTGGAAGGTGCTGAGACACAGGGCGTGGGGGTGGATGGGGGGGCCTTGAGGGAGGGGGGAGAGGACAAAGTGATGCTGACGTGTCTGGGGCTGGGTTACAGCAACATCAACAAGCGCACTGCCTAGACCTCTGGGCTGCAGCAACATCAGGCCTAGATCCTTGGGCTACAGCAACATCAACAAGCCTAGATCTCTGGGCTGCATCAACATCAACAAGCCTAGATCTGTGGGCTATGGCAACATCATCCAGCCTAGATCTCTGGGCTACAGCATCATCAACAAACCTAGATCTCTGGGCTACAGCATCATCAACAAGCCTAGATCTCTGGGCTACAGCATCATCAACAAGCCTAGATCTCTGGGCAGCATCAACATCAGCAAGCCTAGATCTCTGGGCTATGGCAATATCAACAAGCCTAGATCTCTGGGCTACAGCATCATCAACAAACCTAGACCTCTGGGCTACAGCATCATCAACAAGCCTAGATCTGTGGGCTACAGCATCATCAACAAGCCTAGATCTCTGGGCTACAGCATCAACAAACCTAGACCTCTGGGCAGCATCAACATCAGCAAGCCTAGATCTCTGGGCTATGGCAATATCAACTAGCCTAGATTTCGGGCTACAGCATCATCAACAAACCTAGATCTCTGGGCAGCATCAACATCAACAAGCCTACATCTCTGGGCTATGGCAATATCAATGAGCCTAGATTTCTGGGCTACAGCAACATCAGTAAGCCTGGATCTCTGAGCTACAGCAACATCAGTAAGCCTGGATCTCTGAGCTACAGCAATATCAGAAAGCCTAGATCTCTGGCCTGAAGCAACATCAGCAAGCCTTGATCTCTGGGCTACAGCAGCATCAATAAGTCCACCGCCTGGTTCCAGAGACCCAGCCAGCATTGGACTCATCTAGACAATATGATATTGCAGCTAGAAGATACAACAAAACTGTTCCCACGCGGCCCAGAGACAACTGATGTCTGGATCTGGGTCAGCTTGATAGTTGATGACCATGTGTCCAATAGAGCAGTGATGGAACTATTCATATGCTACAGAAAGACAAATTATACTGTGTGTGCCTGTTGTGTGCTTGTATGCATATGACACTCTGTATATAGCCATTATGGTATGAGTGTGTGTGCGAGTATGTGTGCGGGGATTAGGGTTACATATAAAGTAAGTTTCATTGTTGAATGCTTGTAAGTATGTGTGTGTGTGTGTTATTGATGGTACTTGAAGTGTTTGTGAATGTGCATTGCGACAGGAAGGAGATGATTAAATGCATATTGAAAAAAAGAGAAAATTAGTGTTTTGTTTCTTTGTTCTTCTTCTTCTTAGAATAGTAGTACAGTTATATAGCACTTTCAGTCAGCTTAAAATGCTTTACCACAATATCCGACACAAACCACAGCACGCACACACACACACACGTATGCGCACACACACATACACACACATGCTTGCACACACACAGGCACACTCACACGCATGGAAAGAAGTATAGTACTCATATGGCGCAAATTCCCTCCCCATGTAGTGGGCTCTGAGTGCCTCCCATGAAACGGATTCCTTCCCCATATAGTGTACATGCACAGAGAAACAACACACATGCAACAATTTGCAATCTCACAGGGCCCATCCCTCCCTCTCGACGAACGTGCATACCCAGGCTCCAGCACACAAACACACACACACACACACACACACACCTGTGTCATTTGGTGGTACTGCACATGAGTGTGTGGTGTGATTGTACTATGATGTATATATGTGTTTGTGAAATCAAGTCAAGTCTAAAAAAAAAAAAAAAAAAGAAAGATCTTTATTGAGGGTAAAAGAATAAGCTCATGGAGCTTTTTTTTTTTTATCCTGCCCTCAGCAAAAAAAATGAAGAAAAGATCATTTTTTTAAAAAAGGCAGGAAAAAATAACCTATTACAAGCAATACACAAGAAATATGTCATTTTGGAAAAACACAAATAGCATATACAAAAACCAATCATTACAAGCAATACATTAGAAATCATATTTGGAAAAAAAACAACACAAATAGCAAATGAATGTACAATCAGGATGAGGGAGTGTGTGTGTGTGTGTGTGCGTGCACATGTGTGTGTGTTTGTGAGAGAGACACAGAGACAGGACTGACAAGACAGCCAGCCAGATACAGGTCAAAGTGGAGACTTGGAGGAGGGTATATAGACAGGCAGTCAGCAAGACAGAGACAGTGACAGATAGAGACAGTGACAAATAGACAGACAGAGACAGTCACGGATAGACCGACAAACAGACTGAAACAGTGACAGGTAGACAGACAGACATAGTGACAGATCGGCAGACAGATAGACATAAGTGTTTTAAATGTTGATACAAGGACAATCCTTTAAAAAGATCAGAGGGATCCCTTTAAATTTCCTTCTCAATGAAATTCTCATGCTGTGCTTTTTGTGTGTGTGTGTGTGTGTGTGTGTGTGTGTGTGTGTGTGTGTTTTAAGGCTTGTTCCAAACGACACTGTTTTATCATACAGGGCAGCAACGAACTGTCACTCTTGTCTGATTTGGTCCCAGTCCCCCAGAATATGTTCATGTGTATTCATGTAAACTGTATCGGGATGATAAATAAAAAATACACACCCACTACTACATACTGTTGACAGTGACGTGACTGGGGTTTTGTCCACTTTTCATATTATGGGTTTAGGTTATGTCCACTGGGGTTTCCTCCATTGAGTTTTGTGTTACATTGTTTTGAGGATTATTCACAAGTTCAGAATGATTACTATTGTTTGATTGAAATGAAGTGTAATCAGCGAACATTCATATGTGCGCTCTGTTTGCAATCACAAGTGATTAATATACATAGAAAACAAATACAGTCCAAGCACTGATCCTTGTAGTACACCAAATTTTGAAGGGAGTAAACTCGGCCCGGAAGCGATTTCAGATTGTTTGAATTTTAATGGGAAATAGTTCTTTTTTTATTTTTTTATATATTTTTTTTTAACTTTATAATCAATTTTACCATAGACATAGGAGAGAATGTTTGACATAAACACTTCATTTATTGACACTAAGGGTATCAGGTACGTCAAAGCTGCTTGAAATATTTTTCGAGTCACAATATTGTTTCAGGAGTTTTGGTTTATTTTCGTATATTTTATTATTTTTAAGATGAAGTTTCTTTTGTTGGATTTTGGAAATTAGACTTTCAGTTGTTCTTATAGTCATAAGTGTGTGTGTGTGTGTGTGTGTGTGTGTGAGCAAGTCTATTTTTTTTGTACATGTTCACTTGTTTGAGTGTGACATTCGACTGATACATTTTCTGTTGTTGTTTTTTCATTGTACAGACACACACACACACACATATATATATATATATATAGATAGATATTTTTTTTACGGTTTTTTTTTATATAATGATAATTATAATGTACATTTCTATAGCGCCCTTTCTCTCTAAGATCTCAGGGCGCTTTACATGAAAGAAAAATATTACTACAAGTTACATAAAACATTCATGACAACTCTTTCTCACCCCCCCCCCCCACTCCCCGCCTCCTCTCTCTCACACACACACTCTCCCTTTCCCACTCTACATACATCCAAAGTGAGCTGACATGGGTGGTGTTGGAGAACAAGGAAGCTGAGAGTGCTTATAGATAGGTTTTAAAAAGATGAGTTTTTAATGATGATCGAAAAGCAGAAATAGAATCAGATGCACGGATATGGTTGTTCCAGATGTGAGGAGCAGCAAAGAAGAAAGAACGTTCACCATAGGTTCTTGTATTGACACGAGAAAGTTTCAAGAGGTAACAGTCAGAAGAAGAGTAGAGATTTCTTGCGGGAGTGTAAACACTAACAAGGTCAGAAAAATATGTAGGTCCTGCGGAGTGGAAAGCAGAATAGCAGAGACACGCAACTTTGTATTTAATTCTCGCTTCAGTGGGGAGCCAATGTAGAGTGCGGAGGTGAGGAGAACGTGGGGCATTGTTTTGAAGTTTTTGAATTCGCTGAAGAATATTATGTGGACAGCCTATGAGAAGAGAATTACAGTAGTCAATTCGTGACAGCACAAAAGCAGAAATAAGAGTTTTAGTAGTTTCAACAGAAAGGTACTGACAGACAGAGCTGATGCGACGGAATTCACAATTGACTATGCGTATCAGATTTTCTACCTGAGCATGCATGCTGAGGTTTGAGTTAGGAATGACTCCAAGGTTCCTTGCTGATTTAGGAAACTGAACTGTGGCATCACCAACCACAATAGAGGCAGGAAAAGAAGAAGATGTGGACATTCTTGCAGAGGAAATAATCATAGCTTCAGTTTTGTCATAATTCAGCTTTAGTTTGTTGAATGTCATCCAGGATTTAACTTCGAGAATACAATCCTGCATTGACAGAATCAAACTGTGTACTTGGTTTGGTTTTGCAGACTTTTGTAGCTGAGTATCATCAGCAAAAGAGTGGTGAAGAACAGAATGGCCAGAAATGACATCAGAAAGAGGAGCAGTGTACATATCTTAATCCTTTCTATAATTTCTTAATAAGATGTGAAAGCCATCTTCTAATATATCATGTTACCATCGTGTAGCAGTGTAACCTTGGTGAGATGTTCATAAGAAACGTTAATGTATATCTTCCATTATATATCTCTATAGCAAATGAGCAATCATTGGAGAAATGTTAAATTCAGTTTGTAGCATTGTAGAAACTGGTACAGAACTAAAGAAGTATTGCCAAGTATGGAAGCGGATCACATGAATCAGTACTTTTCCCATCGGTAAATACAGGACCGTTATCAATCTCTCTCTGTCTTTCTCTCCACCACCACTACCCCTTCAACTCTTTCGTTTCGAAAGGTTTGTCCGTATCATTTATATGTAACATTATGTCCATGGAAACCGATGACTTGATTCATGCAGATCAGGAGAGTCCTGATCTGGCCCTGTGCTGTCGGTTGGACCTTAAGCAACAAGAACAAGATCAGGAGAAGAGCGGGATTCTATTCCCCTTGTCCTTGCATCGGCACTACTACGGTCACTCGCCTGTTCATCTATAAACACTGCACATGTTCCCATGCCCGTCAAATAATCCATTGTTCAATGCACGTGGTTAAGTTCTGGTGGTGGTAGTTCTTTACTCAAGCACTTGGGTCATCAGTTCCAGTCAGTCCTGGCTGTTCAATGTAGTGACTCCTGTTGCTGGGCAGTGGGTGTCTGGCTGTTCAATGTAGTGACTCTTGTTGCTAGGCAGTGGGGTGTCTGGCTGTTCAATGTAGTGACTCATGTTGCTAGGCAGTGGGGTGTCTGGCTGTTAGTGACTCTCGTTGCTGGGCAGTGGGGTGTCTGGTTGTTCAATGATCAATCAATACTCCGGGTTAATGGTGGTGCACAGGTACAGTCTGTTCAATGCTCTGCTCATGTTCCATGTTGTCCCAAGTTATTGATACTTATTACCATGGCCGAAGGGTCCCCATACCAGTACACAGTGTCATCCCAGGTTAACTCAGCGTTGTCCAAGGCTAACTTAAACCCAGTAGTGTTGTCCAATGTTAACATAACCCAGTGTTGTCGCAGGTTACCCTAATGACACAGTTTTCATAACCCAGTCTTGTCCCAGGTTACCCTAACGGCACAGTTTTCCCTGGCAGCGGGGCCCCCTCCTGGTGCAAAGACACAGGTTGCATTCGTGCCAGAACTTTTCCCCCACTCGGAACCGTCCGCACTGCTGGATGTTCGCGGGTCTGACGGACCACAGAGCGTAGGCTGGGGGCTGGAACAGCCCTGCAGGCGTGGGCACCACCATCATTGGGCCACGGAACCGCTTGAAAGGGGGAGGACCCAGGCTGGTAGATCCGCCTCTGGCTTGGTTGTTTGAAGCAGGGGGTTTCAAGGCCTGGTGGTCGATACCCTGGGTGGTGGGAGGCGTGATGTCGTGGTCAGCGCAGGGTCGAGGACGGCAGACTTGATGAGCGTGGCGCGTGCAGCGGCATTGCCAGCACCTCGTCGTCCACACTGACCCGGGCAGACAGCCCGCTTTCTTCTGTAGCGCGGGACCAAGAGCGGAGGCAACCGACAAGGAACCCTCCTCGTCCAACTCTCCAACGTCTGAAATGCCTTCTGCGAACCTGTTACTGCTGTCGCTCTCACCCTGAAGGGCAGCCCGCTTTCGGCACTTTTGACTGTGTCGACAGAAGATGACGCCATTCACGGGGCAAGTGCACACGCGACACCCGTCTTCCCAGGTGTGACCTTCCTCGCATGGGTGGTTCTCCACCTGCGGCACACAGAGATACATTGAGAGTACACAGTTGCGCTGGTATCACTCAAAGTGAAAAGACGTTAAACTAAAGAAAGACACAGTACACGGAGCTACAGTGATATTACACAGAGCTACAATGACAGTGCACACAAAGCTACAGTGAGAGCGCACATCTACAGTAACAGCACAAAGAGCTACGTTGAAAGCACACAGAGATACATTGGCAGTGCACAGAACTTCGTTGACAGCACACACAAGATATTTACAGCGCACAAAACTTCATTGACAACGTACATAGCTACATTGACAGTGCATAGAGCTACACTAATAGAACACCGAGTTATATCCACAGTGCACAGAGCTACACTGACAGCACACAGAGCTACAATGACAATGCACAGAGCTACATTGATAGTACACAGAGCTACAGTGACAGTACACAGAGCTACATCGATAGCGTGTAGAGCTACATAGATGGTACACAGAGTTATACTAACAGTGCACAGAGCTTCAGTGACAGCACAGATACAGTAACAGTGCACAAGTCATCAGTACACCTACCCTTAAAGTCATCAGCACACCTACACTTAAAGTCATCAGCACACCTACCCTTAAAGTAATCAGCGCACTTACCCTTGAAGTCATCAGCACACCTACCCTTTAAGTCACTAGCACACCAACCTTTTAAGTCACTAGCACACCTACCTTTAAGTCACCAGCACACCTACCCTTAAAGTCATCAGTACACCTACCCTTTAAGTCACTAGCACACCAACCTTTTAAGTCACTAGCACACCTACCTTTAAGTCACCAGCACACCTACCCTTAAAGTCATCAGTACACCTACCCTTAAAGTCACCAGCACACCTACCCTTAAAGTGACCAGCACACTTACCCTTAAAGTCACCAGCACACCTACCCTTAAAGTAATCAGCACACCTACCTTTAAAGTCACAAGCACACCTACCCTTAAAGTCATCAGTACACCTACCCTTAAAGTCACCAGCACACCTACCCTTAACGTGACCAGCACACTTACCCTTAAAGTCACCAGCACACCTACCCTTAAAGTAATCAGCACACCTACCTTTAAAGTCACTAGCACATCTACCCTTAAAGTCATCAGCACACCTGCCCTTAGAGTACCAGCACACCTAACCTTAAAGTCACCAGCACACCTACCCCTTAAGTCATCAGGACACCTGCCCTTAAAGTCATCAGCACACCTACCCTTAAAGTCATCAGCACATCTACCCTTAAAGTCACCGGCACACCTACCCTTAAAGTCATCAGCACACCTACCCTTAAAGTCACCGGCACACCTACCCTTAAAGTCATCAGCACACCTACCCTTTATGTCACCAGCACACCTACCCTTTAAATCACCAGCACACCTATCCTTAAGGTCACCAGCACACCTACCCTGTAAGTCACCAGCACACCTACCCTTTAAATCACTAGCACACCTACCCTTAAAGTCATCAGCACACCTACCCTGTAAGTCATGAGCACACCCACCTTGAAGTCACCAGCACACCTATCCTGGAGTCTACAGCACACCTACTCTTAAATTATCAGCACATCTATACTGAAGTCATCAGCACACCTACCTTAAAGTCACCAGCACACCTACCCTTAAAGTCATCAGTACACCTACCCTTAAAGTCATCAGTACACCTATCAGCACACCTACCCTTAAAGTCACCAGCACACCTACCCTTAAAGTCATCAGTACACCTACCCTAACGTCATCGAAGAAGGCCAGCACGAAGACGGGGTTGCCACAAGCGATGGCTCCTCCCAGGTCGCAGTAGCAGCGCAGACTGCCCCCGTACCAGCGGGCCCCGAACTGACACAGGTTGTCGGACATGATGAGCAGCTCTGACTGGCTGGAGGGGGCACTGCGGGCGGTGACAGAGCTCCTCTCCTCCTGGCCCAAGCGATGATGCCCGGCACGCGCCACGAGGGACTGAAGACGTCGGCGTGAAGACGCCACGAGCCCCCTTTGGCTCCGGAGTGCACCGCGGGAGAAGTGGCCGAGTCCCTCCCTTGAGAAGCCCAGATGGACTCTCCGTGCCGTGAAGGCGTTTCTGTCCATCACCTCTGCTGTGCACGACGGTACACCGTCGGGACCACACACACACCGCTCGTCCGCCAGACAGGGCAGGGGCTGCTGACGTAACGAAGCACAAGTGACGTCAAGGCGGCACGTGATACCGTGACGTCTGCAGCGGCATCGGTAGCAGCCGTCTGTCCATCTCTGGCCCGTCACGTGACAGGCCGGCACATGATCCACGAGGCCTGCCAGTATATTATATAACACATCGTTGATGGATGAATGAATGATATGGATACTTATATAGCTCCTATCCTCCCAAGCTCCAAGCGCTTTACAAACACGGGTTCATTAACACAACAGGCTGCCTACCTGGGTAGAGCCGACTGACGGCTGCCATTGGGCGCTCATCATTCGTTTCCCGTGTCATTCAATCAGATTTCAGGCACGCACACATACACATTCAGAGAAACATGTAACATTTAACATTTTACGTGTATGACCGTTTTGTTTATTTACCCCGCCATGTAGGCAGCCATACTCCGTTTTCGGGGGTGTGCATGCTGGCTATGTTCTTGTTTCCATAACCCACCGAACGCTGACATGAATTACATGATCTTTAACGTGCGTATTTGATCTTCTGCGTGCGTATACACACGTAGGGGGGTTCAGGCACTGGCAGGTCTGCACATATGTTGACCTGGGAGATCAGAAAAAATTCTACCCTTTACCCACCAGGCGCCACCGAGATTCGAACCTGGGACCTTCAGATTGAAAGTCCAACGCTTTAATCATTCGGCTGTTGCGTCCGTCAATACGGTGGTTATGTCCACATAGTAATTGTCACAGTGATCTGTACACATAGTATTATTGTCACGGTGATATGTCCACATACTGCACTGTCCACATAACACATTGCCACAGTGATCTGACGGTCCACATACTGTCCACATAACACATTGTCACAGTGATCTGTCCATATAACACATTGTCACAGTGATCTGTCCACATTCTGTCCGCATAACACATTGTCACAGTGATCTGTCCACATAACACATTGTCACAGTGATCTGTCCACATGATGGAGTCTCCCGTCGGTCCGACGGACGAGCAGGCAGGCAGGCTTATCTGTCGGTGTGTGTGTCCTCATATGGGAGAAGAGGCCGATTCTGAATGCGCAACAGGCCCCACAGGTGTTGAAAGGGAAAACGTCTCCAGAAGTTGAGCTCTGCTTCTTGAGCTCACGCTTCTCCTTAATGGCCAGCGTTCTCTTTTTTTCAAACGTCTTTATGCCACTAGAGTACAGCATCCTCCAGCGAGAGGACATACTGTCCACATAACACATTATCACAGTGATCTGTCCACATACTATCCACATAACACATTGTCACAGTGATCTGTCCACATACTGTCCACATAACACGTTATCATAGTGACCTGTCCACATACTGTCCACATAACACTCTCACAGTGATCTGTCCACATAACACATTGTAACAGTGATCTGTCCACAGAACACATTGTCACAGTGATCTGTCCACATACTGCCCACATAACACATTGTCAAGTGATCTGTCCACATACTGTCCACATAACACATTGTCACAGTGATCTGTCCACATACTGTCCACATAAAACATTGTCACAGTGATCTGTCCACACACTGTCCACATAACACATTGTCACAGTGATCTGTCCACACATTGTTCACTTGACACATCGTCGTAGTGACATCAGTGTAAGTAGACTCAATTAACTCTCTCGATACGAACGGCGAAAGAGACGACGTTAACAGCGTTTCGTCCCAATTACCATCATCAAAATATTGCAAGCGGAAGGCTCTTATACTGAAGAGGTGAATGTTGACAAAGAATACCACAATTCTGACGACGGAAACTAAAGGTTGGGTCATTCAGACACCCACTGGACATCCGAGGGGTCTGTGTAGAGGAGAAGAGAGGACTGGCCGTACTGAGTGAGTTAAGCAGGAAGAGTTGTGTGCCAGTGTGTGTGTGTGTGTGTGTGTGTGTGTGTGTGTGTGTGTGTGTTTGCGCTCGCGCTCGCGCGCGCGCGCGTGTGTGTGTGACAACTGACCAGAACAGGTAGAGGAGGAGCAGTGCCGTCCACGCGCGGTGCAGACACACCACTGGCATCCGTCGAACCATTTGTCGCCCGGTTCTCTCCCTTTCTTACACCCCTCCACTCGTCCCGCCCCCACCCCGCCGGACCACGTGAACGCTATCAGCAGTGCTGCCACCATGCGGAACAACGAGGAGTGCTTCCCCATTCTCCTTCCTTCTATCTGTGCCACCTGGGAACAGGGATACAGACACCTCTGTGTACACAACAAGATATACATCATTCAGTCAGGACCTCAGTGTACCACAACAAGGATGCAGAAAACACCTCTACAACAACAAGGCGCCTCTCTACAACAAGGATACAGACAACGCCTCTCAGTGGACAACACCTCTGTTTATAACTGACAACAGGGATACAGACAACACCTATGCGTACAACAACAGGCAAGGCAAGGCAAGGCAAGGGAAGGCAAGGAGTTTATTCCGTGTGCCCCCTCGGGGCAATGAAACACTACATACATTCATCCTTCACACATATTCCGCAATAAATACAAAAAGAGTGATGTCAAAAATAAGAAGTAGGCTCATTCGTTCAATCACTTAATATACACATTGACAAGTACTATTTCACTCATAATACAAAAAAAAAAAAAAAAAAAAAAAAAAAAAATCAATTAAAAAAAATCGTATCAATAGACATCGTATCAATAGATCATTAATAAAAAAAGAGCTACGTATAGCAGAAATGAAGGATTTAAGTTTGAACAGTATTCTTTCTCTTTTTTTTCTCAGAAAATGATAGGTGGAATACAGACAAGAGCTCTCTATAACAACAGGGATTCGGACAACTCCTCTGTGTACAACAACAAGGATGCAGACAACATATCTCTACGACAACAGGGATATATGCAACACCTCCGTTTATGATAACAAGTATGCAGACAACATATCTCTACAACAACAGGGATTCAGACAACTCCTCTGTGTACAACAACAAGGATGCAGACAACATATCTCTACGACAACAGGGATATATGCAACACCTCCGTTTATGATAACAAGTATGCAGACAACATATCTCTACAACAACAGGGATTCAGACAACATATCTGTTTACAACAACAGGGATATAGACAAGAGCTCTCTACAACAACAGGGACATAGACAACACCTCTCTGTAGTACAACAGGGATACAGACAACATCCCCTTTTTTTTACAACAGGGGTGCAGGCAAAACCTTTCTACAATAACAAGAATACAGACAACACCGTGTACAACAGAAATACAGACAACACCTCTCTACAACAACAGGGATGTAAAAAACATCTACAAAAACAGGGATACAAAAACCTCTCTGTTTACAACATGGATGCAGACGATTATATATGTAACAACACAGAACATAGGCAATGAAAACAACAACAAAAACATTGCATGTAAAAATTTAATCAACACAGGAAAAATAATTCAGTAAATACATTCCTGATAAAGATTTGACAGATGTGTCCTAATTGCCAAGTGGAACATTAACACTAGATATTGTTTAACTACATTGCAAGCATCTTGCTTTAGTCTATAAAACACTTGGTATATATTTCTGTTTCTATTATGGTGCATATCTATGTCTAGGCGCTGGATATTATTTATGTGACTAAACTTGAACAGCTGACTGCTCTGAGTAATCAACAGTGAAAATGAGTGGATCTCTCTGGGTATTCTGGAAACATCAAGCGGCATAGCGTTTGACAGACTGGCTCAAGCGCAAAGCAATTTAAAGATAGTGTGTTTTTTGTGCTTTTCTTTTTTCTTTTTTCATTTCTTGCAGATCTGACAGCACGTTCATTCCCAAACAATAGTCTAAAGGAATAATAACGATAAATAAACTGTTTCCATTTTCATATCATAACGTGAATCAAATATAGTTGGGTTTTTTTTTCGACGACAATTTTTTAATTTTTTTTATTTAGCGGTGAACAAGTTTTTTTGTTTTTTTTGTTTGTTTGTTTGTTTTTTAATGGAGTGTAACAGAACTTTACAAAATGACTGGGGCGCACATTCTGACACATGATAGATTGTAACAGTACTTTAGATAGTGACTGGCGGACACACGCTTATATTCGTGATAGATTGTAGGAGAGCCTTAGCAACTGGGGAACAAACACTTAGATACATGACTTGTTGTAATATACTTTAGATAGTGTCTGGGGCACACACCGACATGAATGGTAGATTGTAATAACGATTTATATAGTGACTGGGGCAAACACATGTAGATACATGATAGATTGTCAGGTAACAGAACTGGGTCACACACACACACACACACACACACACACACACACACACACACACACACACACACACACTAAGATACATGATAGATCGTAACACAATTTTAGAAAATGACTTGGGCAGACACACTGAGATACATTATTAATTGCAATACAACTTTAGATCGTGACTGGGACACACATACCTACATACATGATAGATTGCAGTATTCTTTTAGTGACTGGAGCACACGCGCTGATACATGATAGATTGTAGTAGAACTTTAGGTACATGATAGATTGTAACAGGCAGAACTTTAGATCGTGACCGGGACACAAGGCAAGGCAAGGAGTTTATTTCGTGTGCCCCATAGGGGCATTGAGACATTACTATGATACGTTCATCCTTTACACATATCCAATAAATACAAAAAGAGTGATGTCAAAAGCAAGAAGTAGGCTCATTCGTTCAATCACTTAATATACACATTGACAAGTACTATTTCACTCATAATACAAACAAACAAAAAACAACAACAAAATCAATTAAAAAAAAATCGCATCAATAGACAAAACATTAATAATGAGAGCTACGAACAGTAGAAACCAAGGATTTAAGTTTTAACAGTATTCTTTTGTGTGTTTTTTTTCTCAGAAAATAATAGGTGGAACTCAGTGGTGTTTGGGCGGATTCTGTAATACCTAGGTAAACATCAGTTTTTGTCTGGTGCTTTCAAAAAATGGGCACACAAACAAATAATGAAACTCATCAGCAATGTCGTTTGTGGAACATTTATCACAGATTCTTTCATTTCTGGGTAAATTGTCAAAACGCAGTCTATTAACAGGCAAAGGATTATTAGTTGTTCTAAACTTAACTAACTCAATTACACAATTATTTGATAACACTGAAAAATAAGCATCTTGGCCAAAGTTTGGTTCAAACATCCTGTAATTAATATGCATAGCATCGTTATCGACATGTCTATGCCAATCTTGCAAAAAAGTATCTTTTAGACAACGTTTTACTTTCTCTTTGAACCATTTTGACACATATGCTCAAATACATGATAGATTGTAACATTATTTCAGTGACCGGGGCACACGCATTGATACACGATAGATAGTAGTAGAACTTTACATACATGATGGATTGTAGTAGAACTTTAGATTAGTGATAGGTTGTAGTAGAACTTTAAATAGTGACTCAGTGGGACAAACATGCTTACATACATGACAGATTGTAACATTACTGTAGTGGCTGGGGCCGGCACACGCACTTATACATGATTCATTGTAAACAGAACTTACGACATTGACTGGAGCACACACACACTGGTCCACATGAAGCCATGATAACCACTGCCATTTCATCATTTCAGCAATAATGATAATCAAAATATGTTTCAGCTGAGCCCAGTGAAATAAGAATATCTGTACCATTGTGCAATGGCTTACGCATATGTGTATTTGCAATACTCTCTGCTCTACCGAGTAATGTATAACCAAGGGAAAACTTTTATCTATCGACATAACTGAGTCCTCTACCACACACACACACACACACACACACACACACACACACAAACAGTGACAGCACACACATGGCATTCACTCACTCACTCACTTACACACACACACACTCACACACACATACGCACGCACGCACGCACGCACTGCCACACACACACACACACACACATACACACACACACATACACACACACCGGCACACACACACACACACACACACACACACACACACACACACACACACACACACACACTGACACGCATGCACTCTCTCTCTCTCTCTCCAGTCTCTCTCGCTCTCACACACAAACACACACACATATGCGCGCGTGCGCGCGCACAAACACGCTCACGCATATACCAAAAAACACACACAGACACAGACACACTGGTAGATACAGACACACAGATAGTACAGACACAGACAGACACACAGACACAGACAGACACACAGACACAGACACAGACACACACACACACACACAAACACCACATGCACGATCGGGCGCCCGAGACCTCTTATACGCACGGAGCATCTGCAATCACAGAGGACCTTGCACTGACCTGGTTGATTTGCCGATCAGCTCAGAGAAAGCAAATGCTGCACTGCGGGGGTTCTATTCACTGCACAAGTCAGTCACGGTACAACTGAGTCACTGATTCACTGCACAGGTCAGTCACGGTACAAGTCACTGATTCACTGCACAGGTCAGTCACGGTACAAGTCACTGATTCACTGCACAGGTCAGTCACGGTACAAGTCACTGATTCACTGCACAGGTCAAGACATTCACGGCACAACCCAGTCACAGGAGAAAGCAGTCACAGTTCAAGTCAGTTTCAGCACAATGCTTGATTGGTTAAAGCACACTGGTCCAGTTACACTGAAGTCATTCACTGCAACAGGTCACTGAGTCAGTCACGGTGCAAATCATTCAAAGTCAGTCACGGTGCAAATCAATCATTCAAAGCACAAGTCAGTCACGGTACAAGTCATTCAGTCAAAGACATTCACGGTACAGAGTCAGTCACATTCACAACTGAGTCAAGTCAGAACAAAGACAGACTGAACAGAAGGCGGGCAAGTCCTTCAGGGAGACAAGTGGTAGCGGATGAAGACCCGGGAAGCCAGACTGACCCGAGAGAGCACACCTTACAGCACTGAACTACTAGAGACAGACGGCACCACCACCACACACAGAAATGCGGGGCCTGTGTGGTGGTGTGGCTCATTCGCACATACGCACAGCAGGACCAATCCCTTCTGCACGTACAGCAGCCGACCAGCGCAATACCGCGCGTGCTTCGAGGTCTGGCCCCGAGCCAGGCAGCCCCGCAGGCGGGCCCGCACACACGTAATGCCTTGGTCCCAGCTTGTCTGCCTGGAGTGGGTCTCACCGGTGCCACTCTCCCGCATGGCGCGGTGCCAGAGGAGTTAGAAACTGGCTGATACTGACGTACAACTGAGCACTGTTCTTGTGACACACCTTCTCTCTCTCTCTCTAGCGCTACCCCTCTTTCTTTCTTTCCTCCTACCTGACACACCTTGCCTAGCATCTTTCTTTTCCTACCGGCGGACACACCTGCCCTATCACCCGTCTTACCTCTACCTGATACACCTACGCTATCACACCCCTCTTTCACAACCTGACACACCTACCCTATCATCTCTCTTTCCTACCTGATACAGCTACCCTAGCATCCTTCTTTCCTACCTGACTCACCTACCCTATCACCCCTCTTTTCCCACCTGATACACCTACTTTAGCACCCCTCTTTCTACCTGAAACACCTACTTTAGCACCCCTCTTTCCCACCTGAAACACCTACTTTAGCACCCCTCTTTCCCACCTGATACACCTACTTAAGCACCCCTCTTTCCCACCTGAAACACCTACTTTAGCACCCCTCTTTCCTACCTGAAACACCTACCTTAGCACCCCTCTTTCCTACCTGAAACACCTACTTTAGCACCTCTCTTTCCTACCTGATACACTTACCTTAGCACCCCTGTTTCCTACTTGATATACCTATCTTAGCACCCCTCTTTCCTACCTGAAACACCTACTTTAGCACCTCTCTTTCCTACCTGACACACTTACCTTAGCACCCCTCTTTCCAACCTGATACACTTACTTTAGCATCCCTCTTTCCCACCTGAAACACCTACTTTAGCACCCCTCTTTCCCACCTGAAACACCTACTTTAGCACCCCTCTTTCCTACCTGATACACCTACTTTAGCACCCCTCTTTCCCACCTGAAACACCTACTTTAGCACCCCTCTTTCCCACCTGAAACACCTACTTTAGCACCCCTCTCTCCTACCTGACACACCTACTTTAGCTCCCCTCTTTCCTACCTGACACACCTACCTTAGCACCCCTCTTTCCTACCTGAAATACCTACCTTAGCACCCCTCCTTCCTACCTGAAATACCTACCTCTTTCCTACCTGAAATACCTACCTTAGCACCCCTCTTTCCTACCTTAGCACCCCTCTTTCCTACCTGACACACCTACCTTAGCACCCCTCTTTCCTACCTGACACACCTACCTTAGCACCCCTCTTTCCTACCTGAAATACCTACCTTAGCACCCCTCTTTCCTACCTGACACACCTACCTTAGCACCCCTCTTTCCTACCTGAAATACCTACCTTAGCACCCCTCCTTCCTACCTGAAATACCTACCTTAGCACCCCTCTTTCCTACCTTAGCACCCCTCTTTCCTACCTTAGCACCCCTCTTTCCTACCTTAGCACCCCTCTTTCCTACCTGAAACACCGACCTTAGCACCCCTCTCTTCTACCTGAAACACCTACCTTAGCACCCCTCTTTTCTACCTGAAACACCTACCTTAGCACCCCTCTTTCCTACCTGATATACCTACCCTTGCACCCCTCTTTCCTACCTGAAACACCGACCTTAGCACCCCTCTTTCCTACCTGAAACACCGACCTTAGCACCCCTCTCTTCCACCTGAAACACCGACCTTAGCACCCCTCTCTTCTACCTGAAACACCTACCTTAGCACCCCTCTTTTCTACCTGAAACACCTACCTTAGCACCCCTCTTTCCTACCTGATATACCTACCCTTGCACCCCTCTTTCCTACCTGATGGTGGTGTGTGTCCATCGAGATCGATGATGACCATCGTTGTCATCCAGCTGGGGGTGGGGGGAGGGTGGTGGTGGTGGTGGTGGTGGTGGGGTGCTCATGAGTCTATCTGTGAATGCGCAGATGGCTGAATAGTCCAATCTGCGCACGAAATCTTCGCTGACAGTTGGAGCAGACAAAGACACGCATATCATTGTCAGGGAGCTTGTTTGCCCGTGACTTTCTGGCCTGCCTCTTCTGAACAGCTGCAGCAGTCGTGTTGGCCTCGCACAACTTGGCGCCTTTGTGCACAGCAGCGCACCATTTGTCACGGTCCATTGCAGATTCCTCCCAGGAGTCAGTGCTGATGTCAAACGCTTTCAGAGAGACTTTCAGAGTATCTCTGAAGCACTTCTTCTGGCCTCCGTGTGATCTCCTCCCTTGTTGCAGCTCGCCATAGAAGAGCCTTTTGGGCAGCCGATGGTCTGGCATGCGCGCCACGTGTCCAGCCCAGCGAAGCTGGGACTGTATCAGGATGGTGAAGATGCTGGGAAGGGTGGCTTTTGCAAGCACCTCCGTGTCTGGGGTCCTGTCTTGCCACTTGGTGTTCAGTAGCTTCCTGAGGCATGTTGTGTGGAAGTGGTTCAGCTTCTTGGCGTGTCGTTGGTACGCTGTCCAAGTTTCGCAGGCGTACAGTAGTGTGGGGAGAACTACTGCTCTGTAGACCTTTAGCTTGGTCTCGAGACCAATGCCTCTTCTGTTCCAGACATTTGCATAGAGTCTGCCAAAGGTTGCGCTTGCTCTTGCAATCCTGACGTTCACTTCATCGTCGATGGTCGCATTTCGTGACAGTGTGCTGCCAAGGTATGTGAACCGCTCCACCGCACTGAGTCTCTGACCGTTGACTGTGATGTTGGGCTCAACGTGGGGTTTCCCTGGGGCTGGCTGATGGAGAACTTCAGTTTTCTTCGTGCTGATGGTAAGGCCGAAGTTCCTGCTGGCAGTGGCAAACTTGTCGACGCAGAGTTGCATGTCAGCTTCAGATCCAGCGTTGAGGGCACAATCATCAGCAAACAAAAAGTCTCTGATGATGTCTGTCATGACCTTGGTTTTTGCTTGAAGCCTTCTGATACACCTACCTTAGCACCCCTGTTTCCTACCTAATACACCTACCTTAGCACCTCTTTTCCCTACCTGATACACACCTACCCTATCACCCCGCGTTCCTTCCCGATGCACCTATCTCCTCTCTTTCCTATCTGATACACTTACCCCAGTAAGTTTCTTTCCAACCTCATGCCCTCAAAGATCGCTTAATTAAATTATGATAGTAATGATAGTGCAAAGAGAGAGAGACACGTTTTTCTTAAAGACAATACACAGGGAAGAGTATCAATTGTCTTCGGACAATTTGTCATAAAGTCGTTTTTCCTTTGTTTGCTTTACACTTAGCATGGGTTCAGTGGCACAGCCAGAGAGAGAGAGAGAGAGAGAGAGAGAGAGAGAGAGAGAGAGAGAGAGAGAGAGAGAGAGAGAGAGAGAGAGAGAGAGAAATCGAAATCGAAATCGAAATTGAAATCGAAATTCTTATATTGAGGGAACTTGAAAGGAATAAAATAGGAAAGAATTTTTTTAAAAAAAGGAATGAAAATGGAATGGGGAGCCCAGAGTGACATGAGGCAATGCGCAACAATCGGATTCAGAAACATACATGGTCATCATGCATGTGTAGGCTAAATGGAAATGAGCGAGCTGACAGGCTTGCTGGTAACGCAGCAACGAGCGGCCTACATCTGGGAAAATCGGAAATCCTCAGAAAAGTACTTCAAAAACCAGGTACAAAGCCATCACACCATTGATCGCCTCTAGCATGAAAGGTAGAGCACGATCCTTTGCAAATCAAAAACGAATATTGGCATCATTTCCATATCAACATTGTGCAACTTTCTTCAAAACGGAACGGTGTTTCTGGGCTTTCCCAAAATACAGCAGACTGAGCAACACGCTAGACGCGACATGGCATCGGAGATCTCTTCCGATCCCTCTTGCGGCAAATCTGTGGCAGTGTGTGTGTGTGTGTGTGTGTGTGTGTGTGTGTGTGTGTGTGTGTGTGTGTGTGTGTGTGTGTGTGTGTGTATGTGCATGCATGCGTGCGTGCGTGCGTGCGTGTCTGTGTTTCCATCTAAATTTGTTTCCTTACTAATTTGTTGATGATTATTATAAATTTTATTCTTTAGATACTTTTTGTACAGTCCATTTTATAACTTTATCTACTAAAATTTTGCTTACTTATTTCAAAAATCTTATTTCATTTTATTTTCAGATTCATTTACTGAGTAATTCTAATTCACTGATTCATTAATTTGATGACTTATCTATTTATTTGATTTGGTATCATTTTTTCTCAAGGAATGACTTGGCGCGTTGGGTTTCGCTGCTCGTCAGGCATCTGCTTAGCAGATGTGGTGTAGCGTATATGGATTTGTCCGAACGCTGTGACGCCTCCTTGAGCAACAGAACTGAACTGAACTGAAAGGAATAAGCAATTATTTGCCTGTTTTCATCCCGTCCTTGGTGGGCAGGGGTGAGGGATAACTACATAATATACCGCGCCATACGGACGACTGTTGCATCATTTCTGCCCACACACCTAGAGAAGATAACCAGTGTATAACTATTGCTTAAAAAAAAAAGCTCACACACACACACACACACACACACAGACGTGGGAAAACAGTGTACTGACACGGAATCGTTGCCGTGAAACGATGACGCATTACGCTGACGACACGTGGCTGTTACATTGTGCAATGACCATCCATCTGACCATCCATCACATCGATCATCCAGCAGATTTTTTTTTTCCAGCAGCTGACTTTGGCCTTCCGCCAAGTGTTTGGCGAGTCTGTTGAGCTGGCCCAAACCACCTGACCAATACTTGTATAGCAGTATACTTGTCAGCTAGGATTGCATAGCGGTATACTGGTATTCTTGTCAACTAGGATCAATATTTGTACATTAGTATATTAGTCATACTACAGTGCAAGTATTGATTCTAGCAGACAAGTGTACTGGAATGATATATAGAATATGGGCAGGGATACAGGGAGACAGGCGATGTTCTGGGCAGGGAGACAGGGAGACAGGTGATGTTCTGAGCAGGGAGACAGGGAGACAGGTGATGTTCTGGGCAGGGAGACAGGGAGACAGGCGATGTTCTGGGCAGGGAGACAGGTGATGTTCTGAGCAGGGAGACAGGCGATGTTCTGGAAAGGGAGACAGGCAATGTTCTGTGCAGGGAGACAGGCGATACTCTGGACAAGGAGACAGGGAGACAGGCGATGTTCTGAGCAGGGAGACAGAGAGACAGGTAATGTTCTGAGCAGGGAGACAGGCGATGTTCTGGAAAGGGAGACAGGGAGACAGGCGATGTTCTGGAAAGGGAGACAGGGAGACAAGTGGTAATCTGTGCAGGGAGACAGGCGATACTCTGGACAAGGAGACAGGGAGACAGGCGATGTTCTGAGCAGGGAGACAGGCGATGTTCTGGGCAGGGAGACAGGTGATGCTCTGAGCAGGGAGACAGGGAGACAGGTGATGTTCTGGGCAGGGAGACAGAGAGACAGGTGATGTTCTGGGCAGGGACACATGGAGACAGGTGATGTTCTGAGCAGGGAGACAGGGAGACAGGTGATGTTCTGAGCAGGGAGACAGGGAGACAGGTGATGTTCTGGGCAGGGAGACAGGTGATGTTCTGGGCAGGGAGACAGGGAGACAGGCGATGTTCTGAGCAGGGAGACAGGTGATGTTCTGGGCAGGGAGACAGGGAGACAGGCGATGTTCTGGGCAGGGAGACAGGTAATGTTCTGAGCAGGGAGACAGGCGATGTTCTGGAAAGGGAGACAGGGAGACAGGCAGTGTTCAGGACAGAGAGACAGGGAGACAGGTGGTAATCTGTGCAGGGAGACAGGCGATACTCTGGACAAGGACATAGGGAGACAGGTGATATTCTGGGCAGGGAGACAGGCAATGTTCTGTGCAGGGAGACAGGTGATATTCTGGGCAGGGAGACAGGTGATGCTCTGGACAGGGAGACAGGGAGACAGGTGATGTTCTGGGCAGGGAGACAGGCAATGTTCTTTGCAGGGAGACAGGTGATATTCTGGGCAGGGAGACAGGTGATGCTCTGGGCAGGGAGACATGGCGACAGGTGATGTTCTGGGCAGGGAGACAGGTGACAGGCAATGTTCTGGACCAGGGAGACAGGGAGACAGGTGATGTTCTGGGCAGGGAGACAGAGAGAAGGTGATGCTCTGAGCAGGGAGACAGGGAAACAGGCAATGTTCTGGGCAGGGAGACAGGTGATGCTCTGTGTCACGGACGACATAATGGTTCGGCTATTTTTTTCTTTTCTTTTACGTTTATGGAGGGGGTTCGAGTCCATCTCATTCCCTTTTTCTTCTATCATGACAAGCGAAGCTGGCGGAGGCTGGTGGGTCGCTGCATTATTTTTAGAGGCGGGTGTGTTTCTGATGCGCGTGCACGATGTTTTCCATCGTGCGTGTTCCCCTTGGTGGCTGGGCGTTCGAGCGTTGAGAGAGATCGTGTTGTTGTGTCATGTTTTCTATGGTTTGTAAGTGTCTCGTGCAATTGAACGGAAACAAATATATAGGAAGCTGAGTGAACAGAGTGAGCGGAGTTCTAGTGCTTCAAATGCTCCTCGCCGGTTTGTCCCTAGCTTCACTCGAAGGGAGTCAGTCCTTGGAGAAGGACGGTGGTAGAACCAGCGCTTAGCGGCTGATGTTCGTTTTTTGTTTTATTTTCCCTCTGTAAACGACTTTATGTCCGCCAGTGGAACTGTTCATTTCTGTGTTTCGGTGTAGCACCCGTTGTTCGTTTACAGAACACTGTGCGGTGGCCAGTGGGTGGCTTTTGTCTTGTCCTGTCAGCGTTTCTCCAGTTGCCTGGCGCGCGTCTTGAGGCGTTGTGCCTCCGTTCTAATCGTGGGGCAACGTCACGTCGCTCTAGGTAGGAGCTTGTGTTCCAGACCTGTTTATGTATTGTTTTCTCCGTCGTGGTTCAATGTTACGTTTGTATTTTCTGTCTCCTGTTTGTTGTGACCTTTCTCTTGTCATGGTTTATTATTGTGGAAGTTATAAGCCTGTGAAGGGGCGATGAGTTGTTATATGTTGCTCAAATGTTATAGTGGAAATATAAGGAATAAATATTGAAATTTAAGAATTGGGGAGGAGCTACATTTTTGACATGTATGCCCCCAAGTAGGAGTTTTTCAATGGAAGGGGATAATTTTAGATATCTTGCTTTTTACATGCTCAAGACAATTTTATTGGATATTTTTGTTAAGGTTTAAGGAGCTCGTCCAACTAGAGGCCACGAGTTAACATCGGGAGTAAATTTATGCTTGTAGAAAACAGTACTGTTGTATATGGTAAATGATTTTGTTTTATGACATGTGAAATACTGGAAGAAAGGGAGATAATTATTAATCTATCTTTTTACGGCGTCGAGGCGGCGAGGCGTGCGGAAAAAGATGCCGGCAACCATTGATAATGTCATTCACTTAAAAAAAAATATACCAACCAACCAACTATAAACGTATGTTTTCCATAATATTTGAAAAAAATTGATATCTCTCGAAATAATTATTCATCAATGGTTTTCGGTCTCTCGGAGCCGGCGACGGATCCGCTGAGGGCTCCGCTGACGTTTTCCATACTGGGGGCCTGTCTTCCGTCCGCCAGCGTCAGCAACACTCCTATGTTCATGTGTTTAATACTTTTTTTTTTTATCGTGGAAAACAAAAGACCATCCTGTGCTTCTAGTGATGGTGGTTTGACATCTCACTTACCAGTGCCCTTGTGGTAAAAATGTGACAAGACTAAAGCTGTAGTTCTGCTGCCGTTTTTTTTGGGGGGGTGGGGTGGGGGGGGGGGTGGTTGTTTTTTGTATGCTCTTGATAATTAAAAAAAAAACAACAACATTTTTTTTAATTTACATACATCTATAGACATATACACAATCATTAAATGCATTACATAATTTCGTTTCTGTGTGGGCTTGTGTTGTGGCGTCTGTAGTGGGGTATATTGGGGAGGGTGCACGTCCGCTTTAGCACGCATGACAAATGGTGGAGATGCGGGGTAATTTTTAGCTAGGTTGTGTTGGGATCCGTCTTAGCTGGGTTAGGATTTAGGTTAGGGGGACAGGTGGTAGGGTGTCTTGTGGTATGTGATTGTTTTCAAAATGGTTCATGTTACCACCCTACAGTGATATTGCTGCACTGGTAAGTTCTTCAGGTAGCTGATGTTGGTCTGTATGCGCAGGGATTCAAAGTGTACATGTTTTGATGCATTGTAGGCACCTGATAATCATTGGTTTTGAGCGCTCTACGGTTAACGCGTCATTGGTCTGAAGGGTTGTCTCTGGTGGTTGAGGGTTCAATTGTTAGTGACAGCAGTAGTTTCGTTGGGTTTGACACTGGAATCATGCCACCGCGTAAACAGCTTGCGAAGCAAGGTACGCCAGGCACTCTGTGAGGACTCCCGAGCAGACTGACGAGCTGGCACGTTGGGTCAGATGAACTTGATAGACCAAGGGTGAGCGAGGAGGTGAAGGGGGAAGATAGCGGAAGAACAGTGATGTTCTGGGCAGGGAGACAGGAGATGTTCTGGACAGGAAGACAGGGAGACAGGTGGTGCTCTGGGCAGGGAGACGGGGAGACAGGCGATGCTCTGGGCAGGGAGACAGACGATATTCTGGGCAGGGAGACAGGGAGACGGGTGATGCTGGGAGACAGGCGATGATCTGGACAGAGGGACAGGAAGACAGGGCAGCAAGCGATCCACTTCTCTCTTCGGCCTGCGACGATCCTCAGTGTTTGTGTTGACAACCCCCGACCCCGCAATGTGCGTGGAATAGTAAATACCCCTGATGTGTGAGTCGCCTTGTCAACACCCCACGCCCGCCTCCCATTTCCACCACCACTCGGCACGTATTTCACACGTATTTGTGTTGGTGCTGTCATAGTCCTGTTTATGCACACACACACACTCTCCCTCTCTCTCTCACACGCGCGCGCGCACACACACACACACACACACACACACACACACACACACACAATTTGTGGACTAAAAGCTCATGCCGCAGATCTGCAGGATGCGGGAAATACCCACAAATCAGGAACTGTCGACGGGCGCAATAGCCAAGTGGTTAAAGCGTTGGACTTTCAATCTGAGGGTCCCGGGTTCGAATCTCGGTGCACCTGGTGGGTAAAGGGTGGAGATTATTCCGATCTCCCAGGTCAACATATGTGCAGACCTGCTAGTGCCTGAGCCCCCTTCGTGTGTAAACGCATGCAGAAGATCAAATACGCACGTTAAAGATCCTGTAATCCATGTCGGCATTCGGTGGGTTATGGAAACAAGAATATACCCAGCATGCACACCCCCGAAAACGGAGTATGGCTGCCTACATGGCGGGGTAAATAAAAAACAAACAAACGGTCATACACGTAAAATGTTACATGTCTGTCTGAGTGTGTATGTGTGTGCGTCTGAAATCTGATTGAATGACACAGGAAACGAATGATGAGCGCCCAGTGGCAGCCGTCAGTCGGATCTACCCAGGTAGGCAGCCTGTGGTGCAAATGTCCCCGTGTATGTAAAGCGCTTAGAACATTGGTCTCTGACCGAGGATAGGCGCTATAGAAGTATCCACATCAATCAATCTCTCACACGCGCGCGCACACACACGCACACACACACACACAAACTCTGTGAACTAAAAGCTCATGCCGCAGATCTGCATGATGCGGGAAATTCCCACAAATCGGAGGAACTGTCAACAGACCTGATGACATAACATCGGCCTTCATGTCATACAGCGTTCTGCCCGCAGAGAATGCTACGCTATTAACGGACAAGGAAATCGCTACACCACTGCATCACACTGCACGAGCCGATGCGGAGGGTACTGTACCCAGAGCCAAGAGGCTTATCACAACAAAACTAGAACAGATTTCGCCAAACGCTACTATATACATCTTCCTGTCCGTATCACTGAAAAGTCATGGAGTGAAGAATCGCGAGAACACTAGCAAGGGATCTTGAAAAGGCATGTTCTTCCTTCCTTCATTTCACCAGACGTGGGAACAATAGAGTGCTATGGCTGTTTTACAGTCCATCATGCCGTTGAACAATAGAGTGCTATGGCTGTTTTACGTTCCATCATGCCGTTGAACAATAGAGTGCTATGACTGTTTTACATTCCATCATGACGTTGAACAATAGAGTGCTATGACTGTTTTACAGTCCATCATGCCGTTGAACAATAGAGTGCTATGACTGTTTTACAGTCCATCATGCCTTGGAACAGTAGAGTGCTATGACTGTTTTACATTCCATCATACTGTGGAACAGTAGAGTGCTATGACTGTTTTACAGTCCATCATGCCGTTGAACAACAGAGTGCTATGGCTGTTTTACATTCCATCATGCCGTTGAACAACAGAGTGCTATGGCTGTTTTACATTCCATCATGCCGTTGAACAATAGAGTGCTATGGCTGTTTTACATTCCATCATGCCGTTGAACAACAGAGTGCTATGGCTGTTTTACATTCCATCATGCCGTTGAACAATAGAGCGCTATGGCTGTTTTACATTCCATCATGCCGTTGAACAACAGAGTGCTATGGCTGTTTTACATTCCATCATGCCGTTGAACAACAGAGTGCTATGGCTGTTTTACATTCCATCATGCCGTTGAACAATAGAGTGCTATGACTGTTTTACAGTCCATCATGGCTGGGAACAATAGAGTGCTATGACTGTTTTACAGTCCATCATAGAGTGCTATGACTGTTTTGCAGTCCATCATGGCTGGGAACAATAGAGTGCTATGACTATTTTACATTCCATCATGCCGTTGAACAGTAGAGTGCTATGACTGTTTTACAGTCCATCATAGAGTGCTATGACTGTTTTACAGTCCATCATGGCTGGGAACAATAGAGTGCTATGACTGTTTTACATTCCATCATGCCGTTGAACAGTAGAGTGCTATGACTGTTTTACAGTCCATCATAGAGTGCTATGACTGTTTTACAGTCCATCATGCCGTTGAACAATAGTGCTATGACTGTTTTACAGTCCATCATGCCGTTGAACAGTAGAGTGCTATGACTGTTTTACAGTCCATCATGCCGTTGAACAGTAGAGTGCTATGACTGTTTTACAGTCCATCATGCCGTTGAACAATAGAGTGCTATGACTGTTTTACATTCCATCATGCCGTTGAACAGTAGAGTGCTATGACTGTTTTACAGTCCATCATGCCGTTGAACAATAGAGTGCTATGGCTGTTTTACATTCCATCATGCCGTTGAACAACAGAGTGCTATGGCTGTTTTACATTCCATCATGCCGTTGAACAATAGAGCGCTATGGCTGTTTTACATTCCATCATGCCGTTGAATAACAGAGTGCTATGGCTGTTTTACATTCCATCATGCCGTTGAAGAACAGAGTGCTATGGCTGTTTTACATTCCATCATGCCGTTGAACAATAGAGTGCTATGACTGTTTTACAGTCCATCATGCCGTTGAACAATAGAGTGCTATGACTGTTTTACAGTCCATCATAGAGTGCTATGACTGTTTTACAGTCCATCATGGCTGGGAACAATAGAGTGCTATGACTGTTTTACAGTCCATCATGCCGTTGAACAGTAGAGTGCTATGACTGTTTTACAGTCCATCATAGAGTGCCATGACTGTTTTACAGTCCATCATGGCTGGGAACAATAGAGTGCTATGACTGTTTTACAGTCCATCATGCCGTTGAACAGTAGAGTGCTATGACTGTTTTACAGTCCATCATAGAGTGCTATGACTGTTTTACAGTCCATCATGGCTGGGAACAATAGAGTGCTATGACTGTTTTACAGTCCATCATGCCGTTGAACAGTAGAGTGCTATGACTGTTTTACAGTCCATCATGCCGTTGAATAATAGAGTGCTATGACTGTTTTACAGTCCATCATGCCGTTGAACAGTAGAGTGCTATGACTGTTTTACAGTCCATCATGCCGTTGAACAGTAGAGTGCTATGACTGTTTTACAGTCCATCATGCCGTTGAACAATAGAGTGCTATGACTGTTTTACAGTCCATCATGCCGTTGAATAGTAGAGTGCTATGACTGTTGTACAGTCCATCATGCCGTTGAACAGTAGAGTGCTATGACTGTTTTACAGTCCATCATGCCGTTGAACAGTAGAGTGTTATGACTGTTTTACAGTCCATCATGCCGTTGAACAATAGAGTGCTATGACTGTTTTACAGTCCATCATGCCGTTGAACAGTAGAGTGCTATGAATGTTTTACAGTCCATCATGCCGTTGAACAGTAGAGTGCTATGACTGTTTTACAGTCCATCATGCCGTTGAACAGTAGAGTGCTATGACTGTTTTACAGTCCATCATGCCGTTGAACAGTAGAGTGCTATGACTGTTTTACAGTCCATCATGCCGTTGAACAATAGTGCTATGACTGTTTTACATTCCATCATGGCTGGGAACAGTAGAGTGCTATGACTGTTTTACAGTCCATCATGCCGTTGAACAGTAGAGTGCTATGACTGTTTTACAGTCCATCATGCCGTTGAACAATAGAGTGCTATGACTGTTTTACAGTCCATCATGCCGTTGAACAATAGAGTGCTATGACTGTTTTACATTCCATCATGCCGTTGAACAATAGTGCTATGACTGTTTTACATTCCATCATGGCTGGGAACAGTAGAGTGCTATGACTGTTTTACAGTCCATCATGCCGTTGAACAGTAGAGTGCTATGACAGTTTTACAATCCATCATGCCGTTGTAGAATAGAGTGCTATGACTGTTTTACATTCCATCATAACGTTGTACAATAGAGTGCTATGACTGTTTTACAGTCCATCATGCCGTTGTACAATAGAGTGCTATGACTGTTTTACAGTCCATTATGCCGTTGTACAATAGAGTGCTATGACTGTTTTACATTCCATCATGACGTACAATAGAGTGCTATGACTGTTTTACAGTCTAACGGGTCTGGGAACAGTAGAGTGCCATGTTTCTTTTTTCTTTTTTGTTTGTTTTGTTTTGTTTTTTTGTTTACATTCTTTCATGCCTATAAACAGTAGAGTGCTATGTATCCTTTGCATTCCATGATACCTGGGAACAGTAGAGTGATATGACTGTTTTATTTGTATTTGTATTGGTATTTCTTTTTATCACAACATATTTCTCTGTGTGAAATTCGAGCTGCTCTCCCCAGGCAGAGCGCGTCGCTACACTACAGCGCCACACATTTTTTTTCTTGCGTGCAGTTTTATTTGTTTTCCTATCAAAGTGGATTTTTCTACAGAATTTTGCCAGGAACAACCCTTATGTTGCCGTGGGTTCTTTTACGTGCGCTAAGTGCATGCTGCAACGGGACCTCGGTTTATCGTCTCATTCGAATGACTAGCGTCCAGACCAGCACTCAAGGTCTGGTGGAGGGGGAGAAAATATCGGCGGCTGAGCCGCGATTCGAACCAGCGCGCTCAGATTCTCTCGCTTCCTAGGCGGACGCGTTACCTCGATCTAGGCCATCACTCCACTTTACAGTCCAACATGCCTCGGAGCAGTAGAGTGTTATGACTGTTTTACAGTCCAACGGGCTTGGGAACAGCGGAGCGCTATAAATTGGAGTCAACAACCCGAGGAAGCTTCAAGGGTAGAGCAGAGCGTGTGGTAAAAATGTCACTGATAACTTGAATGCCCTTGTCCTCTGACGTAATGCGTGCGGCCCTCTTCAGCAGGAGTCTAGCACAAACACCTCTGCCTTTTTCGTCTGTCTGTCTGTGTGGGTGCAAAAACTGCAATGGGGAAGAGCAGAGAGATAAGGGAATTCTCCATTAGACGTTGAGCCCCCCCGGCATTTCCGGGACCGTGGTATTCGCTCAGAATTCATGAATATTTATCAGCTGTGTCCTGACAAACTCGGGCCGGCATGGCGCAAGACCTTGCAATACGTCTTTGTCAACGGCTGGACTGGCTTTTCCAGAACACAGGCCATTTCCTTTGCCGCCAGTCACCAGAGCCTCTGACCTCAAAGTCAGCAGTGCCATGTAAGGCTGTCCAGCTAATGCTGTCTTTGACTGCTTTGACAAAGAGGGAAACCGGCTGCGTGAGAGAACAGGATGTTTTCTGCAGTTTTTCATTCACATACCCTGCGTTTTTTCCACACACAGACTCTGGGTTTTTCCAATGCACATACGGCTGTTATCCGCCGAAAAATCTCTGTTCTTTCTTCAGTCTTTTCCGTTGAATATCTGTTTACAAAAAGTTGTTTTCTTTGCCGTTCACATGGATGTTGAGATCAACGCGTGAATCCTGTTTCGCATTGCTGATCACTTTTGTTGTTGGGGAAGGAAACTGTTGGCGTTGTCTCGTTTTTTTTTTTCTTTAGTTTAAGTTTTTTTCCCCTTCTCTTTCCGTCTCAGTAATATGCGTGTGCGTGCGCGCGCACACACACGCGCGCGCTCGCGCGCACACACACACACACACACACACACACACACGCTGTCAGATTCAGGACGTCGCACGCAATATGGATCTCGGTGTATGTTTTGGTGATGGCTGGGTTCACGGGCTATTTCCCTCTGGCCAGGGGGGGCAGAAGAATCAATGACAGTGGCTGATACCGGGTTCAGGCGTGTAAACAATGATAATGGCTGATGGAAATGTTGTTGTGACGTTTCGTGGGCACTATTGTACGTTGTATTTTGTATTTCTTTTTATCACAACAGATTTATCTGTGAAATTCGGGCTGCTATACTACAGCGCCACCCATTTTTTTGTATTTTTCCTGCGTGCAGTTTTATTTGTTTTTCCTATTGACGTGGATTTTTCTACAGAATTTTGCCAGGAACAACCCTTTTGTTGCCGTGGGTTCTTTTACGTGCGCTAAGTGCATGCTGCACACGGGACCTCGGTTTATCGTCTCATCCGAATGACTAGCGTCCAGACCAGCACTCAAGGTCTAGTGGAGGGGGAGAAAATATCGGCGGCTGAGCCGTGATTCGAACCAGCGCGTTCAGATTCTCTCGCTTCCTAGGCGGACGCGGTACCTCTGGGCCATCACTCCACTGTTGTTCGGTTTTTATCTCACCACTTCTGCTGTCCTTTCTTCTTCTTCTTAACTCTGAAGAGTCATCAGGGCACCGCACTGAAGAACTGTTCGCCAGATTCCTCCAGTTCTGTTGGTTGAGCCAAAAGCTTCCCTGTGTCTCTGCAAATGTTTTTTCCCCGTCCATATCTGCAATGTTGTCAACCTACCATTTTTTTTCTGTCTTCCTCTCTGGATCCCCTCTCTCAGCATTTCCTTGGAGGGTTGTTTTTAGCATGACAGTTGGATCTTTGTAGATGGCTACACCTATGTAGTTTTATTTTCTTAACTGATGTCAGCAGGTCTTCATATAGTCCACTTTGGCGCACGAGTCCACTGGTGAAATGATTAGTGTATGTAAATGTTAAGTATCTTGCGTAAACTTCTCGTTTCCACGGCTTACATTCTTTCTGTGAGGGTCCGTGTCTCGCAGACATAGGCTACAGGTAGGTGGAATATACCAGTACATGCATGAGTCTGATTTTGTGTTTCATGGATATGTTGTCATCAAAGCAACAAGGTTCAGTCTATATGGAAGTCTTTGATTCGAAAAGTTTGGATATTTTGGGGTTGGGAGACAGGCGCCCAGCAAGCATGTCAGGTCTGTTGTCAGATCAGGGGAGACTATTTTCTGTATATGACAAAAACTGACAAGTGGTCGTCTTCTCTGGCATGAATTTGTTTAATGTATAGTCTCCAATGACGACGTATTCAGTAAACTGGATTCTTTAAAATGTAAACACGCAACACACACACACACACACACACACACACACACACACACACAGAGAGAGAGAGAGAGAGAGAGAGAGAGAGACTAACACCGACATGTTTTGTCAGCTCGGCCTTAAAGCCCTTTAAACAATGCGGGAGAAACAATTAAATACGTCTTTTTAAATTCATGGTAACACAGATACACACACACACTATGAGAGAGAGTGAAAGAAAGAGAGAGAGAGAGAGAGAGAGAGAGAGAGAGAGAGAGCTTATAAAAAAAAAAAAGGGTCGAGAGAAAAAGTCAAAGAAAGCAGTTGATCTTTAGCACTCAAGGATACAGAGATTTGGTCACATACGGTCGCACTAATAAACCTTCCTTGTTTTATAAATAGTAAAGAGTGGTAACTCTCTCCATTCACAAGGTACACAACTTCAAGTCAGTGCTGCTTACGTTACCGATTTAGCTAGCACACATGTAAATAAAAGGTACATTGGAACAAACCCAGACACTTCCTCAAAAAGGAAGCGCCGGGCCTGTCCTTATACCGATCCTCTGATATGTGGACACAGCAACAAAGACAGAAGAAATGTGCAAACACAAATAAGCTTTTATTCAAGACTGGCATAGCTTCTTTAATTCCGAACAAGCCACACAGAACACATGGACAATACAGAGCAAACACATGGTTGCCTCGGTGGTATATATATACAATATATTAATATATTTACATGCAAAGCAGCCATTTCAACTCATACAAGATCACATTCATTTAAAAACAGTCCTTGGCATGTAGAGCATGTATACCATACCATACTATACCATAGATTAACCAAACCCAACCTAACCTACCATACCATACCATACCATACCATATCACACCATACCCTGCCCTATCCTGTTCTACCATCCCATATCCTACCATATCCAATCACATACCCCACCCAATCCTACACTACCACACCACGCCACACCACGCCACGCCACGCCACACCAAACCACGCCACGCCACACCACACCACACCACACCAAACTACAATACCATACTATGCCTACGACACATATAATGCTAATCACTTTGTTAAACCCTCGCAGAGCAAATATGACACAGGAAAAAAAAATCACATGTCAATGCAGTCATAAGTATACGAGCAAAAACAACGACATATGTTTATGTATGTATGTATGAAAAGCACAAACTAATTCATTTTGAAATAGACCCATGCAGCTGATTCACAAGATGCAGACAAACTTATGTTTGAAATATGTGAACAGCAAAACATCGTCCATTTCGAAATAGATGCATGGTTAGATATGTATGAACAGCGAAAAAAAATCACTTATTTTGAAATAGATTCTTCATAATGAAGCATATTCGCAAGATGCATACCAACCAATATATACATACAATCGCCATCCAAGTACAAACCAGTGCAGTATTCTTAATTAAACAGTAACGTCAGATTAATACCGTAATGTTTTTTATTCTTTGACGATGTAACCATGATGATGATGATGATAATGATAATAATGATAATAAGAATGATGATGACGACGATGATGATAAACACAAACAATACTTAATAATGACATTCATCAGCACATAAAAACATACCACACACACACACGGCTATGTTAAGTCACATCCATAGGTCATGCTGAACAGGTAAGGTCTATTTAAAGTTTGCTTTGAAAGAAGACAGATGTGATGGGTGGCGGAGATCCATAAGAAAAACGGGATAGGGTGTAAATATAAGTGACAGAAAATAAATTACGTCGAATTCACACAGAAATGTTTTGATTTTGTTTGAAAACAACCAGAAAACAGAAAACAAACAAAAAACAAACAACAACAACAAAACGAACAAAAAACAACCAAAAACAAACCAAACCAAAAAAAAACAAAACAAAAAAACCCACAAAAAAAACCAAAAACAAACACCCCCCCCCGCCCCCCAAACAAACAAAAAACGCGCGCGCGCACACACACACACACACACAAATCCACACACCAAAGGGCAGATCAGTAAAATAACGTCAGATTCACAGCATTCATAGAAATGCTTTGTTATTGTTTGACAGACACAGAATGATTTCCCTGGGAGCTATGGTTTTTGTGTGTGCTGGTCCCCACTTCTGCCTTTTTATATCCATCAACCAATGACTTTAGGAAAGATAAGATACAACGTTATAAGTGGTGACAATGTTTTTGCATCAACTAGTGTCTTTGGGAGTGATGAGATATAATTTCAAGAATGCCGACATGTTTTTGCATTAACCAATGTCTTTAGGATTGATGAGATATAACTTTAAAAATGGCGACATATGTCTTTGCATTAAACAATGTCTTTAGGAGTGATGAGATATAACATTAAGAGTGGCGATATGATTTCCGAACACCTCCCACATCGAACTCCGAAACCGTGTTGTCAATGGTAGTTTCAATGGCACACCCAATGTTTGAATTAAGACGCTGTAAGTCCAGACTGGTGTTCTAAATATTCGGAATGCTGGACAATATTGTAACACATCTGCGCTTCCTTCGTAACACTCACTGATATCTTTAGTGTCTTTAGTAGAAATTGTTCTATTGCTCAATATGGCTGAATCCCAAACTGTCGAAACGTAACTGATATAGAATTAAGCATAGGCATAGAAGAACAATTTTCTTCAATGTAAGTTAGGGGGGAGGGGGGGGGGGGACGTAACGAAAATGATTTAATAAACGAGAAAAATGTAATGACAAGGAAAAATCGAAGCATCATGCTGAGAGAGAGAGAGAGAGAGAGAGAGAGCGAACGAACGAACGAATTTTAATGCCATTGAGCTGTTCAGCCCATTCAGCAATGCAACACGACAAACATCAGTATGCGCGACGCGATGTCACAAACATGGATACCATGGCAGTGTTTTATCTTGTTTTCAGTGTAAAGTCATATGACACAACCGTTATAGTCAATACCGAGATTGTCACTGAAAAGCGATTCTGTTTACAAGGCGAGGCTGGGCAGCAAACACATCACCCCAGGTAAAACTGGATCAGACAACTAAAAGTTTGTAGATCTCGTTCCGCATGTGCTTGGGTGTCAGTGTATTGTGTTTTGTGGATACGTTTTCCTTTTCTCAAATTGGACAAATTAACACGTTCTTCCTTTAACATGTTTTTCTCATCTTGTTTTACGAACTATATGCACATTCCACATCACTATTTGAACTGCTCGGATATTCCAGTACGATATTATCGTCTGATTCACATCACAACACATCTTCACAATCAGATCTATTCAGAACAATCTCTCGAAATGCTGTGTTTCTGTGTTTGTCCCTCAAGCGTCATTGTATAGATCTGTCAGTTAATGTAGCAACGTAACTTTTCACAACGCCAGCATCGAATCCGCCCACTGTACTTTCACTTACTGACTCACTGTCATTGTCATGCTGCTGATGAAACTGAGAGGTGTCGCAGACCGATGAGGAAGAAAGATCTAAGTTGTCTGGCACATATGACAGTTGCTGGCTCTTCGTTCTGGTCCGTGGAGAGACAGAGACAGAAACATGGAGAGAGAGTGAGTCACCTAGCGGTTTGAATCTCACACTGTGCACCAGAGAAGCCCGGCGGACACACACAGCGGAGCACGAAGATGCCGGTTGCCCAGTCGTCAGTCAGCTGAGCTCCTCTCTGCCTCAGTCTCAGACAGCGGGCGCCATTGAGGCAGGGCCGCGGACAGCTGTGCTCGCAGAACGTGCCGAAGAACGGCGGCCGGCACTGACAGCGGAACCCGCCAAAACGGCCCTTCACGCACCTGCCGCCGTGATGGCAGACGAAATTGGACGTGCACTGACTGGCCCCTTTCTGCACGTTCTGCAGCACCAGGTCACGTGGGTTGGTGACCAGAGCGACCAAGAGCGCTTGCTTTGTGTCCCCAGCTGCACGCGCGCTTCTTACAGTCACGTGACTCTCGACAGCAGCAGGGGCCGGGGTTTGGGGGGTGTCCGGCATTTGGTGCTTGGAGTCAGCAGGGCCGGTACGTGGTGATCCCACTTTGCCTTTTGGAGAAGGGGTGGTGGTGACTTGTGTTGATTTGATCTTTTCTTTGGAGGCGGAGGAGGAAGGGGTGGTGGGATGCAGATACGCCGTTTTGTCTGTGCGAGGTGAAAGAGGAAAGGCAGTGGTGGCTGGGGCCCTGGTCATTCGTGGAGAGATGTCGCCGGAAGAGGACGAAAGAGAAGGGTGAGGGGAGGAATCAGTGATCAGGCAGGGCCCCTCTTGGAGCAGCTGGAGCAGACTGGGGAGGAGGTCGTTGCGGCAACAGTCGTGCTTGCTGAAGCCCGGGGGACACAGGCACTTCTGCTGGTCGCCAATGAACACACACTGACCGTGGACACCACAGGGGCGAGTGCAAGGCAGGTGGCAGTGATCCCCACCCCACCCGGGCTGACAGTGGCACACGACTGTGGGCTTCGTGTCGCCAGTGGTTTCCGGGTAGGAGCAGGTGCCGTGGCCGCAGATGCTGGAGCACACGATGTCCAGCACGCTCCCATCCGCTGATGGGGTCACCATCATCACCGTCATCAGCACGACCCTCAACCACCACCACCAACACACGCACCCTAGTTTGAGGGACAGGGGGTCATGTTTCAAACGTTCTCCTCTTCTGCTGGCTGTGGTTGAGCTAATGTGCTCCTCACTGGTGGTGGTGGTGGTGGGGGTAGGGATGTTAGTGCTGACAGTGGTGCTAGTGGTAGTTAGGGTAGTAAAGGAGGTGGTGGTACTGGTGGTGGAAGATGTTGTGTTGGAGGTGGTGCTCAGTTTGGATGTGGTGGTGTCAGTGATGATGTCAGAGATGGTGACGCCAGGGTTGCTGATGTCAGAGATGGCGTTGATGGGAGTAGAGGTGTTGCATGTGTGGTTGGCATTGTGGGTGGGGGTGATACTGGTGGTGGTAACGGGGATGGTACTGGGGGTGAGGGTGATACTGGTGGTGGTAATGGGGATGGGGATGGTACTGGGGGTGAGGGTGATACTGTTGTTGGTAATGGGGATGGGGATGGTAGTGGGTGTCACGCCACAGGGGGTAATGGCACATGGGGTAAGGGTGGCATTATGACGAAACCTTGGAGCCGCCGTTCTGCTTTTGATGTTGCTGCGGAATCTGGGCTTGTTTAACAAGACATTGTTCTTGGCGTTGTTTATGTTATTAGTGGCGGTAGGGTCAGAGTCCATATCATAGATATTGGTGGTGGTGGTGGTGCTGCTGCTGCTGTCATTATCAGGGCTCGTTTCGATTATAGTTCTAGTGGCTGTGGTGGCAGAACGAGTTAGTTCTGTCCCACCACTGCCGTTCCTGTTGTCAGCTACTGGCATAGTGAGCGTGTCACGCCAGAACATTGTGTCCGTGTTGCCTGTGCACAACACTGGCTGGAATGACGACAGCTGATGTGCAGGTGATGTGTGTCTGGAGGCTTGGCTGTGAAGGTGTGTGTGTGTGAGCGTCAGGGCGATGAACATGCTGGTAATGAAGAGACAGAGTTTGGTAGGTGGTGATACACAGAATCTGTTCTATACACTTGATTGGTCGTGGTTACGTAATGTTCACATCTGCACTGGATCGTTCGTGTTTTCTGCGCTCATCTCCACGCGGGTTGTTTAAAACTGTCAGTTCTCTTTGAGCGCCGCAGGGTGGGTCGTAGTCTGTCCACGAGCACAACACGGTCATCCAGCTATGTTGTAGTCAGGTACACTCTGGCGGCGTGGATCCTGGAAGCCTCTTGTCCCGTTGTCTGCTCTCCAGTCCGCCTCTGCTGACATATCACACACTGGACTCAGAACATGCTATTCTTATCACACTGTTCTTGTATAATGTGCATTTTTTTTCTTGTTGCTTTTCATCTGCTTGTTTCTCAAAAGAAAAAAATCTATTTTAAAAATTCATTTTTAGAATAGGTTTTTTTCATTAATTGCTTGATGTAAAAAAAAAAAAAAAAAAAAAAAAAAAGGAAAAGAAAAAGGGAACTGTTGTTTATTCAATTTACAATGAAATCTTGAATTGACATGCTACACCCTGTGATGTAGTTCACACTGAAATGATATGATGCAATGTAGCCAACACTGAAACCATACACTACTGTACCCCGTAATGCAGCGCACACTGAAACGATGAAACACTATACCTATGATGTAGAACACAGAAATGATGTGATACTGTACCCCCTAATGTAGCACACATTGTAGCAATGTAAAGATATACCCCATAATGTAGCACACACTGAAATAATGAAATGACGACCCCACAATCGATTCACACACACACACACACACACACACACACACACACACCACTGAACGAGCCTAAAATATTTCTTTTCCCAACAATTCGTGATTAGAATGCCTGACGAAAGACATGAATAAACCCACCAACCACAGATTGCCACATGCCAATTCACCGGCTGAAATAAGTCTTAATGAGAACACGTGAGACCCAACACGATACGTCCACCAACCACAGAGCAGCCACACCAAGACTTCAGATCTGAACAACTTATTGACCTTCAAGGGCCATTAAATTAAACAATATGTTATCAAAACTCAACTCTGTAACAGCCACACTTCAGCCCCACATGGCCCTCTCAGTCGGCTCGGCGCAAAAAATGAATCGGGTAGTAAGTCGCTGTCTCAGACAGCAGGTGGAAAAAACAAAAGATGAGTGGAAGCCACCCCCTCGTTGACAGTGCAATGATTTGCTCACGTCCTCTACACGGTCGCAACCCCCTTCGGGTTAAACAAACGCTGCTGGAAAACGAGGACTTGTCACCGCGTCACCTTAAGATGGATGAACCGTTCCTGTAGGCTGGCACGCATTAATGCCCAGTGTCAGCAACAACCGCTCCACGGGACGAGTGCTTTTTCCTGCACGCCCTCTCTGGCCCAATCGTACATCGTTATGGAGAGGAAGGGTCTTCAATCAGGTGCCAAGTGAAAACATTGTTGCGGAGACAGTTTCCTCCTTCACGTGCGGTTTGTTACAACGCTGTTGCTCTTTTGGACATCTAGTCAAATCCCTTCACAGGTGAAAAAAGTACACCCAGCCCAGTTTCTCCACACAGGTGAAACAAGATATCTCGTTAAATTTCTCCACAGGTGAAAAAGTACATCCAGCCCAATTCCTTCACAGGTGAAACAGGGCTTCTAGTCGAATTTCTCCACGGGTGAAAAAGGACGTCTGGTCCAATTCCTCCATAAGTGCAACAGGACACAGGTCTGTCTTGGTGATGTTTTCTTCAGTTCAACAAGAGACAGGCCAGTGCACAAAGGTCTTGGTATCAGAGATACTGATATTCCATCACAAGGTGCTTTTGATCACATTAATGACAATACTCTCTGCTAATGCGAAAGCGCTTTCCTCACATTGATGTGAACACACTGTGCTAATGTTAAAGTGCTTTCATCACATGGATGTGAACACTCTGTGTCAAAGTGGTGGTTTTTTTTTTTATCACATGAGTGTGAACACTTTTTGTTTCTGCCAAAAAAAAAAACAACAACCAAACTTCTCATCACGTTAATGTGACACTCATCAACAATGCCAAAGTGATGGTTATTAAAATAATGTGAATACTCTATGCCAATGCCAGAGTGCTTTCGTCACAATCATGTGAATTCTCTATGCTAATGCCAAAGTGCTTTCGTAATAACGCCAAAGTGTTGGTTATTACATTAATGTGAACACTCCCTGCTCATGCTCTTTACCGCATCTAGATGTGAACACTCATTCTTAGTGCCAAAGTGCTTTTTTATCATTAATGTGCACACTCATTACTAACGCCAAACAGCTTTTGATTACATAGAAGTGAACGCTCATCATAAATGCCAAACTGCTTTTGATCACATTTACGTGGAGACTCGCACTCGGCGCTAACGACAAAGTGCTTTTTCTCACATAACGTGGACACTCTATGCTAATGCCAAAGCATTTTTTTTTATCATATTAATGTGAACTGTCACTGTCACTTATCCCGAAACCTGGTTTGGTCGTAGGGGCGCTGCACTGCTGAATGCATCACTAATAATCTCCATTTCTGGTGGTCATGGAATAGGGCCTGAGTTTTGCCCTCTGTCCGCTCAGTGATGTTGTCTGCCCACTTCTTTCGCTGTCTGCCTCGTCTCCTTTTCCCCTGTGTTCCCTGAAGGGTGGTCTTGGGGAGCTGTCTGATCTTGCCACGTGTCCATACCACATCATTTTCCGTAATTTCACTGTGGTCAGGAGGCCTTCATACCGACTCTTACTTTTTTCATTTGTTATGTCGTCTTTGTTGGAGATGTATTTGTACTGTATTTCTCTTTTTCTCTCTTCTTTTTTTTTGTCACAACTGATTTCTCTGTGTGAAATTCAGGCTGCTCTCCCCAGGAAGAGCGCGTCGCTACAATGAAAGCGCCACCCATTTTTTCGGTATTTTTCCTGCGTGCAGTTTTATTTGTTTTTCCTATTGAAGTAGATTTTTCTACAGAATTTTGCCAGGGAAACCCTTTTGCTGCTGTGGGTTCTTTCACGTGCGCTAAATGCATGCTGAATACGGGACCTCGGTTTATCGTCTCATCCGAATGACTAGCGTCCAGACCACCACTCAAGGTCTAGTGAAGGGGGAGAAAATATTGGCGACTGTGCCATGATTCGAACCAGCGCGCTCAGATCCTCTCGCTTCCTAGGCGGATGCGTTAACTCTAGGCCATCACTCCACTGGCCTCCATGTCAAGCAGTCTTCCGAGGCCTCTCGTTTCTACTGCTTAGGTCCTTCTTGGAAACTCTGCTCTGAGAGTCCAGGAGTCGCATGCATACAAGATAATAGAGAGAACCAGTGCACGTAGGAGCTTCAGCTTTATTCTGAGAGTGATGCTCTTTTCTCTCCATATGGGCTTTAGTCTTGCCAGTGGTTTTGCAGTCTCCACAGCTCTTACCTATATTTCGATCTTGGACCATTCTTCACTGATGATGGCACCAAGGTACGTAAACTGCTTCACTATTTTCAGCTGATATTGATATTGGTCTTGATTAAGTCTTTGCTGATTGTCATGAGTTTCGTCTTCTCCATTCCGTACTTAGTTGATGTTTCGCCCTAGAATTTAACTAGATTTACTGCTTCTTCCCCACTGCCTGTCAACACATCAATATCATCAGCAAATTGGAGATTTGTGATGGTATGTCCTCCGATGTTGATAGCCCCATGGTGTTCTTCCAGAGCATCAGTCTTTATACATTCCAGGAATGTGCTGAAGAATGTAGGAGATAGAAGACAGCCTTGACGGACCCCAACTGTCGTGTGGAACCAGTCGTCAATAGTTCCTTGAGCGATGACTGCACTGTTGGCTTTTGCGTACAGCTGCTTGATGGTGTTGATCAGATTTTGGACCATGTTGAACTTCTTTATGGCTTCCCACAGTGCATCATGCCACGCTCGGTCAAATGCCTTCTTAAGTCGATGAAGACATGGTGGATGTTTTGTGGGGTTGGGGTTTAAAATCTTTTCTGTGGTACTTGTCCCAATGCGGAACCAATACCACGTGTCCATGTGATTGTTGATACATCTCTCCATTACCCCGAAAAGTGATGTGTGATACATCTCCCAGTACCGCGTGTCAAAGTGATGGTTGAAACAACTCCAGTACCACGTGCTAAAGTGATGGTTGATACATCTTTCCATTACCCCGTGTCAAAATGATGGTTGATACATCTCTCCATTACCGCCTTTCATAGTGATGGCTGATACATCTCTCCATTGCCGCGTGTTAAAGTGATGGTTGACACATCTCTCTATTACCGCGTTTCATAGTGATGGTTGATACATCTCTCCATTACCGCGTGTTAAAGTGATGGTTGATACATCTCTCCATTACCGCGTTTCATAATGATGGTTGATACATCTCTCCATTACCGGGTGTCAAATTGATGGCTGATACATCTCTGCATTACCGCGTGTCAAAATGATGGCTGATACATCTCTGCATTACCGCGTGTCAAAATGATGGCTGATACATCTCTGCATTACCGCGTGTCAAATTGATGGTTGATACATCTCTCCATTACCGCGTGTTAAAGTGATGGTTGATACATCTCTCCATTACCGCGTTTCATAGTGATGGTTGATACATCTCTCCATTACCGCGTTTCATAATGATGGTTGATACATCTCTCCATTACCGCGTGTCAAATTGATGGCTGATACATTTCTGCATTACCGCGTGTCAAATTGATGGCTGATACATCTCTCCATTACCGCCTTTCATAGTGATAGTTGATACATCTCTGCATTACCGCGTGTCAAATTGATGGCTGATACATCTCTCCATTACCGCGTTTCATAGTGATGGTTGATACATCTCTCCATTACCGCGTGTCAAAGTGATGGCTGATACATCTCTCCATTACCGCGTGTCAAAATGATGGCTGATACATCTCTCCATTACCGCGTGTCAAAGTGATAGTTGATACATCCCTTCAGTGCCATGTGTCAAAGTGATGGTTGATAGATCTCTCCAGTACCACGTCCATAACACATACTCAGTGTTAACATTGTTAGCAGCATTTTGGTAACTATGGGTAATCATTTAAAGAGAACTGAAGCGAGCATAACATTGGAAGAAAGTATGGATAACCTTTATGTTGATTTAGATCCCCCCACCCCCCTCCTGTGGAATCTATTCACCTCTCCTTCGTGAAATTTTGTACAGAAATAAACACAGCTCACTTTATTTCATCCTTCTGCAAGTGGCAAGGGGCGGTAAGCGGGCTGGCTACAGCAGGAGGGGAAGCGTGGAACAACCCAGCATCATGGTGTGGGAGCACAGGCTGTCAGTCACAGTCCAGCGCCACTATGGTCTTTGTTCTTCCTTTGGCTCTGAAAGCAGAGCGTCCAGGTTACGTGATCTGAACATGTCATGGTGTGGAAACTAGTGATGTGATCTGAACATGTCACGTTGTGGACACCAGTGGTGTGATGTCATGTTGTGGCCACCAGTGGTGTGATGTCACGGTGTGGACACCAGTGGTGTGATGTCATGTTGTGGACACCAGTGGTGTGATGTCATGTTGTGGACACCAGTGGTGTGATGTCATGTTGTGGACACCAGTGGTGTGATGTCACGGTGTGGACACCAGTGGTGTGATGTCATGTTGTGGACACCAGTGGTGTGATGTCACGGTGTGGACATCAGTGGTGTGATGTCATGTTGTGGGCACCAGTGGTGTGATGTCACGGTGTGGACACCAGTGGTGTGATGTCATGTTGTGGACACCAGTGGTGTGATGTCATGTTGTGGACATCAGTGGTGTGATGTCACGGTGTGGACATCAGTGGTGTGATGTCATGTTGTGGACACCAGTGGTGTGATGTCATGTTGTGGACATCAGTGGTGTGATGTCACGGTGTGGACACCAGTGGTGTGATGTCATGTTGTGGACATCAGTGGTGTGATGTCACGGTGTGGACATCAGTGGTGTGATGTCATGTTGTGGACACCAGTGGTGTGATGTCACGTTGTGGACATCAGTGGTGTGATGTCACGGTGTGGACACCAGTGGTGTGATGTCATGTTGTGGACACCAGTGGTGTGATGTCATGTTGTGGACATCAGTGGTGTGATGTCATGTTGTGGACACCAGTGGTGTGATGTCATGTTGTGGACACCAGTGGTGTGATGTCATGTTGTGGACATCAGTGGTGTGATGTCACGGTGTGGACACCAGTGATGTGATCTGAACATGTCACGGTGTGGACACCAGTGGTGTGATGTCACGGTGTGGACACCAGTGGTGTGGTCTGAACATGTGGTGTGGACACTCCAGTGATGTAATAATAATGACAACGATTATGGATGCTTGAGTGAGTCCTTTCCTTCCTAATAAGAGTGAGTTCAAAGGACTTTACAATAAACATTATATGTACACACATGTCATGACCTACAAAAGGAAGAAAAATAATGATTTAACACATAAAAGCATCACACACACACACACACACACACACACACACACACACACACACACACACACACACACACACACACACCAGCAACCCAACAACCCACTTATCTTTACATTATACCCTTCCCTTCGCTCTTTCTCAAATTACCAGATGCAGATATTTAAAAAGACAAATGCGAACACACACACACACACACACACACACACACACACACACACACACACACACAACGATATTATATTTTAATTTGTTTTAATGTTGTGTGCCAGTGCTGCCTCTGCTGCTATCAATTCACCAGACAGGAAAAAAGGTCCCACACCTCCCACACATTGGTTCCCATGATAACGTACATTTGTCTTCCTGATATCATTTCCAACGGCGACTTATAATCACTTTCAATGATATAGTTTCCAGTGGTAACTTACCGTTCAACAGCTAAGTAACTCTCAATAAGTTTCGATTGCTCAGTAACTCTCTATAACATTCGATAGCTCAATAACTCTCAATAACGTTCGATAGCTCAGTAACTCTCAATAACGATCGATACTTAAGTAACTCTTAATAATGTTCAGCAGCTTAGTAACTCTCAATAACTTTTGATAGTTCAGTAATTCTCAACGACTTTCGATGGCTCAGTAACTCGAATATTACGTTTGATAGCTCAGTAACTCTCAGTAACGTAAGACAAATCAGTAACTCTCCAGAATGCCCAATAACTCAGTAACTTTCAATGACTTTCAAAACTCAGTAACTCTCAACACGTCTTCTCAATAATATTCAATAACTTTTCAATAACTTTCGATAGCTCAGTAACTCTCAGTAATCATGCAACAGCTCTGTATCTCCCAATAACGATCGATAGCTGAGTAACTTTCAATAACATTCGACAGCTCAGTAACTCTCAACAACGTTCGATAGCTCAGTAACTCTCAATAATGTCCAGCAGCTTAGTAACTCTGAATAACTTTTGGTAGTTCAGTAACTTTTAACGCCTTTCGATGGGTCAGATACTTGAATATAACATTTGATAGCTCAGTAACTCTCAATAATGTAAGACAAATCAGTAACTCTCCAGAACGTTCGATAACTCAGTAACTTTCAGTAACTTTCAAAACTCAGTAACTCTCAATACGGCTTCTCAATAATATTCAGTGACTTTCAAAAACTTTCGTTAGCTCAGTTACCATCGACAGCGTTCGATAGCTCAGTATTTCTGAATAACATTCAACAGCTCAGTAACTCTTGATAACATTTAGCTGCTCAATAACTCTCAATGGCATTCAACAGCTCAGTAACTCTCAATAATGTTCGAAAGCTCAGTATCTCCCGATAACGATCGATAGCTCAGTAACTCTCAATAACGTTCGATAACTCAGTAACTCTTAATTACGTTCAGCAGTTCAGTAACTCTCAATGACTTTCGATAGTTCAGTAACTCTCACCGACTTTCGATGGCTCAGTAATTCAAATATAACGTTTGATAGCTCAGTAACCCCCGATGACGTACGGCAAATCAGAAACTCTTAAAAACGGGCAATAGCTCCGTAACTTTCAATAACTTCTCAAAACTCAGTAACTCTCAGTACGGCTTCTCAGTAATATTCAGTAACTTTCAATAACTTTCGATAGTTCAGTAACTTTCGACAGCTTCCGATAGCTTAGGAACTCTCAATAACATTCAACAGCTCAGTAACTCAATTACATTCAACAGCTCAGTAACTCTCAATTACATTCAACAGCTCAGTAATTCCCAGTGACATTCAACAGCTCAGTAACTCTCAATTACATTCAACAGCTCAGTAATTCCCAGTGACATTCAACAGCTCAGTGACTCTCAAGAACCTTCAAAAGCTAAGTTTAAAGATTACTCGAGTAAAAAAACAAAAACAAAACAAAACAAAACAAAAAAACAACAACAACAAAAAAAAAAAAACCCAACAAAAACAAACAAAAAACAAAAACAAAAAACAAACAAACAAACAAAAAAAAAAACGGCTTAAAGATAAGGCTTGACAATAAACACTTTCAATCAGCAAATGAAATGTTCCCTTGTTTCAAAGCGTTTATTATATTTTGTTTATCTACTGAAACAAGATTTAAGTTCTATTATTCTCCCATCTTGTCATCGCTGTAGGTCAGTGGGTTAAACCAGACTTCATCGGGTTAAGAGATGTGACCGACTGACAGAGTGGCATGGGGAATCATGTTCACCAATCCTCCAACAAAGTAAAACGAAACGTTTCTATAACGATATAACTGTAAAAATTTTATGTCAGTGGGAAACAGCACACTCTGTGATTCTAAGAGATGTCGAAGACTGCAGTATGGCCGTGTGACAATCATTCACGTGGTGTGGCTTTCAGAGGGAAGAGAAACTCATTTACACATAGATAAATTATGAAAAACCAGCAAAACCTTGAGCGCTTAAAGGAAGACAGAGCAATTATTCAGATACCTGTTAAAACATATCCCTGTGAACCCGCTGGAAACCCGGGGACAACAAAAAGACAGGAGAAGCTCATACGTCGTTTTAAATACCAACGAAAAACTTCAAGCGTAGGAGGGCACCTGCGCTGCGCTCACTGGCCAAACTGATGCTGGAGACTAGAGTGAGTAAGTCGTTAAATCTTGTAACATCAACCGTCCCTGACTCTCACCCCCCCACACCACCACCCCCTCTCTCTCCTGTCTCCACCCCTCAGTCACCAAAGGGCGGTAACAAGGGCGGTGGTTCCCCTTGAGGGCAGCTGAGCAAATCAGCGGGCGGCTTAGGGGGCCACTCGATCAGAGGCTGCCACACCTGTCATGGCACTTGTTGGGCCCCCCTCCCCCAACCCTCACTCCGCCCGCCCACCCTCCCCGCACACTTCACCCCCGTCCAGGCGTGCAGACATACTGCGGGGGAGAGAGGGAAGGCGGGGGTTGAGGGTGGGGGGTGGGAAGACGAAGGGCAGCAAGTGTTCAGGAGTTGGCTCAAGAGGTGTCACCGGAACAGGAAAACAAGTAGACGGCGAGGGAGGTGGAGTAAGTGGGTGAGATAACAGAGGCTTTGTTCGATGATGAAAGGGCTGGGAGGGGATGTGCGATGACAGAGGCTTTGTTCGATGCTGAAAGGGCTCACGGGGAAAGGATGTGCGATGACAGAGGCTTTGTTCGGTGCTGAAAGGGCTCACGGGGAGAGGATGTGCGATGACAGAGGCTTTGTTCGATGCTGAAAGGGCTCACGGGGAGAGGATGTGAGATAACAGAGGCTTTGTTCGATGCTGAAAGGGCTCACGGGGAGAGGATGTGCGATGACAGAGGCTTTGTTCGATGCTGGAAGGGCTCACGGGGAGAGGATGTGAGTTGACAGAGGCTTTGTTCAATGCTGAAAGGGCTCACGGGGAGAGGATGTGAGTTGACAGAGGCTTTGTTCAATGCTGAAAGGGCCGGGAGAGGATGTGCGATGACAGAGGCTTTGTTCGATGCTGAAAGGGCCGGGAGAGAATTTGAGATGACAGAGGCTTTGTTCGATGCTGAAAGGACTAGGAGAGGATGTGCTATGACAGAGGCTTTGTTCGATGCTGAAAGGGCTGGGAGAGGATTTGAGATGACAGAGGCTTTGTTCGATGCTGAAAGGGCCAGGAGAGGATTTGAGATGACAGAGGGGGCAAGGAGAGAGGGAGGGGGGGGGGGGGGGTGTGATCGCTCAGCTCTTCTTCCCTGTCGCCCACAGCCCGCCAGATGGACCAGTGTCTTCGGCACGCCCTGGACACACACGCCCCAGCCAAGCGCTGTCAGATCACAAGTCGGCACCCGTATAGTGCTGTCACTGACTAGCACTCACCGACAAAGCAAGAGCATCACAGAGCGGTACGTCGTTGGTTGAAGTCCGGTCTCCATGTCCACGAGGACATCTTGAATTCTGCCAAACACGGGGTTGACAGACTTGGGCTTGAGGCCAAGCCTCCTTTCTTCCCTGGAAAGGTCCAAGAATGCAAAACTTCAGCCCAGCTATATATAAACTGACAAACAGGACAGAATGAAAACACTGCTCTCTCGTCGATTTTCTCCACATCTGAACTACCTGTTCTTTTCTCTGACTTTTTCTGACGCAAAGATCCAAACCATACGTGATAGCCTGGACAATATATCCTAAACTGAATACCCAGCTGGTAACGACCAATGTTTCTCTGGCGAACACTTGTTTCTTTCAGTCCTGTGTCCGAAGACCACGTTAGAAAAGATACAGCCTGTTCGTCCCGCTTGACCCTCTGCCTGCATTGTGCTGACGTTCTGCTTCCCTGCACAACTCATGTCATCAACGATGAACTTTCATCTGGCATTTTCCCTCAGGACTACACATCTCCATCGTTAGACCTTTATTTAACTCACTCAGTACGGCCAGTCCTCTCTTCTCCTCTACACAGACCCTCGGATGTCCAGTGGGTGTCTGAATGACCCAACCTTTAGCTTCCGTCGGCAGAATTGTGGTATTCTTTGTCAACATTCGCGTCTTCAGTATAAGAGCCTTCCGCTTGCAATATTTTGATGATGGTAATTGGGATGAAACGCTGTTAACGTCGTCTCTTTCGCCGTTCGTATGGAAAGAGTTAACTCTTTACACCACGTTCTGCTTCCCTGCATAACCCATGTCATCAACTATTAACTTTCACCTGAATGCAAACAATCTGACTGATCCACGCCAGTCTGCTTATAGATTGAGGAAGGAATTCTCTGTGCTGTGAAAAGAATTCCCTCCTCAAAGTCGTAAACGATGTTTTTTTTACCTTGCTTTTGGTGGTGACAGAATATCTCTTCTACCTCTTTCAGATCTTTCTGCAGCCTTTTGATGCTGTTGATCACGACATATTTCTATCTAGACTCCAGACTCTTTCAGCATTTCTGGCAGAGTGTTATACTGGCTGGAATCAAATCTCTGCACCCGATCCTAAACGATCACTGTAAACGGCCTTTACTCATCTGTGCTCGGACCTGTTCTGCTTCTTTTGTATGTCATACTAAGCGCGATGGGTTACGCTGCTGATCAGGCATCTGCTTGGCAGATGTGGTGTAGCGTATATGGATTTGCCCGAACGCAGTGACGCTTCCTTGAGTAACTGAACTGAACTGAACTGATTGTACATCACACATGTATCTGGCGTGATCGACAAACACGAATTGTTACACGAAAGCTTCGCTGATGACACCCAGCTACAAACGCCAGGTTCCGTTTCTGAACTCAGCAACATGATCGCAAGCACCCAAAACTGCATTGCAGACTTAAAACAATGGACCACACTGAACAAACTGCAATTCAATGAAGAGAAAAAAAAGGGAAAGCATGCTCCTTGCTCTCTCTAGATTTCAGGACAACCCTTCTCTACCTGTGTCTGTTTGCATTGGCACTAACGATATTGCCTTTTCTTCTTCAGTCCGCAATCTCGGTGTTACATTTGATCTTACTCTTTCCTGCAAGCAGCATGTATCTAATATACGCAAAACAGCCCACTTGGACATCAGAAAAAATCATGATCTGAACAGCCGATCAGGCAAGCTTTATGATATACCACCACCACCATTACCAACAACAACAACAACAATAATGATAATAATAATGATAATAATGAAGAACAAGAAGATGAAGGAGGAGAAGAAGAAGATGGTGATGATGTTTACCATTTTTTTTTTTTTTTTTTTTTTAACAAACCAGGCGAGTTCTTGCTCACTACCTGCCAAGCCGTTGATGTCGTCTGCGAAGGGAAGGTACGTGATGATTCCTCCTTCAGTGCTGACTGTGCTGACACGATCTTCAAACGCGTCAGTCATGATGCATCCCAGGAATATGTTGAACAGTGTGGGAGACAGACGGCAGCCTTGACGGACTCCATCTGAAGTATGGAACCACTCTCCAATATACGTGGTAAATGTTATTGAACACCTTTTTTTTTCTTCTTTGAATGCCAAGATGTCAACAACAACAAAAAAGAAAAAAAGGAACGCTATATAAGCAGTTACATTGGGATACCGGTACAGGAAGTCTTGTTTTTATGTTTGTTTGTGTTTTTTGTGTGTGATGATCTAACACAACAAGGAACACATATTTCACGCCGTCAACGATCTCGCAGAACAAGGAACCTTTCAATAGGTGAGCTGCCAGCCGCCACCCCCGAGTGGTCACGTCCATCAGACAACTTCCGCGTACACTGTCAGTCAGGCGTCTTCCTCCATCCGTCACTCTTACCTGTTGTCGGGATCGTGGTGGATCGTGAGAGACAGGAATGCGGAACTGTGTGTCATGCATTGTCCTTGTTCTCACCCACCCCCCAAGCATATATAATGTGTGCGCGCGCGCGCGTGTGTGTGTGTGTGTGTGTGTAAAAAAAACAAAAAAACCCCAAAACAGCTGAATGGCAGGGGGTACAGGAAATGGAATGATTAGATGATGTAAGTATGGGGTGAGCAGGAAGTGGATTTCCGTCTGAAATCACCACTGTGGAGAAACGAAAATAATGTGTATAAAAAAACCCACAAAAAGCACACAGAAATAATTAAAAAAGAAAAAAAAAGAAAGAGTTAGAATATTACAAAACACGTAACAACACCACTGAACGGAATACGTGAAAACACTGAGCAGAATATGTTAAAAAATAACAGAAAAGAAGGAAATGTACGAAACGTTTAACTCACTCAGTACGGCCAGTCCTCTCTTCTCCTCTACACAGACCCCTCGGATGTCCAGTGGGTGTCTGAATGACCCAACCTTTAGCTTCCGTCGTCAGAATTGTGGTATTCTTTGTCAACATTCACGTCTTCAGTATAAGGGCCTTCTGCTTGCAATATTTTGATGATGGTAATTGGGGTGAAACGCTGTTAACGTCGTCTCTTTCGCCGTTCGTATGGAAAGAGTTAAAAACACTGAATGAAATATATAGAAGCACTGAACGAAATGAATTATGTAAATCCATTGAAAGAAATGTGTAAAAACGGTAAACGAAGTATGTAGAAACATTGAAAAAAAAATGTGTAAAACCACTGAAGGAAATGTGTAAAAACATTGAAAGAAATGTGTAAAAACGCTGAACGGAATATGTGTAAACACAGAAAGAAATGTTTAAAAACGCTGATGGAAACGTACATAAACACTGAAAGAAAAAAAAATTACGTTAGTAAAAATATTGAAAGACATATGTAAAAACTCTGGAAAAATGTGTAAAACCACTAAAAATGTGGAAGAAAACAGTCGAAGAAATGTGTAAAAACACTGAAGGAAATGTGTATAGACACTGAAGGAAATGCGTAAAAACTGTGAAAATAATGTGTAAAACCACTGAAGAAAACAGGTAAAAACAGTGGTAGAGAAATGAAAACGACTGAAGGAAATGTGCAAAAACAGTGGAAGAAATGTGTAAAACGACTGAAGGAAATATGTAAAAACAGTGGAAGAAATGTGTAAAACGACTGAAGGAAATGTGTAAAACACTGGAAGAAATGTGTAAAACCACTGAAAGAAATGTGTAAAAACAGTGAAAATAATGTGTAAAACCACTGAAGGAACTGTGTAAAAACGGCGAAAATAAAGTGTAAAACCACTGAAGGAAATGTGTATAGACACTGAAGGAAATGTGTAAAAACGGTGAAAATAATGTGTAAAACCACTGAAGGAAATGTGTATAGACACTGAAGGAAATGTGTAAAAACGGTGAAAATAATGTGTAAAACCACTGAAGGAAACAGGTAAAAACAGTGGAAGAGAAATGAAAACGACTGAAGGAAATGTGCAAAAACAGTGAAGGAAATGTGTATAGACACTGAAGGAATTGTGTAAAAACTGTGCAAGAAATGTGTAAAACGATTGAAGGAAATGTGTAAAAACAGTGGAAGAAATGTGTAAATCGACTGAAGGAAATGTGTAAAAACAGTGAAAATAATGTGTAAAACGACTGAAGGAAATGTGTAAAAACAGTGAAAATAATGTGTAAAACCACTGAAGGAAATGTGTATAGACACTGAAGGAAATGTATAAAAACAGTGAAAATAATGTGTAAAACCACTGAAGGAAATGTGCAAAAACAGTGAAGGAAATGTGTATAGACACTGAAGGAAATGTATAAAAACTGTGGAAGAAATGTGTAAAACGATTGAAGGAAATGTGTAAAAACAGTGGAAGAAATGTGTAAAACGACTGAAGGAAATGTGTAAAAACAGTGAAAATAATGTGTAAAACGACTGAAGGAGATGTGTAAAACATTGGAAGAAATGTGTAAAGCCACTGAAGAAAATGTCTTAGACACTGAAGGAAATGTGTAAAAAAAAAAAAAAACAGTGGAAGAAATGTGTAAAACGACTGAAGGAAATGTGTAAAAACAGTGAAAATAATGTGTAAAACCACTGAAGGAAATATGAAAAAAAGCATTGAAAGAAATGCGTAAAAACGCGTATCGGAATATGTGTAAACACCGAAAGAAATGTGTAAAAATGCTGATCGGAATATGTGTAAGCACCGAAAGAAATGTGTAAAACCGCTGATCGGAATATGTGTAAACACCGAAAGAAATGCGTAAAAACGCTGATTGAAACGTGCATAAACACTGAAAGAAAAAAAATTACGTTTGTAAAAATATTGAAAAACATGTGTAAAAACACAAAAAATGTGGAAAAAAAATAGTCGAAGAAATGTGTAAAAACATTGAAGGAAATGAAATGTGTAAAAACAGTGAAAATAATGTGTAAAACCACTGAAGGAAATGTGTAAAAACGGTGAAAATAATGTGTAAAACCACTGAAGAAAATAGGTAAAAACAGTGGAAGAGAAATGAAAACGACTAAAGGAAATGTGCAAAAACAGTGAAGGAAATGTGTATAGACACTGAAGGAAATGTGTAAAAACTGTGGAAGAAATGTGTAAAACGATTGAAGGAAATGTGTAAAAACAGTGGAAGAAATGTGTAAAACGACTGAAGGAAATGTGTAAAAACTGAAAATAATGTGTAAAACGACTGAAGGAGATGTGTAAAACATTGGAAGAAATGTGTAAAACCACTGAAGGAAATGTGTATAGACACTGAAGGAAATGTGTAAGAAAACAGTGGATGAAATGTGTAAAACGACTGAAGGAAATGTATAAAAACAGTGAAAATAATGTGTAAAACCACTGAAGGAAATGTGTAAAAACAGTGAAAATAATGTGTAAAACCACAGAAGGAAATGTGTAAGAAAACAGTGGATGAAATGTGTAAAACGACTGAAGGAAATGTATAAAAACAGTGAAAATAATGTGTAAAACGACTGAAGGAAATGTATAAAAACAGTGAAAATAATGTGTAAAACCACTGAAGGAAATATGAAAAAAAAAAGCATTGAAAGAAATGCGTAAAAACGCCTATCGGAATACGTGTAAACACCGAAAGAAATGTGTAAAAATGCTGTCGGGAATATGTGTAAACACCGAAAGAAATGTGTAAAACCGCTGATCGGAATATGTGTAAACACCGAAAGAAATGCGTAAAAACGCTGATTGAAACGTGCATAAACACTGAAAGAAAAAAAATTACGTTTGTAAAAATATTGAAAAACATGTGTAAAAACACAAAAAATGTGGAAAAAAAATAGTCGAAGAAATGTGTAAAAACATTGAAGGAAATGAAATGTGTAAAAACATTGAAAATAATGTGTAAAACCACTGAAGGAAATGTGTAAAAACGGTGAAAATAATGTGTAAAACCACTGAAGAAAACAGGTAAAAACAGTGGAAGAGAAATGAAAACGACTGAAGGAAATGTGCAAAAACAGTGAAGGAAATGTGTATAGACACTGAAGAAAATGTATAAAAACTGTGGAAGAAATGTGTAAAACGATTGAAGGAAATGTGTAAAAAACAGTGGAAGAAATGTGTAAAACGACTGAAGGAAATGTGTAAAAACAGTGAAAATAATGTGTAAAACGACTGAAGGAAATGTGTAAAACAGTGGAAGAAATGTGTATAACGACTGAAGGAAAATGTGTAAAAACGGTGAAAATAATGTGTAAAACCAATGAAGGAAATATGAAAAAAAAACATTGAAAGAAATGCGTGAAAACGCCTATCGGAATATGTGTAAACACCGAAAGAAATGCGTAAAAACGCCTATCGGAATATGTGTAAACACCGAAAGAAATGCGTAAAAACGCCTATCGGAATATGTGTAAACACCGAAAGAAATGTGTAAAACCGCTGATCGGAATATGTGTAAACACCGAAAGAAATGCGTAAAAACGCTGATTGAAACGTGCATAAACACTGAAAGAAAAAAAATTACGTTTGTAAAAATATTGAAAGACATGTGTAAAAACACAAAGAAATGTGTAAAAACAGTGAAAATAATGTGTAAAACCACTGAAGGAAATGTGTAAAAACAGTGAAAATAATGTGTAAAACCACTGAAGAAAACAGGTAAAAACAGTGGAAGAGAAATGAAAACGACTGAAGGAAATGTGCAAAAACAGTGAAGGAAATGTGTATAGACACTGAAGGAAATGTATAAAAACTGTGGAAGAAATGTGTAAAACGATTGAAGGAAATATGTAAAAGCAGTGGAAGAAATGTGTAAAACGACTGAAGGAAATGTGTAAAAGCAGTGAAAATAATGTGTAAAACGACTGAAGGAAATGTGTAAAACATTGAAAGAAATGTGTAAAACGATTGAAGGAAATGTGTAAAGAACAGTGGAAGAAATGTGTAAAACGACTGAAGGAAATGTATAAAAACAGTGAAAATAATGTGTAAAACCACTGAAGGAAATGTGTAAAAACGGTGAAAATAATGTGTAAAACCACTGAAGGAAATGTGTATAGACACTGAAGGAAATGTGTAAAAACGGTGAAAATAATGTGTAAAACCACTGAAGAAAACAGGTAAAAACAGTGGAAGAGAAATGAAAACGACTGAAGGAAATGTGCAAAAACAGTGAAGGAAATGTGTATAGACACTGAAGGAAATGTATAAAAACTGTGGAAGAAATGTGTAAAACGATTGAAGGAAATGTGTAAAAACAGTGGAAGAAATGTGTAAAACGACTGAAGGAAATGTGTAAAAACAGTGAAAATAATGTGTAAAACGACTGAAGGAGATGTGTAAAACATTGGAAGAAATGTGTAAAGCCACTGAAGGAAATGTCTATAGACACTGAAGGAAATGTGTAAAAAAAAAAAACAGTGGAAGAAATGTGTAAAACGACTGAAGGAAATGTATAAAAACAGTGAAAATAATGTGTAAAACCACTGAAGGAAATGTGTCAAAAAACAGTGAAAATAATGTGTAAAACCACTGAAGGAAACATGAAAAAAAGCATTGAAAGAAATGCGTAAAAACGCCTATCGGAATATGTGTAAACACCGAAAGAAATGTGTAAAAATGGTGATCTGAATATGCGTAAACACCGAAAGAAATGTGTAAAACCGCTGATCGGAATATGTGTAAACACCGAAAGAAATGTGTAAAACCGCTGACCGGAATATGTGTAAACACCGAAAGAAATGCGTAAAAACGCTGATTGAAACGTGCATAAACACTGAAAGAAAAAAAAAAAACGTTTGTAAAAATATTGAAAGACATGTGTAAAAAATGTGGAAAAAAAATAGTCGAAGAAATGTGTAAAAACATTGAAGAAATGTGTAAAAACATTGAAAATAATGTGTAAAACCACTGAAGGAAATGTGTAAAAACAGTGGAAATGTGTAAAACCTCTGAAGGAAATGTGTAAAAACAGTGAAAATAATGTGTAAAACCACTGAAGAAAATGTGTATAGACACTGAAGGAAATGTGTAAAAACAGTGAAAATAATGTGGAAAACCACTGAAGAAAATGTGTATAGACACTGAAGGAAATGGGTAAAAACAGTGAAAATAATGTGGAAAACCACTCAAGGAAATGTGTGTAGACACTGAAGGAAATGTGCAAAAAGTGTGTCACAACTTGTGACGACAGTTAGGGCGTGTGGCCCGTCTTCGTTTTTCTCCACCCTCTCCTTTCACTTTCCCTCCTTCTCCCATCCTTCAGTTCGGGTAGAAGTCTCGAATTGCGCACGAACCACGTGCATGCATGTTACTCAGCTCACCTGAGCGAATATGAAATATTGTTGGGCAGCAACAATATTCGAGGCTTTTGCAGCCCGACTGCCGTAGTGTACGGGTCGTCTTCGTTGTTGGTGGGGCAGCTACCCCGACGTCTTGGCACCAGTTGAAGTGAGGGCCGCCTGTCCTCCGTTGGAGCCACTTCGGTGTTTCTTCGTCCGTCTTCGTCGTCGTGTCTTTGTGGTGGTCGTTGGTGTACGCTACCCGTGGCAGGTAAGAAGCCACTCGTCAACTTAACTTCAATGTATTTCTAACAGTGGTGTGGGTGTGTAAAGAGGTAGAGGTTGGACAAGAAAGAAAGGTGTACGTTAGGTTTTTACACAATGATCTATTTCGTTAATTATTGTGCTTCCACTGCGTGAATATGTACTTTTTCTTGTGTCGGTTAATATTTTTGCGAATTTTATTGTTATTGAGTTTTAAAATGATACAATTTTACCTTAGTTCACTGTGTAAAACTGAGCGTTGGCTCTGCATGTTAGGTGTACAGAGTGCGAGTGCCGTATATGAGTTCTGTAATTCTTCTTGTCAATAGTTATATTCCAGCTTTGTATTTTGAATGTGCGGTACATTTGTTGCTTTTGTTAATTATCGTTGGAATTAGTATTGCTCAGCACGGGGGGAACATTCCGTAATGGTCCAGCTCTCGCTGTGTGCTGTGTCCCGGGCCTTTCGTCTGGTGACCCAGATCTTAACCCCTTCCTGCCCTGTGACTGGTGTCCTGGGTGTTCGTCCCCTCCTGCCCTGTGACTGGTGTCCTGGGTCTTCGCCCCTTCCTGCCCTGTGACTGGCGTCCTGGGTGTTCGTCCCCTCCTGCCCTGTGACTGGTGCCCTGGGTCTTCGCCCCTTCCTGCCCCGTGACTGGTGTCCTGTGTTCCGGGCCTTTTGACTTGCAACCTGTGCCTTTGCTTGGCACTGTAAGCTGAGTCCTGGCACTTAGGCCTTTCGATTGTGGCCTTTGGTCGGACCTGCGCAACGTGTCCGCCGACGTTCAGCTGGAGCCGTGTGTTAATGGTTTTTTGTTTTGTTTTTTGTTTCCTTATAAGAGGTAAACTTCCTGAACCCGCCAAACACTAAAGCACGAACATCTGTGTTCCAGTCCTGGTTTTGGGTGGTTTGTTTTTTCCTCGAGTGTGTGTGTGTGTGTGTGTGTGTGTGTGTGTGTGTGTGGTGGTGGTGGTGGTGGGGGGGGGGGGGGGAGTCGCTTTTGAGAACATTTGGGAGAATCGGTAGTTTTGTATGCGACTTCTGATTGTTTCGTTTCTTGTAGTTATGGTATACGTTTGGTTTTTGTTGTATTTTTGCAAGTATAGGCTGTGTGTGTAAGGTTGCGTGAGTGGGATAGACAGAGCGGAAGAGAAAAAAATTTGTGTGGAAGAGAAATATCTATTCTGTGTTTGTATTGTCGGGTGAACTGGGTTGGGTGTTAAGTTTTAAAATGGTTCTAGACCTCTTCCCTAGGGGGGTCGTGACACAGTAAAAAAAAAAAGAAAAAAAAGTGTAAAACCACCGAAGAAAATAGGTAAAATCAGTGGAGGAGAAATGTAAAACGACTGAAGGAAATGTGTAAAAAGAGTGAAAAAAAGTGTAAAACGACTTAAGGAAATGTGTAAAAACAGTGGAAGAAATGTGTAAAACCACTGGAAGAAATTTGTAAAACCACTGAAGGAAATGGGTATAGACACTGAAGGAAATGTGTAAAAACGGTGAAAATATGTAAAACCACCGAAGGAAATGTGTAAAAACAGTGGAAGAAATGTGTAAAACAGTGGACGAAATGTGTAAAACGACTGAAGGAAATGTGTATAAACACTGAAGGAAATGTGTATAAACACAAAGGAATGTGTAAACTACCGAAGGAAATGTGTGAAAACAATGAAAATGTGTAAAACCACCGAAGGAAATGTGTAAAAACAGCGAAAATAATGCGTAAAACCATCGAAGGAAATGTGTAAAACCAGTGGAAGAAATGTGTAAAACGACTGAAGGAAATGTGTGAAACCAATGAAAATGTGTAAAACCACCGAAGGAAATGTGTAAAAACAGTGAAAATATGCAAAGCCACCGAAGGAAATGTGTAAAACCAGTGGAAGAAATGTGTAAAACGACTGAAGGAAATGTGTAAAACCAGTGGAAGGAATGTGTAAAACGACTGAAGGAAATGTGTAAACAGTGGAAGAAATGTGTAAAACTAAAGGAAATGTGTAAAAACACTAAAGGAATGTGCAAAACAGTGAAAAATGTGTAAAAACAATGAAAATAGTGTGTAAAACGACTGAAGGAAATGTGTAAAAACAGTGGAAGAAATGTGTAAAATGACTGAAGGAAATGTGTAAAAACAGTGGAAGAAATGTGTAAAACGACTGAAGGAAATGTGTAAAAACAGTGAAAGAAATGTGTAAACGACAGAAGGAAATGTGTAAAAACAGTGAAAGAAATGTGAAAAACGACTGAAGGAAATGTGCAAAAACTGGAAGAAATGTGTAAAACCACTGAAGGAAATGTGTATAGACACTGAAGGAAATGTGTAAAAACGGTGAAAATAATGTGTAAAACCACTGAAGAAAATAGGTAAAAACAGTGGAAGAGAAATGAAAACGACTGAAGGAAATGTGTAAAAACAGTGAAAGAAATGTGTAAACGACAGAAGGAAATGTGTAAAAACAGTGAAAGAAATGTGAAAAACGACTGAAGGAAATGTGCAAAAACTGGAAGAAATGTGTAAATGAAAGAAATGTGTAAAACGACTGAAGAAAATGTGTAAAAACTGTGGAAGAAATGTGTAGACACTGAAGGAAATGTGCAAAACCAGTGGAAGAAATGTGTAAAGACACTGAATGAAATAGGTGAAAACAGTGAAAGAAATGTAAAGACACTGAAGGAAATAGGTGAAAACAGTGAAAGAAATGTGTGAAGACACTGAAGGAAATAGGTAAAAACTGAAAATGTGTGAAGACACTGAAGGAAATGTGTAAAAACAGTGAAAGAAATGTGTAAAGACACTGAAGGAAATAGTTGAAAACAGTGGAAGAAATGTGTAAAAACATTTTATCAATATGTAAAATTGAACAAAATGTGTAAAACCACTGATATAGATGTGTAAAGACACTGAACGAAATGCGTGAAAACAGAAGATTGTGTAAAAACTGGAAGAAATGTGTAAAACCACAGAAATGGATGTGTATAGACACTGAACGAAATGTGTAAAAACAGCGGAAGATTGTGTAAAACAGTGGATAAAATGTGGGGGGGGAGAACGGTCAGTGTGTGTGATGGAGAACGGTCAGTGTGTGTGATGGAGAACGGTCACTGTGTGTGATGGAGAACGGTCACTGTGTGTGATGGAGAACGGTCACTGTGTGTGATGGAGTATGGTCTCTGTGTGTGATGGAGAACGGTCACTGTGTGTGATGGAGAACGGTCACTGTGTGTGATGGAGAACGGTCACTGTGTGTGATGGAGAACGGTCACTGTGTGTGATGGAGAACGGTCACTGTGTGTGATGGAGAACGGTCACTGTGTGTGATGGAGAACGGTCAGTCTGAGATGGAGAATGGTCAGTGTGATGGAGAAAGGTCAGTGTGTGATGGAGAAAGGTCACTGTGTGTGATGGAGAACGGTCACTGTGTGTGATGGAGAATGGTCACAGTGTGATGGAGAATGGTCACAGTGTGATGGAGAACGGTCAGTGTGAGATGGAGAATGGTCACAGTGTGATGGAGAAAGGTCAGTGTGTGATGGAGAATGGTCACAGTGTGATGGAGAATGGTCAGTGTGTGATGAAGAATGGTCAGTGTGTGATGGAGAAAGGTCAGTGTGAGATGGAGAATGGTCACAGTGTGATGGAGAACGGTCAGTGTGAGATGGAGAATGGTCAGTGTGATGGAGAATGGTCACAGTGTGATGGAGAACGGTCAGGTAGATGGAGAATGGTCAGTGTGTGATGGAGAACGGTCACAGTGTGTGATGGAGAACGGTCACAGTGTGTGATGGAGAATGGTCACAGTGTGATGGAGAACGGTCAGTGTGAGATGGAGAATGGTCAGTGTGTGATGGAGAACGGTCAGTGTGTGATGGAGAAAGGTCAGTGTGTGATGGAGAATGGTCACAGTGTGATGGAGAACGGTCAGGTAGATGGAGAATGGTCAGTGTGTGATGGAGAAAGGTCAGTGTGTGATGGAGAAAGGTCAGTGTGTGATGGAGAATGGTCACAGTGTGTGATGGAGAATGGTCACAGTGTGATGGAGAATGGTCACAGTGTGATGGAGAATGGTCAGTGTGTGATGAAGAATGGTCAGTGTGTGATGGAGAACGGTCACTATATGCGATGGAAAAACCCACCTTTTCTAAATAAAATGTTACTTTTATCCATATTAATCCTAAGTTGAAGCCTATATAGCTGCAGCAGCCCGAGGACTGTTCAACTGCATCTGAAGTGCAACTGGCGCTTCTCAGTGACAACAGGGCTGTATCATATCGTCTGCTATTAATAATATGAATATTTCAATAATATCTGGTTATAGTGTTATACCTTGCCTTCCATTTTCAATTATTTCTATTGCTAATTCATTTATGAATGGTGAAAAGAGGACGGGACTGCTTGCGCACACACAGAGTACACACACACAGAGTAGATCTCTGTGTCTGTGCGCGCGCACTTAGGCTACGTGTGGTAGGCCAATGTGTTTCCGGTTCAGTTCGACGAAGACAACGGCGATAGTGAAATGTACCGGCATTCGAATTACAACCAGGGCAGAGGCGGGATTGAACAAAACATGCATGTAATGGGATGAATGTGTGAATCCCAGATCTAAATATAACTGCAGCCGTGTAAGTGTATTACCGCAGCATCGGCTGTTGCAAGGCCAGCTTAGCTGTATTTGCTACAAAGATTTTGTTGTGATGCACTTCAATGCTACTGACGATGTGTCGCGAAAAGTGACTGGTGCGCCCGTGTGGGTGCGTGCGCGTGAGTGCGTGCCAGTGTGACTGAGTGTGATCGAAAACAACGGCTAAAGTGAAATGTACCGATGTCCAAATGTGAGGCAGAGGCCGCACACGCGTTTGAACAAAACCTACCACGAGCACGAAAAGCGGCTGAATCTTTGGTAACTGAGCTAAAGATCCCAGATCTAAATAACGCACACTATAACTGCAGCCATGATGGGTATTGCCGCGTCATCAACTGGCGTAATTTCACACGGGAAGTAAAAACATCGACGTCAATTGCTGCAAGAGTTTTCTTCAGTGACGAACATGTGTGCTGTTTGCTGTATGCAACACACACACACACACACACACACACAGTGGTGTGTGTGTGTGTGTAAAGATCGGTTGCTGTTTTTTTTTTTTTTTTTTGAAACATCTTCCCCAGCGTTGTCTGTAGAGGAGTGAAAGCCTGGCTCTCAGAATAGTGGTTTCGTCCTGACAGTGCGGGGCATTTTATGGGGAAGCTAATTAAATATGCCCATTGTGTTTTTAAGCTTTTGCCAAGATTAATCAGACAGACATTGTACTGTATTGTACTGTACAATTCTTTTTTGTCACAACAGATTTCTCTGTGTGAAATTCAGGCTGCTCTCCCTTGGGAGAGCGTGCGGCTGCACTGAGAACGCCAGAGCCACCCTTTTTTATTTATTTATTTTTTTTAATTATTATTATTATTTTTTTTTTTAATTTGTTTCTCTATCGAAGTGGATTTTTCTACAGAATTTTGCCAGAGACAACCCTTTTGTTGCCTTGGGTTCTTTTACGTGTGCAAAGTGCATGCTGCATTTTTATTTATTTATTTATTTATTATTATTATTTTATTTATTATTTTTTATTTTCATTTTATTTTATTATTATCTTTTAATTTTTTTCTCAAGGCCTAAGTGCGTTGGGTTACGCTGCTGGTCAGGCATCTGCTTGGCAGATGTGGTGTAGCGTATATGGATTTGACCGAACGCAGTGACGCCTCCTTGGGCTACTGATACCGATGCTGATACTGCACACGGGACCTTGGTTTATCGTCTCATCTGAATGACTAGTGTCCAGACCACCACTCAAGGTCTAGTGGAGTGGGAGAAAATACTGGCGACTGAAACGGGATTTGAACCAGTGTGCTAAGATTCTCTTGCTTCCAAGGCAGACCTGTTACCTCTAGGCCATCACTCCATACATGGATTGTTAGAACTGTTTGTAGTGTATCGTACATCAATTTTCACTGAAGTTAGTGAAAGTGTGTGTGTGTGTGTGTGATATAAAGAATTAGTCATATTTTGCATCTGTCTCGATGTTTTTCTTGTGGTGGGATCGAACTGATAAGTCAAACCACACAACTGCTTAACAAATCTTTATTCTAATTAATATTGGAAATCCCATTAATTACCAACATTAGGGTGACAATATACAGTGCGCATGTACACTTAAGTACGCCAACAAACATTCAAAGAAAGAAACCAGTATACAGAGAGAACAATGTAATAAAACAGAACAGCGAAATGCCAATTTCCATTTACTGTTTCTTTTATTTCTCAATTTGGAGCATAAAATATCTGTCAAGGCACAAAATTATGGTTCAGATTACAAAACATGACAACACAAATAAAACCATGCATGTTATATGCACAGTTATAACTGGTAACTTGCACACATTTTACAACACCCTTTCCTCTAATACAGTTATTCATGACTGAATGCTTAAAACTACTTATTGTGTGATGAGGTTTAAGCAATTGCTGGGAGATCGGAAAAATCTCCACCCTTTACCCACCAGACGCCGTTACCAAGATTCGAACCGGAGACCCTCGAATTGAAAGTCCAACGCTTTAACCACTCGGCTATTGCGCCCATCATGTTTGTGTCTGATCCTGTGGTAATTTATCAAGCACATTCCGCAAAAGCCTTATGCTTGACTCAAGTTCCTGCATTCAGTTATAAGATGTTTCACATTTGGAACCTAGGCACACATGAAGATCCACATACACAGATCCACAAACACCCATATTATAAACATGTACATGACACCGCATTTTACACACATAATAATTATATGCTCTTTCAAACACACATATGAATAGTTATCAAATCACTTATTCAATGATAACAATGCCACTAAAATTTGATAAATGTTTTGATTCAAATGGAGTTATATTTAACAAGAGAGGCAAGGCCTTCAAGACTCACTTGTGATACACTTCCAACTTTCCATCACATGTTATCGTGTATTGTCCATTGAATTTAGGATTGAACGGACAGGTCAACAACTGGAAACAAAATGGCGTCGTTCGTGTTCGCGAAGAATATTAGCATGCGCTTTGAATGTGTATAAATATGTGTACGCAATTGATTTTTAACCATGACCTTCAGGGCTCAGCCAACAGATCTGTAAAGTCCACTCGTCATATTGATTTCAGTATTTTCCGAAAAAGACCACTTGGGTGAATGAACATAGTGAAAGCCCTGTACACTGAGAGTAAAACACACAAGCTTTTTATGTATTCAGTATAATTTCAAAATGTAATGTTTAAGATGAGAAAGATCAGTTTAAAGCAAATTAAGTCCCCTAGCATTAATTACAGAGTAATTTCCCTTATTTACTATCTCCACCAAAACGTTTCAAAATAAATAAAACTTCCATGCTTAGCAAAAGAAGTTCCTGTTTGAACAAAAAATGATAATAATGACTCCTCTTGTTGTTGTGTCAGAATATCAGATCAAAGTGCCAAGTTTAGAGAATACAAAAAATATAAATATAAAAGTAAATGCAGTTTGCATATAATTAGGCTTCATTTTTTATTTTTTTGTGCCCATCCCAGAGGTGCAATATTGTTTTAAACAAGATGACTGGAAAGAACTAAATTTTTCGTATTTTCATGCCTAATTTGGTGTCAACTGACAAAGCATTTGCAGAGAAAATGTCAATGTTAAAGTTTACCTCGGACACACAGACACACAGACACAGACAACCGAACACCGGGTTAAAACATAGACTCACTTTGTTTACACAAGTGAGTCAAAAATTGCAAGACATACAAAAGTGGATGAATAATAACTTTAATGTTAACTAATCTTCAACCATGAAACAAAATTTGTGAAAATATAAGACTTTTTTTTTTTTTTTTTTACTTAAAAATTTTTTTCTTCCAAAAACATGTATACAATACAGAGAATAGTATGAAAAAAATATAAGACTTTAATGATGTATTAGGAATGCAACTGCAAAAAGGGATATGAATTTTAAACCACGCTCATGTACAAGCTGTTCACCTGAAAAATATTATTGAGTAAATACAACAATATTGATATCAACTGTCTAAAACACCAATGAAAGCAGACAACTCTGAAATACATGTCGCAATGTAAAGAAAATGTACTTAAAAAAAAAAAGATCCTGTATCTGATGTTGGAAGATCATGCAGTGATTGGAATAATCGGCTGGAAGACCCCATAACATTGCAATCTGTATAAAAAAAAAAAAAAGTATCTTGATCATGATAATGTTCATACATGTGGAACAAAAGACAAGAATATGAGGACGGATGAAAGACAGAAAACTGGGGAAAAAAAGAGAGAAAAGGGGTAGCAATGGATTTTCAAATCTGGTCCCAGAACTTTTAGATTTTAGGGAGAAGGCACAAGGGGAAAAAAAATCGGTATAAAAACAGGTGGCATTATGCATAACTAGTTTCTGGTATGATATCCTTTTTCACCATATTGATAACAGGCTGCCAAAGTGAATCATCAGACACAATAAAGATGCATCTTTTATAAGCAAAACCAGCGAGGATGCCAACCAACAATACAGAAAAGTCAGGGATATGTTGCAGATTTAACTGCTGAAATAAATATATAAATAAATATATAGATCTGTGATATTAAATAATGCTTTCACGTGTAAAACCGCCTCCATGATTATGTCTGGAATGTCTTACAGAACACACACATGCACACGCACACACACACTCCCACATTCACCCATGCATTCCACCTTTGCCACACTCTCTTTTGCAAAAATCAGTCTACTTGCACAATTGACAGCAGTCTTCCTTCAAAGAAACCAACAGTTATTGACCATAAACATAGTAAACAAAAACTGTAGCTGTAAAATGTTACTTTATGGGCATCATAGCACTTGTTGAATACACAAAGAGCCCTGTACTTTAAAAAAACAAAATGAAACAAAAAAACAAACAATAAAAGGAACAGATCCTGGACCTTTCATGCACACAAAGCATCTTCATAAATACATTTAGTTCACTATATTACAAACCACAACTAAAACTTATTGCAGCATATTCAGTTAACATACAGAAAGTCATGGAGTTTCTCTGATACAAGGGTACAGCATGTCTAAAATACCATGGGATTTCCATGACAAAAAAAAAACCCAACAAAAACGGACAGTCTCGGTGACAAAATGTTTGGTCTGCACCCTTGGTGCACATCCAAAATGGTAACATCAAATAAAGGAAGCAGACAAGAAAAAATATTTTTTTTATAGACAGGATTATTTACAAACTGAAAAAAAACAACCAAGCTATCAAAAATAAATAAATGTCTTGCCCATGCATCCACACACATCATCAAGATATGTCATCTTGTCACAGTATTCATATTGTGTTAAATGTTGTTCCCCTTTGGTAAAATTGGGTGAGAATAACATGCACCATGAAAAAGGTGGGACCATGGAGGACGTAAACAGTGAGGAAGACAACGGAGTGAAGGCACTGTTGGGACAGGTGTGTAGCAGCAGTTTCAGTTTCAGGAGGCGTCAAAGTGTTCAGACAAATCCATGTACACAACAACACATCTGCTAGGCAGATGCCTGACCAGCAGCATAAACCAACATGAACAGTCAGACCTCGAGTACATGTGTACATATTTGTGTACCTATCAGAGTGGATTTTTCTACACAATCTTGCCACAGGACTACCTTTTTGTTGCCATGGGTTTTTTTTCAGTGCACCGGGTGTGTGTGTGGTTGCACACAGGACCTCGGTTTATCGTCTCATCAGAATGACTAGATGCTGTTCGATTTTCCAGTCAAACTTGGAGAAAGGGTAAGACCAGAATCGAACCCACATCCTCATGAACACTGTATTGGCAGATGAGTGTCTTAACCATTCTGCCCTCTTCCTCTCTAGCAGTATTAGTGGTAAGTTGTAGTTGTAGTTGTAACAATGCATTAATTTTTTTGACTTGCCATGGTTAGTATGCTGAATCCTTTCTTTGTGAGGATCTGATGTCAGAGTATGTCAAGTTGTTTTTTCATCCAAAAGTAGGTAACTTATTTTCAAAGTATAATAATTAAAAATCATAATTAACATTAAATTCATCAGCCCATATGTAATGAAACAAGTGTGTGTGTGTGTGTGTGGGGGGACATGTCTGAGTATGTCCATGTGTGTGTACTTGTACAGATATGTAGGTGTATGTGTGCTTATAAATATGCATGAACGCACGCTGAGATCGAAACTGTTATTTATATGTATGCACTAGCATGTACTTTGTAATTTAACTGAAGCTCTGGTCACAATGATTCTGTGCACTCTTATGGCAGTGCAAAGGCACTTCGTTTTCAGAAACATATAAGTGAGAGAAGAAAAAAAAAACCACACTGAAAAGGACGGAAAAAGGACTGTTTCCTGAAGGATCAGTTCTCTCAAAGGCGTCAGTGGATTTTCATCAGGTACTGACACTGTCAAAATGAACATGTGAGTAAATGTATGCGAGCACCATGCATGTGCATGTAGTCGTACATGAGTTTGTTGGCAACAATAAGGGGCACAGGCACAGGCTACAACAATCTCACCTCCCATTGCACATATCAGTTGCCTGCTCTTAAAAAACAAAACAAAAAAAACCACCACCAAACTTCTACACACACTTTTTGTATGGTTGGAATAACAAATTAATGTGGATAAGCAGTTGTTCAGTACCAGTGTCTGGAAGTTTAAGAAGCTTAAAACGAATCAGTCATAACTGTAAGCAGTTGTACAGTATTCACGGATGGATGGAAGTGAAAAATCAGTGAATAAAAGAGTAAAAACTGCATGTTTGCTTTTGGATAATTTGTAAAACTTAAAAAAACACACAAAAAAACAACAAAGAATGGCATGTAGAAACCACGGTAATGAAATATGCATGTCTTATTTGTATTTGCATTTTCTTTTTCATCACGATAGATTTCTCTGTGTGAAATTTGGGCTGCTCTCCCCAGGGAGAGCGCGTTGCTACACTACAGTGCCTCCCATTTTTTTGGTGTTTTTTTCCTGTGTGCATTTTTATTTGTTTTTCCTATCAAAGTGGATTTTTCTACAGAATTTTTCCAGGAACAACACTTTTGTTGCCCTGGGTTCTTTTATGTGCGCTAAGTGCATGCTGCACACAGGACCTCAATTATCGTCTCATCTGAATGACTAGCGTCCAGACCACCACTCAAGGTCTAGTGGAGGGGGAGAAAATATCGGCGGCTGAGCCGTGATTCGAACCAGCACACTCAGATTCTTCTCGTTTCCTAGGCAGACGCGTTACCTCTAGGCCATCATTCCACTTGTCTGCTATTAAGATCAAACTCGAACGTCTTTACATCAATCAGTATTTGCAAAGACAACACTGATGAAAATCTCAAATCAGAAGCAGATGGGAAACATGGCATTGGGGCATATCCAAATGAATATGACCCTCTCAGCATGCTGTGTTCACAGTCTGAAGTATGTGATAACAAAAAAAACAACAGCCTTTTGATTCAGACATATTTGTCAGTGACTGCACAAACGAGCAAAACCAATAGCTCTGAACATTTTCTAACCTCAAAACTTTCTGGCACAATGGAACTTTTTAATACTCTTTTCACCTTTCCCTGCTGCGGTGAAATCAGCATTAACTCGATTATGGAAAGACGCAAGATACCTGCCTAAAGGACTGGAGATTAACGACCAATTAGCTTTTGCTATAAAGGTCAAACGAGAGAGACATATGGCAAGCACTGCTTTCATAACCATATATTTTTTTAACTCTTCTGTTATGCACCACTGTTTCTTCACCACACTCCAGTTTCAGACCCATCATGTTTTTGATCCTTCGCTGGCTGCCGTCAAGTCTTTCTCTCCCCCTGATCCACGACTTCTGCGTCCAGAGTCTGTGGGCACAGGGCTGGTCTCCCCGAGCAGCTTGGCCCCATTGATTCCGCGGGCGGACACTTTGCTGGGTCGCACCAGGAGGCCGTGGTTGGGCTTGCAGGTGAAGTAGCGTCGGCCCTGTACGCTCCCATCGTTTCTGCCTTTGGGCGTTCGCAGCTCCACTCCTATCCACGTGCCATCCGCAAAATCTGTTGTGCCGATGTAGCGAATGTTGCCTGCAATCATCACACAGTCAACATCTGCGTTTTAAAAAAGTGAAGACACTCTTCGTAGAAGATTTTTTGTTTTTTAAGTCTCTTCAAGATTCATACCAAGTCACATTTCAAGTACATAAAATGATTTGACTCTGAAACTAATGCTGCAAGATGTTTTTAGGAAAGAAAGCATGAGAGAACAATCTACCTGTTATCCAGTCTGAAACCTAAACAGATCTCGATACCAGCATGAATCCTCATCCTTGTTCACAATAAAAAGGAGTCTCTAATTCTGTGGCCTGTCACGCACTGATTTCCTGGTGACCTTAGTTTCAATGTCCCTCCCTTCACTGTAATGCCTGTGGTGATTTCACATCAAAGTGTTTGGTGTCAGCACTCTCATGGGGACTGGGATGGGTTGGCAATTTCCACTCCATGCAAGACAATCCAATCCAATCTGAAAGAACACCTCTTGGTAATGACACACAAGATTGTGGCAGAAAATCCTTGGTGTGGCAGTGTACTGAGGAATCTGGATGAGAAGCATGGTGGTGATGTCACTGTCACTGTCACTGGTATGGAAAGCAGCAAGGCAAAAACGGGAAACGTAAATTTCCTGCCAAGTCTGCTTCACTTGCCTCACCCGCTGCTGGCCCAGTCTCAGCATGTTAGTGCATATAAAACTGAAAGTAAAGCTCCAGTCCACACAAATGGGGAAAAGATGAAGAAGCATACACTGAAGAAATAAATTTGCTTTTCGTTTTCTTTTTTTTTTCTTTTTTTTTTTTTTAAACAGGAAAGAACTGTCTCCCCTGGGGACTGCCAGTGATAACGCTGCAGCAGACGATAATGAGGATGGCTCTGAAACGAAGGTTCGGGATGAGTGGCATGAGAATAGCGCCATTGAAATCGGATGTATAATGGGTCAGAAAAGAAGAAGAAATGTCGTCAATATAAATAGACACTGCAATTGTGTGTGTATGTGTGTGAGTTCGTGTGTGTGTGTGTGTTGGCAGACAGATGTCTACATGCACACATATGCACTTGTAAGAGCTTGTGTCTTAGTATAAGTGTGGGCATGTTTCTCTCTTCTGTTTAAAAAACAACCACCCCACCGAAAAAAAAAACAACAAATGGAGGAAGCAGCAAAAAGACAAAACTCGCACAAATTCAATAAACAAAGATTTACCCAGTTCATTGTTGCAGAAGACACTCATGCCCACTTCCAGCGTGAAGGACTGATGAGATCCTGGTGTCCTGACAATGCTGGAACTGTTCTTTGGTCTGTTGATACAAATCAATCAACAACTTCAATTAAGCAACACTGAGGGACTGTGTAAGATGGTTCACATTGTCAGTAAATATTAACTTTTTTTTCATTAATATTTTGAAATAAACTTGCTTACACATGATCTTTTTGATAAAACAAAACATATTTGAACATTCACAAGCAATTGGAAATGTCAAATCTCAAGAAATGGAATCCAAATTCCAGGCTGTCTTTTATAATCTATTAGTTGAAAGCATAGGTGAAAATGTTCAGAGGTTAGCACATGATCTTTTAAGTGTGTGTGTGTGTGTGTGTGTGTGTGTGTGTGATGCCTGTGACTGTGTACACCATACTTTTTGGCCTATCAGACATTACAGCCCATGAAGCGCACCCCCTGATTTTAAAGAAAAATGTCATTTTGAGCATGCATAAGGCACAGACATCCGATAAGCTGCACACGCCGTTAAGTGGAAGTCTTCAATTATGACTCTGCTGACACCAGAAGTTTCTGTGTGACCAGCAATTTTTTTCTTCGTCTCCTTGTTGACTCAGCTTAATAACTTTGTTCATCTGCTCCATTATCTGCTTTTTTTGTTTGTTTGTTTACACTCTCCTTCCACCCACACCCCCCCCAATTTTACAGCCTTCATTTTGAATGCACAGTGTTGTAAAGCCCCAGTTCATTAACTTGTTCAATCAGATTCCAGTCTGCTAGCCCTGATTTCAGTCGCGTCTACCATTTTCCTTTCCGTTTTGCTTTCAAAAAGCAATCAGTTCATTGTTCTGATTTCTCTACTTTCATGACATAGATTTATAATATTATAACTAAGCCAGATGCTCTCTTTTTCATGGCCTAAGGGCAAATTAAGGGATCATGTTCACTTGTTATTAGGTGTAAATATGCGATTTTGATTCAATTTGATATGAGGGTGAACATAAACCATGTTGAATCGAACAGTGGCAAGACTGAAGTTTGCTGTTCAGCCCGATTGTGTGCGTTTATTGTGATCAATGATGTTGTCATGTACTGAGTTTGATGTGACAGGTGGCACCCAGAGGTATTCAGAATTTTTAGACATAGATACCGTGCATACAGCCAATAAGATGCACGGGGTCAGATCTGAGTAAAACAAAGTGACCACCTATAGGCCAAAAAGTATTGTATGCATTCATGTGTGTGTGTGTGTTGCGATGCACGTGTTGTGTTCGTGCAAATATTCCTAAGTATCATCAACTGCTTAATTTGATATTGTATTTCTATTGTGAAAATTTCAATTTGAATGGTAGTGTTAGTAAATACTGTCATCATCTCCCATTTAGTTCTCAAAGTAATAAGAATCCTTTCCAAAATTTAATAAATATGTACAACACTTCATCAAAACTGTATAGAGGTGTTAAACTGCTTCGTTTAATCATCTACACATTTGTTGATTCATGATCTTATATGTCCATTCCTATATTCAATACCTCCATTATGGCTTTGTTTGTTTAATAATAAAATTATTTCATAATTAAATTGTGATTATACTTACGATTTTGTTGGCGTTTTTCTATGAGCTGTGTGAAGAAGAAAAAAAACCAAAGAAAACAACACCACAGGTTAGGAATATCCAAAATTACATAAGAATAAACAGTTGACATGTAAACATTTCTGATAATATAAACTTAACACTGTAACATTTTTGTCACTTTCTCAGAAACAACTTTACAACCAGATATAGGGACATATTTCTTGTTTCCTCACAGACATAGCAAAGACTTCATAACACAAAGGTTGTCCTCACATCAGAAAACAAAAAGACACCTGTCTCTGAAAACAAAGATCCCTTTCATGTCTGACGGCCTTGTACATTTGCATGCACTCATGCTCACCACCCCCCCCACCCCACCCCCAAGCCCTCCCAACATACAGATCAAAATTACCTCCCACATAAATTGTGCTGACTGGCATATAAATATGCAGACAGAAAATGAAACGAAACAACAACAACAACAAGAGAGGCAAGGCCTTCAAGACTCGCTTGTGATAAATTAAGTCCCCTAGCATAAATTACAGAGTAATTTCCCTTCTTTACTACCTGCACCAAAACGTTTGCAAAATAAATAAAAATTCCATGCTTAGCAAAAGACGTTCCTGTTTGAACAAAAAATGATAATAATGACTCCTCTTGTTGTTGTGTCAGAATATCAGATCAAAGTGCCAAGTTTAGAGAATACAAAAAATATAAATATAACAGTAAATGCAGTTTGCATATACTTAGGCTTCTTTTTTAAAATTTTTTTGTGTCCATCCCAGAGGTGCAATATTGTTTTAAACAAGATGACTGGAAAGAACTGAATTTTTCCTATTTTTATGCCAAATTTGGTTTCAACTGACAAAGTATTTGCAGAGAAAATGTCAATGTTAAAGTTTACCACGGACACACAGACTCACGGACGGACACACACACACACACACACACACACACACAGACCACCGAACACCGGGTTAAAACATAGACTCGCTTTGTTTACACAAGTGAGTCAAAAATAACTGGGGTTCAGTTTGGAGTTGGTCATCAGTCATTTACACATACAAATTTGATACAATATGTCGGCCAACCAGTCACTTATTGGACTTATTATTCACCAACAAGTTAGTCAGCCAAACAGACCTTTTGTAGGTTTCTCTCAATCTCCTGCTGACTCTTACACAAAGTCATCATTACTAAACTTAACTTCTTGTATGCTATGCTTCCTACTAAAGTTAACTTCTTGTATGCTATGCTTCCTACTAAAGTTAACTTCTTGTAAGCTATGCTTCCTACAAAAGTTAACTTCTTGTATGCTATGCTTCCTACTAAAGTTAACTTCTTGTATCTATGCTTCCTACCAAAGTTAACTTCTTGTATGCTATGCTTCCTACCAAAGTTAACTTCTCGTATGCTATGCTTCCTACTAAAGTTAACTTCTTGTATGCTATGCTTCCTATAAAAGTTAACTTCTTGTATGCCGTGCTTCCTACTAAAGTTAACTTATTGTATGCTGCCGTGCTTCCTATTAAAAGTTAAGTGAATAAGTCACCCACAAGAAGACTGTAACAAAAGAAATGAGTCAAAGATAGTTGAATTTCCTTGTTATTTTCTTCTTCTTCTTCTTTTTTTTAAATATTTTTTTAAAAATTTTTTATTTATATTTTAAAGTTACCTTGTATCTTTTTGTCCACTTTCTCTGACACAGTTCCCCAGCTGATGGTGTCCAAAGACTCGGTGGAACTGAACTGACGGTCACCAAGTCTACGAAAAAAAACAACAGGAAATAAACAAGTGTCAGCATCACAATAAAAAACAACAACAAAAACAAAACAAAAACAAAAAACAACATCAATCAGTGTAAACAAGCCCTCTTCCTTCAACGACCTAAATCTTGTGAGCACAGGAACTACTGACTGAAACAATGTAACATAAACATTTTTAGATAAGGGGTAAAAAACTTAAGAAATTTCAGAATTTCTTTTCAGAAAAAAAAGGAACAAAAAAGATTAGTGAGAAAGACCGGGAAAGAGAGAGAGAGAGAGAGAGAGAGAGAGAGAGAGAGAGAGGTGTGTGTGAAATGTTCACTGCATTTATATATTGTAGATCACACCTGGTGAGAACTGTACAACTTCTCTCCAAAAGCATAAGACTTTCTACCATTTTAGCCAAAATACACAAAAGATTATTAAGCGTGATCTCTTTACATTCTGCTTGTGTGACATGCATTCATTTTTCCAGTCTATATTTCATGCTTAATCAGGGGAAAAAAAGAGAATAACTTCTGCTGAATTTTTAGCTTTACTCATTCAATGACTTAAAAAATGTAACTTAGCAATGAAAGGTCTTTAAAGAGGTAAATTCCTACAATGGACTTAAAAGCTATCTGAGTTTTACAGGGCATCCATAATAACAGTAAATGCACAAAACGCTTTCTCAATACATCTGGAAAAAAAACAAAACAATCAAAGATGCACATACACAAACACACTGTGGTGGCAGAAGTTACAAACATTAAAAATGTTTACCTGAATAGTGCCATAATTTTTCTGAATGATGAACTGCTACATGATAAATGTTGCCAGGCAAAACTTATATCAAGCCCAACAATGGCATTAATCTCAATGAAGGTAAAATAAATCCCACTATCAGCATCAAATCAAGATAACCCCAGACCAATAATTATGTGACAGTCGGTCCACATCACTAGCAAAATATAAAGATATCACCAGTGATTTCTTCCTTTGGCCCCCAAACTTGAAAACAAATGAATACAAGCACTCTGGATCTCTGACTGAACACATATATATATGCAAAAAACAACAACAGCAACAACAAAACCCACCCCAAAAGCCAAAAAAAAACAACAAAACCAAAAAAAAAAACCCAACCAACCAAACAAACAAAAAACCACCACCACCACCACATAACCAGATCTGTACAGGTGATAACATCCATTCCATAAATACTCCTCTGACTAGGAATGAAAACATGAAGCTCTACATCCCCAAAATACCCATTCATATGGAGAGAAAAGAGGGAGGGGCAAGAGAGAGAGACAGACAGAGACAGAGACAGAGAGAGACAGAGAGAGAGAGAGAGAGAGAGACAGACAGACAGACAGACGGACCAAGAACAAGCCTATCAAAACCAAACCAAGCACAAAAAAAGAAAGGCATTTTTTTTTTTTTTTTTTTTTTATGAGTAAGATCAAGGATCAACATTCACAGTTCAGTTAAAAAAACAACAATGAAAAACAAAACCCAACAAAACAAAAATGCCCAAAGAGATCCTGCATATAAATATGGACAAAAGAAAGAAACTGCATGCTGCGAAAAATGCACTGCATGATTTTATTCCAACAGTTTGTCCTCCAGTCCAGAGAAATAATGAGTGAAAATGAAATATACTAGGATAAAGGGGTTTCATAAGATTTCCATGTTTTAGCAATGGTGCTAATCTTCAAGGGATGGGATCAATCCTAAAATGAAAGGATTCTGATGGACAACAAAACATCAGCGAGAACTGAAAGCAATACACATGCATAGGACCTGCACCATCACCCTTTCAGAGAAAAAAACAGAAGATGAAATCTGCCCCCATTGAATCTTTATTCAAGCATAATTAAAACTGTTCAGCTACGCTGTATAAAATGATCTCTACCACCATAAAAACAAAACAAGTGGCTCTCTGGGTATTTGTGAAACTTGCCTCCTTCGCACCCTTGCATTGCTTAACATCTGTTGTCGAAAGAGTCGCATGCTGCAAAAACAGCCATCTTCACAGTCAAGAAAAGTACTAAGTTTTGTGAAGCTCTTTCTTGCAAGACTGAATTATTGTATTTTTAAATTCAGTTGTTGTTTTTTTCATGTGACTGAATGGTATAGAACATGCTCATGCAAGTATCTGCTCCACATACATGAATATTTGCTACTTGCTGGGCATGTTTTGTGCACGTGTGTGTGTGTGTGTGTGTGTGTGTGTGTGTGTGTGTGTGTGTGAGTGTGCGCATGTGTGTGTGTGCACGCGTGGGAGTATGTGAGGAAGGGAAGAAGTAAACTACCCAGAGTAAAGAAATCTAAGAGTTGATCAAATGACTGAGTGAGTAAAACAGTCTGTGTGTTAGTTTTATGCCTGAATGGTTAGTGAAGTTCCTTTTTTTGGTCTTCTTCTGTGAAACAAATGAAACTGGATATCTATATCACAGGTTACATGATTCTACAGACAACATGTAGCTGCACTGCCCATTCCTTAATCTCTTACTGCATGGGATAACCACAAATTCTATCTTTAAAAAAAAAAAAAGTTAAAAAAAAAATCAATCGTCATGTTTTTCAACAGAGATGTTGAATGTTAACCAGTATGTTCAAATACTTATCAAAGTTCTTGTTGGTAAGCATTACAAATCAGAGCATAAGAGAATTTATCTTACAATAGAATACAATACAAAACAAAACAATACATCTTTATTCATCCATTTGGAAATTAAACTGTGCACGCACAGGCTTGCCACTCACTCTACACAATACCTCAGCCAACAGTCTTTGAGACACTCTTTCTGGCCACACAGTCTAAAATCTGAACTGTGGCTCAGTCATTCATTACAAGAATCACACACTATATTACAAACACTGGAAATATTTGGAAACAAAGCTGATGAGGACACATCTGCCGGGAAAACAAACAAAGACAGCATCTGAGCAGAAAATAGCCTCGACCACAACAACGTTATCTCCGAAAGACAGGAGGACAAGCCACAACTGACTTACTTCTGGATGCGATTCAGAGGAGCGAACACACCGTGCTTGGGACGACAGGAAAAGTAATGGACACCTGCCACGGAGCCGTTGTTTTTGCCTGCAGGCTGGTCCAGTTCCACACCAAACCAGACACCTGGAAACCATTCAAACACGACATTGTTTTTTGTGGGTTAAATTTGTTAAAAAGAAAAAAAAGAAAGTTTCTTTTGTTTATCCAATGCTGAATATCTGATGCCATTATACTTCTTTCCAGTCCTAACCAACAAATAAACTTAACCAAAGAAAGTGAATAAAATGAAAACCTTTGGTGCAAAAAAAAAAAGAAGTCAATTAAAGATAAACACTGGGAAAAAAATGGACTGGATAACTTTTAGCAGCTGTATACAGACAACTCTCTCTCTCTCTTCTTTTTGCCTTGTTTCAAAATTCTTTTATGAACGCAAACAATGGATTAAAAAAAAAGAAAAGAAAAAAAGATTATGCTTGCTTCATTTAGTTTCTTCTAAAGGATGACCAATATGCAAACACACAGACACAGACACATACACACTCAAAAAAAAAAAAAAAAAAAAAAAAAAAAAGAGAGAAAAACAATTCTAAAGGAGTTAAATAAATATTATGTCCCTTCACATATCAACTATTATGAGTTGTTTTTCCAGACCCTTTTTATTATTGAAAAAAATTCTTTAATTATCTGATTTTTAGTGTATTTATCAATCTTTGAAATTACATTGATTAAAGATTACACAGTGGAATGCCTCCTTCAAGACAAGTATGAATCACTGTATAATACATTCAGCACAGCTTGTGACAAGTTTAGAGTGGAAGAACGAGCGACTGAAACAGGAGCTGAGGGGTACACGCAGAGAAAATATGCAGATGCACATGCATGTGCATATACATACTGTGTGTGTGTGTGTGTGTGTGTGCGCGTGCGCGCGTGTGCGTGTGTGTGTGTGTGCATGCTCTTGTGTATGAACATGCATACATGCGTATATGTGTGCATCTGCAGTAATGCATGTTATTTTATGTTAAACATACCATCACTGAAGAAATCCATTGCCACCGCACAACATTATGAAGCTCTAGCTATCTTCAACACAACAAAGAGCACCAAACACCAGTCACCAGCCCCGTTTACGCTTTCAGTTTCTCAAGGAGGCATCACTGCTTTCAGACAAATCCATGACGGGCGCAATAGCGGTGTGGTTAAAGCGTTGGACTTTCAATCTGAGGGTGCCAGGTTCAAATCACGGTGACGGCGCCTGGTGGGTTAAGGGTGGAGATTTTTATGATCTCCCAGGTCAACATATGTGCAGACCTGCTAGTGCCTGAACCCCCTTCGTGTGTATATGCAAGCAGAAGATCAAATACGCACGTTAAAGATCCTGTAATCCATGTCAGCGTTTGGTGGGTTATGGAAACAAGAACATACCCAGCATGCACACCTCCGAAAGCGGAGTATGGCTGCCTACATGGCGGGGTAAAAACGGTCATACACGTAAAAGCCCACTCGTGTACATACGAATGAACGTGGGAGTTGCAGCCCAAGAGCGCGGAAGAAGAAGAAAGAAGACAAATCCATATACACTACACCACATTTGATAGGCAGGTGCCTGATCAGCAGCATAACCCAACGTGCCAGTCAGGCTTTGAGTGCATGCATATATATATTTGTGTACCTTTCAGAATGGATTTCTTCTACAGAATTTTTTGCCAGAAGACAATACTTATGCTGCCATGGGTTCTTTTTCAGTGTGCCAGCTGTGTGCTGCACGCAACTCCTGGAGTTAAATCTCATCTGAATGACTCAGACACTCAGTTTGATTTTCTAGTCAAACTTGGGACAAAGGGTGAAACCGGGATTCGAACCCTGACCCTCATGGACATTGCATTGGCAGATATGCATCTTCACCGTTCCGCCACCTTTCTCCAGCCCACCAACACTGCCCTCCTACCCACCAGGAGCAAACTGCGTCTCCCCGATGAAGCGGACGGTCCCTTTGCGTTGCCCGGCCACAATCACTCGGTCCCCGACCTCCATTTCCCCAGAGTCTGACGCTGATGACGGGGGCCGAGACTTGCCCAGTCCTGTAAAAAAAAAAGAAAAGAAAAAAAAGTTAGATGGAAACCCTGCCTGGACAACCAGCCAGGACTCATCCCCTAAAGCCACACCACCTTCAATGAATCAAGACCACAGCCCTGAACAATTTGACTTTAACAGTGCTGGCCAGTATGTGTTAAACTCCACCCCACTGCAAACAACAAAAAACTACATAGATGTTACTTTTGTCTTGATGGAAGTGTAAAGTATAGTATTACTGCAGGTTCTCTGATGAAAAACAACAACAACCAACCAACCATTTATAAAGGGAAAAGTCACTGAGAAAAAGCAGTACCATCTGCTCCCATACAAGGTCCAGGATGACCAGACCAGAAACATCCTTCTTGACTGCATCCACTGTAGTACATTTTGAGACGGAACAGGAAAGACTTCACAGTAAGGGATAAACTGAATCAACATCCATCCCACAGATCCATTTTTCAGCCCTGTGAGCTCTGAGCACAGACAATGAGAAATCTGTGAGCTCTCAGGCCTGAGACTGACCATCACCTGTGAGTCCATGAACTGATAAACTGGTCAGCTTTGAGGACAAAGACTGACACATCCGTTAGCTTTGAGAACAAAGTCTGATACGTGTCATATTTGAGGACAAAGTCTGATACATATGTCATATTTGAGGAAAAAGTCTGAAACACATTTCATATTTCAGGACAAAGACTGATGCGTTTATCATATTTAGGACAAAGTTTGATACATCTGTCATATTTGAGGACAAAGTCTGATACATCTGTCATATTCAAGGATAAAATCCGATGTATCTGTTGTATTTGAGGACAAAATCTGATGCATATGTCATATCTGAGGACAAAATCTAATGCATTTGTCATACCTGAGGACAAAATCTGATGCATCTGTCATATTTGAGGACAACTGATATATCTTCATATTTGAGGACAAAATCTGATGCATCTGTCATACTTGAGGACAAAATCTGATGCATCTGTCATATCTGAGGACAACTGATACATCTGTCATAGACTGACAAAGACTGAGGGGAAGTTAAAGGACAAAATGGCGACAAAGACCTTGAAATAAAAGAACATAAATATGACAACTAGGATTTTAAAAAAAAATTACAATAAATGGAACATTAACAGGAACAATTGGGAAATACCAACACACTAGAAAAGAAACATGTTTTTCTCTTCCTCAACTGCTGCGAACGAAACTTGAGCCACCTGGGACAGGCCAGGACACCTACCTGTGTCGACCCGTGCGGTGACGTGGGAAACATCCACCACCTGCCCTTTGGTCTGTGCCAGGGGGGTGGGAGAGGGGTGGGCATGGGGTACCACTGGCGCCGTCCCTGGCTTGGCCACTTTGCTGATGGGGGCGAAGATCCCTGCGTGGTACCAGAAAGAGGAGAGAACTCTTACAATGGTCGTGAAAATTATATGATGCAGTGCGATACAAAACATTACAATGCAACCACAAAGTGGTAAAAAACAAAACATAAAAAAACCCACAAAAACCCCAACTAACCCAAAACAACACAGTACACTTGAGTAAAGTTAAAATGATAAATGCAATGCAGTAAAAAAAATGATAACAAAAATAAAATGAAATAACATAAATAAATTAAAAAATATAAAAAAAGGAAAACACTTATAGTACACTTGTGGAATGTTAAAAATATATCTTGTAAGCCATGAGCTTGGCCACAATGACTGGCAAACATCTTAATACTCAAATTTTACAGCCCCCACCCCCCTCCCAACCCATTAAACAAACAAATCCTCCCCCCCCCCCCCCCCCTTCTGTTTTCAAATGTACACAAACCCACACTGTACATTTTTTTGTTTTTCTGTTTGTTTCATTGAAAGAGACAAATCTATCAAACTGCTGTATCTACATTTATCGATCACTGCATACAAAAACTCTTTTTTTTTTCTCTCTCTCTTTGATGCTTAACTGATGTTGGTGTTCAATTTCGTTTGTATCTATTATCTGAGTCTCAACAGCTGTATGTTTTGTTGTTATTGTTGTTGGTGTTTTTTTTTGTTTTTTTTCAGTTTTTTGTTGTTGAACTTTCATGATTTGTTTGTTTCCACTCACCATGGTTGTCTGGACACTTGAAGTAGGAGATTCCTCCGACACTGCCATCGTTCTTGCCCACAGCTTCATCCAGCTCGATTCCCGCCCACACCCCTGAGGCAAACTCTGTGGGGCCGCAGTACCGCAGGAAGCCCGTCTGTGAACACACACACAGTCCCTGTAGTGCATAATGATAGCGCATGCATACACACACACACACACACACACACCATTTCAATAAAAAATAATAATAATGTACATTTATATAGCACCCTTTCTCTCTGAGAGCTCAAGGCACTTTACATGAAAGAAAAATATTACAAGTACATAAAACATTCATGACTGCTCTTTCTCAACCCCTCCCCCCCCCACCCCAGGCCCCCCCCTCCCAGGGAATGCCAAACACACGCACTAAAAACAAAATGAGTCCTTTCATAAGCCATTCCATCCACCTTTGTCCCACTGAAGACCACCTTTTTAAAAATTTCCTGGCCACAACATATTCTGAACAACAAAACAAAATGGCTACCAGGGAATGGTAAATATGCACCAAAAAACAACAACAACAAAAAACACAAAAAACCCCCACACTTCCAAAAGCCAATGTCTGAACCAACCTATGTGCCGCTGACAACAATCTTCTTTATTTCCTGGCCACAACATATTCTGAAGAACAAAAACAAATTGCCTTTCTGGGGAATGGTAAATGCACACACACACACACACACACACACACACACACACACACACAACACCAACAACAAACTTTCAAAAGCCAGTGTTCCAACCCACCTTTGTCCCGCCAGACGACAATCTTGTCCCCCAGGTGCAGTCCCAGAGCCTGCAGCATCACCTTGGACTGCACAAGGTCGTAGTTGGGCGGCGGCTTGGTGGGAGAGGGGGGCACTGCTTCCTGCAGTGTCTTGCGAATGCGCTGTGCCAGGCGTCCCATGTCTGAGTCCTTGTCAAAGTTACTTGGGTCCGGCACGCACTCTGGTATGATAGAGAGGGCGATGCAGAATTGTTCATGTATTTTGTAAAGTAACACTTTTAAATGAGGATGAAAGCATTTTTTTTTCTCTTTTTTTCTGGATGTATTCGTATTTCTTTTTATCACAACAGATTTCTCTGTGTGAAATTCGGGCTGCTCTCCCCAGGGAGAGCGCGTCGCTACACTACAGCGCCACCCATTTTTTTGGTATTTTTTCCTGCGTGCAGTTTTATTTGTTTTTCCTATCGAAGTGGATTTTTCTACAGAATTTTGCCATGAACAACCCTTTTGTTGCCGTGGGTTCTTTTACGTGTGCTAAGTGCATGCTGCACACGGGACCTCAGTTTATCGTCTCATCCAAATGACTAGCGTCCAGACCACCACTCAAGGTCTAGTGGAGGGGGAGAAAATATCAGCGGCTGAGCCGTGATTCGAACCAGCGCGCTCAGATCCTCTCTCGCTTCCTAGGCGGACGCTGTTACCTCTAGGCCATCACTCCATGTGTTTCTCGTTTGCAGTGATGTTTGACTGTTACAATGCTGTTACAATTACACACACACACCAAACATACACATGGTCATACATATACAGTATGCTTATAAACACCTGTCTGAAAAGGACCTTTTTGTATGGACTGAAAACAGGTAATTCACTGATGCATCTAATTCACAAAAACATTACACAGAAAAGCACACACATATAATACATGCATACACACATTTACACGTTTGTATGTAAATACACACACACAAACACACACACTCATCATCCACCAAGAGGAAATTCATTGATGCATTTAAGTCACATAAACATTACACACAAACACATGCATACATGCACACACACACATTTACACATTCATGCGTACACACACATGTTCACACACACACACACATACACAAACACATACAACACACACATGTTAACACCCCCCCCCCAACACACACACACAACACACATGTTCACACACACACACACACACACAATCATCACCCACCAAGAGGAGTTCTGCCCAGATCATCTTTACGGGTGGTGTTGGCCCCGTTCTGAATCAACACCTTGATGGCCTCGTGGGCCAGGTTGGAGGCTGCTATGTGCAGAGACGTACCGTTCTCAAACTCTGCACACGTACTTTCTATGTCTGCACAACAAACCAGAACAGCAGTTATCTTCATGTCCTCAGCAGTGCTATCCCACTCGAATCTCGGTAACGGTGCATGGTGGGTAAAGGGGGGTAGAGATTTTTCCAATCTCCCAGGTTGACATATGTGCAGATCCGCTAGTGCCTGAACCCACTTCGTGTGTACATGCACGCAGATGATCAAATATGCACGTTAAAGACCCTGTAATCCATGTCAGTGTTTGGTGGGTTATGGAAAAAAGAACATACCCAGCATGCACACCCCCGAAAATGGAGTATGGCTGCCTACATGGTGGGGTAAATAATATGTCTGTATGAGTATGTGTGTGCGTGACTGACAACTGACTGAATGACACAGGAAAACGAATGAGGAGTGTCCCATGGCAGCTGTCTGACAGCTCTACCCAGATAGGCAGCCCGTTGTATTATATACTACTATTTTTTTGTTGTTGCCACAACAGATATATCTGTGTGAAATTCAGGCTGCTCTCCTCAGGGAGAAGGCGTCGCTACACTGAGAGTGCCACCAATTTTTTCATATTTTTTCCTGCCTGCAGGTGTTTTTTTGTTGTTTTTTTTAATTTGTTTTCCCTTTTTTGTTGTGCAAACAAATGATTCCGTGTTTGTAAAGTGCTTAGAACTTGGTCTTCTTCGACCGAGGATAGGTGATATATATATATATATATACATATATATATATATATATATAAGTATCCACATCATCATACTGACAAAGCAATCGCCTCCGACACTCACCCAGCGCCCTGGTGGTCTTGAGAAGCACCTTCATGACGGCGCCCACGCTGAAGTAGGCGGCATAGTGCAGGGCCGTCATGTTGGTCCACCGACACCGGATGTTGACGTCTGCACCCTTGTCGATCAGGTCCGTGGCCACACGGGCTGCAAGGTCAGGGTCGCCGATGCCTGCTGCCCCCGCCTTGCTGGCATAGTGCAGCAGCGTCATGTCTGTCAGCCCGTCTCGGTCGTTGACGGTGGCACCGCGTTTCAGTATCTGAAGAGAGGGGGAGAGGTTGATGGTGAGAGTATGAATAGAACAGAATAGAATTAAACAGAGTAGAACAGAATCCCGGTCCTTGACTGTTTCAGTATCTGTCAGGGGGAGGGGTCAATGGTGAGAGTATAGAATCGAATAGAGCAGAATAGAACTGAATAGAACAGAATATAATAGAATTGGATAGAATATATGTCTTTATTATCAAGTGTACTGGGGTCAGAAGGAATACTGGGGAGGATAGTACATAAAAAGGTACCAAACATAAATCGATGGCGGTGGCACAATGTTTCAGTATCTGTCACGGGGAGAGGTCGATGGTGAGAGAATAGAATAGAATAGAATAGAACAGAACAGAACAGAATAGAATGTCTTTATCATCACAAGTGGACCAGGGCTGGAAGGAATATTGGGGTGGGGTGTGGGATAGTACATCAAAAGGTAACAAACATAAATTGTTGATGGAGGCACCACGTTTCAGTATCTGTCAGAGGAATAGAATAGAATAGAATATGTCTTTATTACCAAGTACACTGGGATCACAAGGAATATTGTGGTGGGGTGGGGGGGGGGGGGGGGGGGGGGACAGTACATAAAAAAGGTAAACATAAATTGAAAATCATAAATTTCCAAACACAGATTCAGTGGAAGTTTGGGCAGATACATACATGTGCAAATCAATTAAGAACTTGTGCATGCACATAAACACACTCACACACACACACACAGAGCCACAATTACACATTACATATGGACGGGGCTGATGACTAGATCTTCAGGTAAATGGTTGTTGATAGCACAATTTTTCTATGGTGGGCATTGCAATCTTAGGAATATTTTTTATTTTTTTATTTTTTTAAATGCCTGCATGCATGAACATTACATACATGCAAACACACATTTGACACATACACAAACCCCACTCCCCACCTTCACATCAACACCAACAACAACAACTCCAATAACTTACACATCCCTCCCCATCCCCCCTATACCCCCTCTCCAGCCCCACACTCCTCCACCTCACACCACCATACCCCCACTTCCTCCACAAGGTGCCCTGGGCAATGCAGTGTTGGTGAAGTCCACTGCCCCCCACCCCTGCCCCCCTTCCACACCCCCACCTTCACATCAACACCAAGCCCAATACCTACACATCCCCCCCCACCCCTATTCCCCATGTCTGCTCCCCCCCCCCTCCACCTTCACATCAACACCAACAGTGACACCAACACATCCCTCCCCATCCCCCATACCCCCTCTCCCACCCACACCACTCCTCCACACCACCCCCACCTCCTCCAAAAGGAGCCCTAGGCTCTGCTGTATCTGTGGAGTCCACTGCCAAACATCGACACCAACAGCAACCCCAATAATTTACACATCCCCACCCCATCCCCCATACCCACACCCTCTCCTCCCCCATCCCCCCCACTCCCACCCCCCTGCACCTCCACCCACTTATACCACCCCCACATGCACCACCTCCTCCACAAGGAGCCCTGGGCTCTGCTGTGTCTGTGAAGTCCACTGCCCAACATCAATACCAACAAAAACCGCGATACCTTACACATCCCATACCCCATACCCCCTCTCCTCCCCCACCCCCCACCCCTCCACTTCACACCACACCACACCACATGCCCCACCTCCTCCACCTCCTAGGTTCTGCTGCGTCTATGGAGTCCACTGCCCAACATCACTACCAACAGCAACCCCAAGTGCAGTGATGGCCTAGAGGTAACGCGTCTGCCTAGGAAGCGAGAGAATCTGAGCGCGCTGGTTCGAATGATGGCTCAGCCGCCGATATTTTCTCCCCCTCCACTAGACCTTGAGTGGTGGTCTGGACGCTAGTCATTCGGATGAGACAATGAACTGAGGTCCCGTGTGCAGCATGCACTCAGCGCATGTAAAAGAACCCACGGCAAAAAAAGGGTTGTTCCTGGCAAAATTCTGTAGAAAAATCCACTTCGAGAGGAAAAACAAATAAAACTGCACGCAGGAAAAAATGCACAAAAAAAATGTGTGGCGCTGTAGTGTAGCGACGCGCTCTCTCTACGGGGGGGGGGGGGGGGAGCAGCCTGAATTTCACACAGAGAAATCCGTTCGTGATAAAAAGGAACACAAAATAATAAAAAAAAATTACAAAAAAATACCTTACACATCCCATCCCCCATACCCCCTCTCCTCTCCATCCCCCCACTCCTCCACCTCACACCACCACCACCACCACCACCACCACATGCCCCTACCTCCTCCACAAGGAGCACTAGGTTCTGCTACGACTGTGGGGTCCACTGCCCAACATTAAAACCAACCCCGATACCTTACACATCCCCCCCAACCCCCATCTCCCCAACTCCTCCGCCTCACACCACCACCACCACCACCACCACATGCCCCTACCTCCTCCACAAGGAGCCCTAGGCTCTGCTGTGTCTGCGGGGTCCACTGCCGCAGGATGGCAAACACTTCGGACACGGACGTGGCGGGGTTGCCCAGGATGGTGCGGCAGCCGGTGCACAGGGGGTCAAAGAAGGACAGATCCAGACGCTGACAGTCCTCGCACAGGGGAGGGTCCACGCACGGGTGAATGACTGCTTTGGCCTTGTTGTTGGCTTGGGTGGTGGTGGTAGCCAGTGACGGTGGTGGTGAAGAAGGCCGTCCCCCCTCCTCCTCCTCCCGCTTCTTGCCTTCCCCATCGCCACCCTCTTCCAAGGTCATTCTGTTGTTGTTGTTGTTGTTTTTTTTAAACAAAAGAGATGATTGATGGTTAGCACTGAGTGAAAAAAAAATCACAAAAGCACACACACACGCACACACCTCAATTTTTACCATCAATAAAGATCATTTTGACTTGACTTCACACACACACACACACAAACACACACAACAACAACAACCAGCGATCAAAAAGAACAACAAATCTTCATTAACAAACAAATCAGAAAACGAGAACACTACAACCTTCACACAACCAATGAACAAACGACATTGCTCACCTACAATATTGCTCACCTACAATATCACCGCTAGCAATAAGAACACTGAAAAAAAAGCAGTATTTCTTTGTTTTCTCCCTAAAATGTTTTTTTTTTTGTTTTTTGTTTTTACTCATTTCTTTCTTTGTAGGTTTGTGGGGCTGCAACAGTGTAGGCATTTACATAAGCTTTTACCCTGATCTTGAGGCAGCCATACTCTGTTTTCAGGGATTCAATGTGACTGTGAGAATGATATAAAGAGCTGGGTTGGGAGACAGTGTATTCCAGCACAGTGATAATCTGCTGGAAAAGGAACACACTTCAGGACCTTTGAACAAGAAATGCACAGAATGCAGTATTGAAACCAGTACGGGTGTTTAACCCACAATTACTAATACTTAAAAAACAAAAACAAAAAAAACTAGCAAAGTACAGTGGCTTAAATATCAATCAGCCTCTACTTTCCTAAATGGTACCATTGTAAGTATTTCACATCTTTAATTCAACATTTGTTTTTAAAATGACCAACAAAAAACCAATGTTTGAAAAGATAATACCAAGGATAAAAAGTATATTGCTAAATTATATTAGTGCTCATCTCTTAAAAAGCACTCTTTTCATCTTCATTGTGTGTGTGTGTGTGTGTGTGTGTGAGAGAGAGAGAGAGAGAGACAGAGGGAGGATGTGTGTGCATACAGGTGATGAGCATGTTTTGACAGAGAACAAGATCACAGCTCTGATGCAGCATGTAACGTGCTGCGCATTTTCCACTTTTAGATCCACTGTTACTGTGCACACAT
>NC_134878.1:57231485-57241485 GCF_041734735.1 Babylonia areolata | reverse complement strand
GACTACATGAGGACGGAAGCGAACTGAAAAGAGTGAAAAGCAGTCCGTGAAAACAGACCTTCAAACAAAGAAGACAAACTCAGGATGCAAAAGTCACCTACACCTCTGCCCTGGCCAGGACAAGCACTGATTAGGCAATGAAAATACAGTTTGGGGTGACGCGATGGGTTAGAGACAGCACGCACACATGTGCGTAACACACACACACATACACACATGCACAACGTTTATATTCTAACCCTTCGACCACTGACAACACCTATCACGTACTTCATGGCATCAAGTTAACTGAAACTGAAAGGGCATGCACATTGTGGCACTGAAAATGTAATGAAAAAAAAACATAATGTGATCCCCTTCACCGATTGTCACCAACAGACTTGACCAAGGCAAGGTACAAACCGTGCTTGGAACATGGTCACCACGACACAGGGACAAAAGCCTGTCGAACGATGCTAACTTAGTTGATAAGATAACACAGTTGTGCAAAGCTGCCACGCCACGGAATGTCTTGAGTGTGGGCTTATCCTCTGGATAATTCTAACTGGCTCTGAGTTGTCTGAGCAAAGAATAGATAATTGCAAACCACACACACACGCGTGCGCGCACTGCACGTGCACACACAGCAACGGCAAGAAGAACTGAAGGAGGGAGAAAGAGAGGAAGAAATAGAGAAAACAAGAAAAAAAGAAAGAAAGAAAGGGAAAAAAACCCCAGAAAGAGAGGCCGGAACACATAAACGCACAAAGATTAATGGAGACAGACTGAGGAAAAGATGTATTATTGCTCTTGTGCCACTAAACTCAGAGAAAGAGAGACAGAGAGAGAGACAGAGACAGAGACTGAGAGAAACGACGAGAGACAGAGTGCGTGACTCAACCCACGCCTCATGCATCGCTACTACTACTACAACAACTACTACGTTACGAGACTTACGTTCCCAAGCACGACTCCCGCAGCTCTTCAAGTTCACCACCGCGGACAACAGCAGCAGCAGCAGCAACACCGGTAGCAGTTAGTTTCTTTCTCGTCAAAGTTCTCTCGCCGCACCCGCCACCACCCTCTTTCTCCTTGCCGCGCTTGTTAGCACCCTCTTCTGCTGCTGGCACAACAAACTCCTCCTCCTCCTTCTCCTCCTCCTCCTTCCCTTCCTCCACAACAAGGTGAGCAGCTTTCCGCCGCACGGGCCACAGGAGCGGGAGGGGTGTGGCAGCGGCCGCCGCGGCCACCACCACAAGCACCAGTCGGTAAAACACGTCCACGCACAGCTTGTGACACACGGCAAAGCCCCGGGCCGCCACACCGCACACCACGCTCGTCAGCATGGCGATCACCAACATGGTGTTGACCAGTGCAAGTTAGGCCCCACTTGAGCTGTAAGAGCTGAGGTTTTAACCCTCTTGCATTCTGCTGGTTTAATCGAGTTAAGGCCCACTCGGAGCTGTAGAACTGAGGTTTTAACCCTCCTGCATGAATTCACTACGAGGAATCGAAGGGTTTCTGCTGATTCAGTCGAGTTACTCAGTGAAAAAGGTCAGAACCCAAGACGGTTAACGGCTTGTTTAGAGTCTTTTTAATATTTTTTTTCGTTGAGGTCGAGTTGTTCATAGCCCATATATCGGCGGTCTTGGAAAACATACGACCACTGAACTGTAAGTTTTGTTTCAGTTTCAATCTCTCAAAGAGGCTTCACTGCGTTCGGACTAATCCACACACGTTACACTACATCTGCCGGGCACTGAGAGGCAGCATGACCAGCAGCATAACACAACGCGCTTAGTCAGGCCTTCAGTGCATGCAATATAATTATATTTGTGTACCTATTACTATTTGAGTGAATTTCTTCTACATAATTTTGCCAGAGGAGAACACTCTCGTTGCCATGGGTTCTGTTTTCAGTGCGTCCAAGTGCTCGGTTATGATCTCATCCGAATGACTGATTAGACGCTCAGCTTCATTTTTCCAGTCCAACTTGGGAGAAAGGGCGAGAGCGGGATTCGAACCCACACCCTCACACACTCTCTGTATTAACCATTCTGCTACCTTCTTCCTTGGCTCCTTAACCAGTTCAAGTAAGGCCCACTGAGCTGTAGATTTGAGGTTAATACCCTATTGCGTTCACCACAACTAGGCAGAGTTTCTGCTGGTTCAAATCGAATTTCTCGGTGAAGTATGTGAACCCAAGATGGTTTACGACCTATTGCTGTCTTTTTTAATTGAGGTCAGCTTGGGTTGTTCAGAGCCCTTGTATTGCGGGTCTTGGGAAAAAGAAACGCCCACTGAGATGCAAACAACGTTTAGTATGCAGGTCAATCAATGGTTATGCCATGACACTCCCCCCCCCCCCCCGCCCCCCCCGCCAACCCTCCCCCTCCCCTTTTTTTTGCGGGGAAAGGGAGTGGATGGAGGAGGGTGAGGGGGCGGAAAAAATGGCCGGGAGGGAGGAATTGGGGAGAGAAGGAAAAGGGAGTGTGGGTGGGAGTGTTTTCGCTCCGTCCAAACATAAAAAGGGGATCTATATATCATATAGCAAATAAACCTGCGCCACGACCTAAAAAAAAAAAAAAATTGAATCCCGGTGACCACTGAGGCCGTACTGTGTAGTAATCGTTTCAAATCGTACATAAGTACAGTCCCGATACTGTCCAGACGCTGTCAGTGGTCAAGTACCCTAGCGCACCGTGTATGATTTATTGTTAATAATCAGAAGTACCCTTGATAAACGAAAGGTCTGTGTCCGTCGAAGCAAGTAAGTCATTGTATTGAGGGTTTGTCAGTCGACACGTCTTTCCAGCATTGCCTGAGCCTGTGTCCACTTCCGTGACAGTAACGATACTATTAGTACAACTAAATGGCGAACCGTCCAGACACAACGTACCCGGACGGACATGTCCTGGCACAGTTTGCACGGATCAAGTTCTGTCAGAGAAATCCCACAGAGGTCTCGATAGCTGTATCAATGCAGAACAAAGAGGTTTTTCTATGAGGCATATACTGATGATATATATATATATATGAAGCCTGTATCCAAACGCGGTAGCCTGTTTTGACACCTTAGTATACCTATTATCACCCGGTCTACAGCTGGTAGAATGTTCGTTAAACAGAACCAGACCAGACTAAAAGGAAGAAAAAAAAAATCATACTTAAAAAAAAAAGGCAAAAAAAAAAAAAAAAAAAGCCCACAGATGCCTCAATCTCAACGTACTTTTCACGAGTTAGTTTGGTGTAACAGCTGCCAGAATACCGCGGATTTCAAATGTAAGAATCGCATCGATTCACAATCACATGCACAGATATGTAAATGATGTTTGTTTCCTCACATGCACCAGAAGTCCGTTTGCAGACGCGCAAAAGTATGTGACCAAACAAACGCACACATTTCCTAACAGTAGAAAACAAACCAAAACCACACAAGATCACCCCATTCCAGCGGGTTTTTTTTCCGTTCTGCGGCCAGCGTTGAGTACACGATGCAAGCATGCACAAGCCGACTTCTCTCTCTCTCTCTCTCTCACTCTCTCTTCCTTCCTTCCAGCCAACCAGTATGAGTCAATCTTCACCACCACCACTCGACGCGCACGCGCGACCTAAACGCAGTAAGGGGACTCTCCTCACAGCCAGATACTCTCGACTCTCCCCACCTATACTTTCTCTACACGACTGGTACACAGCTGGCGTAGTTGGGGGCGAGGGGGTGGGGGGGATATGATCTGCCCCCCCTCCCCTCTTCCAACACACACACACCAACCCTCTCCCATCCTCCTCCCCGTGTCTCGGCTCCACAAAAAGATCCTTCCTGCACCCCCCCCTCCCCCAGCCCCTCCCATCCCCATCTGCTTCCAGAAGTCTGAAGAGGACTCGCCCCCCACACCCACCCCCTTCCTCCGACACCCCCCCCCCCCTCCCTCGTCCTGGTTTCTACCGTAAACTTGTATGAGGTGATTCCTTCATCCCCCACCACCTCCTTCCCTTCCTATCCCCAACCCCCTCCCCCTCTCCACCAAGTTCCCTTACTACTATGAATCTAAAGCGAAGACAACAGCAGAATGGAAACAGTGAGGGAGGGTGGGAGGGAGCCGGAGTAGGGGGATGGGAAGGTTCGAAGGCGGGAGGGGAATGGGGGTGGGGGTGGGGGTGAGGGGTCGAGAGTTGATCACCTGGGCTTCAGCAGCCGGTGCTGCTGGCGTGGTGAAAGTTTTTTTACACACCTGGGAGCCCCCTGCCAGCCGTCTGAAGTGTACAGAGCTGGTCTGGAAGAGGCAGGAAGTTGTGTGTGTATACATGTGTGTGTGTGTGTGTGTGTGTGTGAGTGTGTGTGTGTGTGTGTGTGTGTGTGTGTGTGTGTGTGTGTGTGTGTGTGTGTGTGTGTGTGTGTGTGTGTAGAAAGTGGGGCAGGTAGGTTTTTGTTGAAAGACTAGTCTGGGGCTTAGCTGTGAACCTTGTCTCCTCGTTCCTCCCCCCCCCCTTCTCTCTCTCTCTTCTGAATAATGTGTTTATGTGTATCCTGTTTCCCCCGCCACCCCCACCCCTCCTCCGCTCCGCGCTACCTTTTCAGTGTTTTTAAATTATCTAACATTATGCGACCGGCAAGATGAAAAAATCTGACTGAAGACGAATGAGGTCGAGAGAGAGAGAGAGAGAGAGAGAGAGAGAGAGAGAGAGAGAGAGAGAGAGGGAGGGAGGGAGGGAGGGGAGGGAGAGAGAGAGAGTGGAGAGTGAGAGAGAGGGAGGGAAGGGAGGGAAAGAGAGAGAGAGAGAGAGAGAGAGAGAGAGAGAGAGAGTGGAGAGAGAGAGAGAGTGGAGAGAGAGAGAGAGAGAGAGAGAGAGAGAGAGAGAGAGAGAGAGAGAGATTCAGATTCTGATGGTTTCATCGTATTTGGGCCACACACCTATATACAACCAACAAAGGCGGGGACGGAGGGGTTAAAGACAACGGATCCTGTTGAACACAGGTGCGTAAGAGAGAAAGAGAGAGAGAGAGAGACAGAGAGAAAGAGAGATACAGAGACTGAGACAGAGACAGATATTAAATAGAGAGGTGAGAGACAGACACAGGTAGACTGCCCAAAGAACACACAAGTACGAGTTAATCAACCGAAACGAAAATCAACACCCTGCGCCCCCCAACCCCCACCCAATCGCGACCCCTCCCCCAAACAAAAACAACAACAAACAAACAAACAAAAAATAACAACAACAACAACAAAAAAAAAACCCACTTGGGGAAGCCATCCTTAAAGGATCATTATTCATAACAACAGCTATAAGCAAACTGAACGCCCCCCCCCCCCCTTAACCCCCCCCCCCCCATCCCCCTCCTCCCTATCTCCATCCCTTAGTCCACTCCCGCTCAGTTGAAGTTGAATCAACAAAAACCCGCCACGCAAAATAATGCAGCAACCGACGACGGAGGAGACACGAACCATTGAACTTCGAGACTTGAGAGCAGCCATGCAGCCCCTTGGAATCTGAACTTGACTGACGACCATAGCTATGACAGACATCGTTAAAAAAAAAAAGAAAAGAAAAAAAAGTTGCAGACATATTGCTAGCGGGGGCTCTTTTGTGCCCCCGCCCCTAACCTCCCATCCCCGTCCCCTACTCCACAGGACTTCCCCCCAGGATGACTAAGAGCCAAACTATTTTGTTGCATGGCGGGCGAGGCGCTCCAAAGTTATGGCACAGACTGTTCAAACACCATCTGCAGATCGATACTAGGAGCTATAGGACTAGGAGGCTTTTTCACGTGAATTTTGCGTGGGTTGGCGGTGGGGGGTGGGGTGGGGTGGGGTGGGGGAACCGAGTTGAGCTGCACATACCTCTACCACCATACCTGCACGAATTAACAAACAGGTGTGGTAGGTGTGGGATGTGACCATCCCAGCTCAGTGTTGGCGACTCACACCCACCTCTCCTTCACCGCTATACTGTATGAAAAATTAAAATAAAATAATTAGTAGTCGTTCAGTGGACAATTCAATGTGAAAACCTAACAGACCGTACGCAATAAAGTGGGAACCGCATGCGAATTCTCACGCACACACACACACACACACACACACACACACACACACACACACACAGCGACACACACACACACACACACACACACACCGCACACACACACTGTGACGCACAAACACACACAGAGAATTTTATTCTTTTTATTCGGAATTTCGCCGGCCTTTTCAGTGAAATGTCATGTTTGCAGGACAAATTAAACAAGAGGAATATATCCGCTTTCATAGGTTTTGAACATGTATGTTTGAACATGTGTGGGTGTGCGTGCGTGTGTGTGTGTGTGTGTGTGTGTGTGTGTGTGTGTGTGTGTGTGTGTGTGTGTGTGTGCGACTGTGTGCATGACGAAGTTTCTGTTTGCATGCGTGCATGTGTGTGTGTGTGTAAATATGTAAATGCACGTTTGCGTGTTAGTGATAGCCTCCCCCCCCCCCACCCCCCTTTTTTTTTAGGGTGACTGAGAAAGAAAAACTTCACCCTTCTGAGGAAGCGAGAGATAGAAAGTAAGAGAAAGAGAAGTACAGAGAGAGAGAGAGAGAGAGAGAGAGAGAGAGAGAGAGAGAGAGAGAGAGCGACGGAGACACAGATCCAGAGAGAGAGAGACAGAGAGAGAGAGAGAGAGGGGGGGGGGGGGGGGAGAGAGAGAGATTATGCAACCTTTCTTTCAAGAGCCCTTAACAGTCTTATTACAACACTGAAAGTTGTTTACGCAATTCGCCGTTTCCTGCCCGAAACGCCTGCGTGGAGAGCGGGCTCAGATTCCTATCTGTCTCGGGTTACACACATAATTATTATATATATACCTTCGTACATTGGCTCACATAATTCATCCCTGGATTCTGGGGATGTTGAATGTTTGTCTCTCTCTGCTGCCGCTGTCTTCTCTCTCTGAATCTCTCTGAGAGAGAAAAGAATATCGGTGTGTGTGTGTGTGTGTGTGTGCGCGTGCGTGCGTGCGTGCGTGTGTGTATGTGTGTGTGTCAGTGTGTGTGAATGCATGGATGCATGCTTATAAGTACGCACACAAAAGTAACCGATTTAAAGGGTAAGCAGTACATAACGATAATTATAATGAATACATATTTAGCATCAGCCAAGAGGTGCTGTCGACATGGAGAGCCCCTCACAATCAGAAAATAGCATCGGACAAGCCCGAAGCGCTGATGGTACGACGGCCTTCGAAGCGTCAAGAGACTCTCTGGAAAACGCGCAGTCAGTGGACTGATCTGTCTGCGTCAGTGTATGAACCTGAACCCAACTTCCTGTCCGAAAATCACTTCAGTGGGAGGGAGGCTGGTTGGGCTGGTCCGCCACTCAAACTACTGGCAGTTTTCACGTCAGCCCAAAGGATCGCCCAGGCCGAAGGCCGCTATTGCACCACTTACATTATAAACGAGCTTGCGTCACTGAATCGGAATAGATGTGATTCAAAGGCTATTCATTACTATGGCATGCAGATTCCAGAAAACGGTGTAGGATTACATCGCAGTCTCTCTCTCTCTCTCTCATAAACAACAAACCAACCAACCAACCAAAAACAAAAAACAACAAACAAAAACAAAACAAAAAACAAACAAACACACACACACACAAAACCCAAACCAAACAAACAAAAACACAACAACCCCACAACTAAACCTCAAACGGAATCCAACACTAGCAACTGTAGAAAATATGCGATCAAAACGGCAGTTGACAGGTTTTACCGATTTAGCTGAATGAGCATCTTCAATCTATTCAGTGATCATTTTATCTGCTGCCTTCCGTTCAGTTCTGATATCGGTGCTTGCCAAAGAGACTATAGAGACAGAGAGAGACCCCCACCAGACACCCACATCACATTGTTCTTACACCGACACATGCATTTGCATGGGGACGCGGGAGGAGGAGGGAGGCTGGGGGTGTGGGGGGACGGGAGGGATGGGGGGGTGTGTGTGTGAGAGGGATGGTGGATGGTGGGGGTGGAGTTAAACGAATGATCTAGTGGCTGCATGGCGCCCATAAGGTCAAGCTGTCCGGGGCTGTGGTCTTGCTTTGAACTGAAGACTGGCCTCGACTCCAGACAATTTGTCTCTTCTTATCTGTGAGAGGAACGTTAATCTGGTTCTACTCCCTTTCGCTTCTGCAGCACACATGCACGGTCCCGACCTCCGCTGCATTATGTAATAACGCGTGTGTGTGCGCGTGTGCGTGTGCATGTGCATGTGTGTGTGTGTGTGTGTGTGTGTGTGTGTGTGTGTGTGTGTGTGTGTGTGTGTGTGTGTGTGTGCGTATGAAAATATGGGTGAGAGAGGTGAGACAGAGAGAGGAGAGACTCAGAGAGAGAGAGAGAGAGAGAGAGAGAGAGAGAGAGAGAGAGAGAGAGAGTGAGTGTGTGTGTGTGTGTGTGAGAGAGAGAGAGAGAGAGAGAGAGAGAGGGAGAGAGAGAGAGTGTGTGTGTGTGGGTATGGGTGTGTGCGTATGTATACATGGGTGAGAGAGAGAGAGAGAGAGAGAGAGAGAGAGAGAGAGAGAGAGAGTGCGTATGTGTGTGTGTGTGTGTGTGTGTGTGTGTGTGTGTGTGTGTGTGTGTGTGTGTGTGTGTGCGTGTGTGAGAGAGACACAAAGAGAGACAGAGACAAAGAGACAGAGAGAGAGCCTTCTGCTTCTGCTGAACATCTGGTATATTAACTTCGTCAGTCGTGAAAGTTCCGATAAGACAGACGGCTGACTGACAACAAGGAAGTCAGGGTTGGGTTTCAAACAGTGCTGCTGGAAAGGAACCTTGATGACTGGTATAGTGGTAAAGGCCGGATTGGTGTGGAGAGACAAAGAAAGGGTTTTTCCAGCTTATCGTCTGGTAAATCAAATCTGTCAGCTGAATATGGTCACTTGACAAAGCTGTGAGTTTCAGTAGTGCTTTCACCTCAGAAAGCCAGATTTGGAACTGACAAAACTGATTTTAGGGTCAGTGGGAAAATCAGCAAACATGTAGACCGACAGACACGAATCAGGGGCAGAAACTACAAAACAAAACTGGGAAAAGTGAAAGGTTATACAGCAGCTACAGGATTTGCAAAAAAAAAAAATAAATAAAAAAAATAAAAAAATAAAAAAAGGATTTATGCATGACTGCTGCCAGTAAGAAAATATTAATCGAAAACAAAACAACAAAAACTATAGAACTAATGACTCAGAAGCTCTTATGTCATGCTGATTGCTGCTTTTTGAGAAAAAGACATAGGAAGAAAGGAGTCCATGTTGTTAGTAGCTCCATATGGAAAGATAACGAGAATATGGGGGATTTGTGCAGAAGAGGGAAAAGCCGTGTGAGCTGTGTGTTTTGTTTGTGTGTTTGCGTGTGTGTGTGTGTGTGTGTGTGTGTGTGTGTGTGAGAGAGAGAGAGAGAGAGAAAGAGAAAGAGAAAGAGAGAGAGAGACAGAGTCTGTGTATGAGTGTGTGTGAGTCTGTGTATGTGTGTGTTAGTCTGTGTATGTGTGTGTGAGTCTGTGTATGAGTGTGTGAGTCTGTGAACGTGTGTGAAGGCCAGGGGGAAGTGTTGACGAAAAGAACAAGGGTGGTTTAGGTAAAATTTCATTTTTTAGTTAACATAATCATGCGCTTGGGGCTGACGAAAAAGCCTGGTCAAGTTGTCCCCAGACCCAAAACAGACTTTTAACGTTGCTGCCATCTTTATCATCTGCATCCTCATTCAGTCATCAACAGAAGGCCGACACACTGTCTGCACTGTTTCAGTGGTATTACCCCCCACACTACCCATCATAAATCGGAGCAAAATACTCTGCACTGAAATTTTCACATGGGGTTGGATTCTAATCGAGTGCTAATGTACTCAGTATAATTCTATTCTGAGTGTTCATATACTCAACACGATTCTATCACTGGTTATGCTGCTTCATGCCAAAGCCATCTGTTACATGTAGCTCCAAACATAAATTTATCATTTTTAAACATAATCTTTTGAAGTGCTGTCATTTTA